>NW_027646024.1:0-338507 GCF_951394435.1 Stenella coeruleoalba | reverse complement strand
GCTTTGTTTTTTAGATGTTTCAGGAAACACCATACACTTCTCCTGAGTGTCTGTTGGTAATTTACATCCCGCCCATCAGCATAACAAGGCTCCCAGTTCTCCATGGCCTGTCCTGCCTTTCTGGATTTTACACTTTTTTCAGATGGCCCTTTTGACCGGGGGGAAGTGAGACTTCATTGTAGTGCAGATTTCCTTTGCAAGCTTGCTTGGTTGGCCAAAAAGGGCGTATGCGTTTTTTCCTGAATATATTCAGGAAAAAACGCATACGCCCTTTTTGGCCAAGTGCATCATTGTGGACGTTCTGCCTCTTTTCCTGTGCTTTCAATGCAATTCCAGTCTACCTCCTGAAATCGGTTTCCTGCAATTCTGCCCCGCTTTCAAGTCCTCTTGGCAGCCTTACTTCAGTATATTTTTGGATGATAGCTGTCATGTATAACTCTGCAGGTTTGTGAATTACAGTGCCCCTGAGCTCCTTTCTTCAACTCGCTTTCTTGTGACCTGGCCGCAACACCGCAGGATGTCTTCAGGCCCTAAACTGGTTCTGGCAGGGCACGCTGAGCCTTTGGTTAATTCCTCTTCCTGGTGGGAAGTGAGAGTTAAATTTGCCCGTCCAGACACCTCCAGCTAGTCTCTCATTGGTTCTCGCTATTCCTGTTCATCTTCCACAGAAATTGCAAACTGGGCCAAACAGGAGGTTAAAGGGACTGACTCTCCAAGTGGGGAGAGTGTTAGTAAAGCGTCTGGAATGTTGCACCCGAGTACCAGGGGAGGAAAACTGTGACATATTTGCACACGTCTCCCGATCACATGGTTGATCATACTCTAGGTTCCACATGCATGTTTTAGCTGAAGGAAGAATACCTTAAACCTGGGTAGGTGAAACCCGTGGAATGGGTACCATGCAATATGACTTCAAAGGGTCTTCATTTGCTCACCGAACCTCTCCAATCCTATCACTGCTGCGTTTATGCCCCTGTACACATGCTTGATTCTCTTTCGGAGACATAGCAATCCATAGGTTTTAAGATACTTGCTAGTCAGGTACATTCTTAGGCGTTTAATATGTGATGTTGAGTCCATTTCGTTGAGCAAGGAGTAGCTCTTGTCTATTCCATATTTGGCTTAAGGAACTTTATCTGTGCTCATTTCAATCTCTGGTTTTATGCAGCACCCCAACTCACCTTTCCCCTTAAGCAAGCATAAGTTGGTTTTCTAAATTTGAGACCCTGTTCTGTTCTGTAATTCAGTTCCTGTGTAGCCAAGTTTACATTCCGTGTATTACTGATATCTTATGATGTTTCTTTTTCTGTGTGACTTATTTCAGTTAGAATCATCATACCTGAATCCACTCATTGTGCTGCTAAGGGCCTGATGACATAGATTTCATTGCTGAGTGATATTGCTTTGTAAGTAAATACCACAACTTCTTTATCCATTTTTCACTTTCTGCGATGTTGAACTTGTACTGTAAACGAGGTTCTTGTAAACAGAGGCGTCCCAAACTTTGGGGTGGCTGTGTCTTTTTGATTTTAATTTCCCTAAGCTATAGGACCATAAGTGGCAGTGCCCTAGGCTCTGTTGCTTTGTTTTTTAGATGTTTCAGGAAACACCATACACTTCTCCTGAGTGTCTCTTGGTAATTTACATCCCGCCCATCAGCATAACAAGGCTCCCAGTTCTCCATGGCCTGTCCTGCCTTTCTGGATTTTACACTTTTTTCAGATGGCCCTTTTGACCGTGGGGAAGTGAGACTTCATTGTAGTGCAGATTTCCTTTGCAAGCTTGCTTGGTTGGCCAAAAGGGGCGTATGCGTTTTTTCCTGAATATATTCAGGAAAAAACGCATACGCCCTTTTTGGCCAAGTGCATCATTGTGGACGTTCTGCCTCTTTTCCTATGCTTTCAATGCAATTCCAGTCTACCTCCTGAAATCGGTTTCCTGCAATTCTGCCCCGCTTTCAAGTCCTCTTGGCAGCCTTACTTCAGTCTATTTTTGGACGATAGCTGTCATTTATAACTCTGCAGGTTTGTGAATTACAGTGCCCCTGAGCTCCTTTCTTCAACTCGCTTTCTTTTGAGCTGGCCGCAACACTGCAGGATGGCTTCAGGCCCTAATCTGGTTCCGGTACGGCACGCTGAGCCTTTGGTTAATTCCTCTTCCTGGTGGGAAATGAGAGTTAAATTTGCCCGTCCAGACACCTCCAGCTAGTCTCTCATTGGTTCTCGCTATTCCTGTTCATCTTCCGCAGAAATTGCAAACTAGGCCAAACAGGAGGTTAAAGGGACTGACTCTCCAAGTGGGGAGAGTGTTAGTAAAGCGTCTGGAATGTTGCACCCGAGTACCAGGGTACGAAAACTGAGACATATTTGAACACGTCTCCCGATCACATGGTTGATCATACTCTAGGTTCCACATGCATGTTTTAGCTGAAGGAAGAATACCTTAAACCTGGGTAGTTGAAACCCGTGGAATGGGTACCATGCAATATGACTTCAAAGGGTCTTCATTTGCTCACGAACCTCTCCAATCCTATCACTGCTGCGTTTATGCCCCTGTACACATGCTTGATTCTCTTTCGGAGACATAGCAATCCATAGGTTTTAAGATACTTACTAGTCAGGTACATTCTTAGGCGTTTAATATGCGGTGTTGAGTCCATTTCATTGAGCAAGGAGTAGCTCTTGTCTATTCCATATTTGGCTTAAGGAACTTTATCTGTGCTCATTTCAATCTCTGGTTTTATGCAGCAACCCAACTCACCTTTACCCTTAAGCAAGCATAAGTTGGTTTTCTAAATTTGAGACCCTGTTCTGTTCTGTAATTCAGTTCCTGTGTAGCCAAGTTTACATTCCATGTATTACTGATATCTTATGATGTTTCTTTTTCTGTGTGACTTATTTCAGTTAGAATCATCATACCTGAATCCACTCATTGTGCTGCTAAGGGCCTGATGACATAGATTTCATTGCTGAGTGATATTGCTTTGTAAGTAAATACCACAACTTCTTTATCCATTTTTCACTTTCTGCGATGTTGAACTTGTACTGTAAACGAAGTTCTTGTAAACAGAGGCGTCCCAAACTTTGGGGTGGCTGTGTCTTTTTGATTTTAATTTCCCTAAGCTATAGGACCATAAGTGGCAGTGCCCTAGGCTCTGTTGCTTTGTTTTTTAGATGTTTCAGGAAACACCATACACTTCTCCTGAGTGTCTGTTGGTAATTTACATCCCGCCCATCAGCATAACAAGGCTCCCAGTTCTCCATGGCCTGTCCTGCCTTTCTGGATTTTACACTTTTTTCAGATGGCCCTTTTGACCGGGGGGAAGTGAGACTTCATTGTAGTGCAGATTTCCTTTGCAAGCTTGCTTGGTTGGCCAAAAAGGGCGTATGCGTTTTTTCCTGAATATATTCAGGAAAAAACGCATACGCCCTTTTTGGCCAAGTGCATCATTGTGGACGTTCTGCCTCTTTTCCTATGCTTTCAATGCAATTCCAGTCTACCTCCTGAAATCGGTTTCCTGCAATTCTGCCCCGCTTTCAAGTCCTCTTGGCAGCCTTACTTCAGTCTATTTTTGGACGATAGCTGTCATTTATAACTCTGCAGGTTTGTGAATTACAGTGCCCCTGAGCTCCTTTCTTCAACTCGCTTTCTTGTGACCTGGACGCAACACCGCAGGATGGCTTCAGGCCCTAATCTGGTTCCGGCACGGCACGCTGAGCCTTTGGTTAATTCCTCTTCCTGGTGGGAAATGAGAGTTAAATTTGCCCGTTCAGACACCTCCAGCTAGTCTCTCATTGGTTCTCGCTATTCCTGTTCATCTTCCGCAGAAATTGCAAACTGGGCCAAGCAGGAGGTTAAAGGGACTGACTCTCCAAGTCGGGAGAGTGTTAGTAAAGCGTCTGGAATGTTGCACCCGAGTACCAGGGTACGAAAACTGAGACATATTTGAACACGTCTCCCGATCACATGGTTGATCATACTCTAGGTTCCACATGCATGTTTTAGCTGAAGGAAGAATACCTTAAACCTGGGTAGGTGAAACCCGTGGAATGGGTACCATGCAATATGACTTCAAAGGGTCTTCATTTGCTCACCGAACCTCTCCAATCCTATCACTGCTGCGTTTATGCCCCTGTACACATGCTTGATTCTCTTTCGGAGACATAGCAATCCATAGGTTTTAAGATACTTGCTAGTCAGGTACATTCTTAGGCGTTTAATATGCGATGTTGAGTCCATTTCGTTGAGCAAGGAGTAGCTCTTGTCTATTCCATATTTGGCTTAAGGAACTTTATCTGTGCTCATTTCAATCTCTGGTTTTATGCAGCACCCCAACTCACCTTTCCCCTTAAGCAAGCATAAGTTGGTTTTCTAAATTTGAGACCCTGTTCTGTTCTGTAATTCAGTTCCTGTGTAGCCAAGTTTACATTCCGTGTATTACTGATATCTTATGATGTTTCTTTTTCTGTGTGACTTATTTCAGTTAGAATCATCATACCTGAATCCACTCATTGTGCTGCTAAGGGCCTGATGACACAGATTTCATTCCTTGGTGATATTGCTTTGTAAGTAAATACCACAACTTCTTTATCCATTTTTCACTTTCTGCGATGTTGAACTTGTACTGTAAACGAGGTTCTTGTAAACAGAGCCATTCCAAACTTTGGGGTGGCTGTGTCTTTTTGATTTTAATTTCCCTAAGCTATAGGACCATAAGAGGAAGTGCCCTAGGTTGTGTTGCTTTGTTTTTTAGATGTTTCAGGAAACACCATACACTTCTCCCGAGTGGTTGTTGGCAATTTACATCCCGCCCATCAGCATAACAAGGCTCCCAGTTCTCCATGGCCTGTCCTGCCTTTCTGGATTTTACACTTTTTTCAGATGGCCCTTTTGACCGGGGGGAAGTGAGACTTCATTGTAGTGCAGATTTCCTTTGCAAGCTTGCTTGGTTGGCCAAAAAGGGCGTATGCGTTTTTTCCTGAATATATTCAGGAAAAAACGCATACGCCCTTTTTGGCCAAGTGCATCATTGTGGACGTTCTGCCTCTTTTCCTATGCTTTCAATGCAATTCCAGTCTACCTCCTGAAATCGGGTTCCTGCAATTCTGCCCCGCTTTCAAGTCCTCTTGGCAGCCTTACTTCAGTCTATTTTTGGACGATAGCTGTCATTTATAACTCTGCAGGTTTGTGAATTACAGTGCCCCTGAGCTCCTTTCTTCAACGCGCTTTCTTGTGACCTGGCCGCAACACCGCAAGATGGCTTCAGGCCCTAATCTGGTTCCGGCCCGGCATGCTGAGCCTTTGGTTAATTCCTCTTCCTGGTGGGAAATGAGAGTTAAATTTGCCCGTCCAGACACCTACAGCTAGCCTCTCATTGGTTCTCGCTATTCCTGTTCATCTTCCGCAGAAATTGCAAACTGGGTCAAACAGGAGGTTAAAGGGACTGACTC
Source organism: Stenella coeruleoalba (assembly GCF_951394435.1). Classification (NCBI taxonomy): domain Eukaryota; kingdom Metazoa; phylum Chordata; class Mammalia; order Artiodactyla; family Delphinidae; genus Stenella; species Stenella coeruleoalba. The sequence goes on along the minus strand of NW_027646024.1, from coordinate 333,057 downwards.
TCCAAGTCGGGAGAGTGTTAGTAAACCGTCTGGAATGTTGCACCCGAGTACCAGGGTAGGAAAACTGAGACATATTTGAACACGTCTCCCGTTCACATGGTTGATCATACTCTGGGTTCCACATGCATGTTTTAGCTGAAGGAAGAATACCTAAAACCTGGGTAGTTGAAACCCGTGGAATGGGTACCATGCAATATGACTTCAAAGGGTCTTCATTTGCTCACCGAACATCTCCAATCCTATCACTGCTGCGTTTATGCCCCTGTACACATGCTTGATTCTCTTTCGGAGACATAGCAATCCATAGGTTTTAAGATACTTACTAGTCAGGTACATTCTTAGGCGTTTAATATGCGGTGTTGAGTCCATTTCTTTGAGCAAGGAGTAGCTCTTGTCTATTCCATATTTGGCTTAAGGAACTTTATCTGTGCTCATTTCAATCTCTGGTTTTATGCAGCACCCCAACTCACCTTTCCCCTTAAGCAAGCATAAGTTGGTTTTCTAAATTTGAGAACCTGTTCTGTTCTGTAATTCAGTTCCTGTGTAGCCAAGTTTACATTCCGTGTATTAGTGATATCTTATGATGTTTCTTTTTCTGTGTGACTTATTTCAGTTAGAATCATCGTACCTGAATCCACTCATGATGCTGCTACGGGCCTGATGACATAGATTTCATTGCTGAGTGATACTGCATTGTAAATAAGTACCACAAGTTCTTTATCCATTTTTCACTTTCTGTGATATTGAACTTGTACTGTAAACGAGGTTCTTGTAAACAGAGCCGTTCGAAACTTTGGGGTGGCTGTGTCTTTTTGATTTTAATTTCCCTAAGCTATAGGACCATAAGTGGAAGTGCCCTAGGTTCTGTTGCTTTGTTTATTAGATGTTTCAGGAAACACCATACACTTCTCCCGAGTGGTTGTTGGCAATTTACATCCCGCCCATCAGCATAACAAGGCTCCCAGTTCTCCATGGCCTGTCCTGCCTTTCTGGATTTTACACTTTTTTCAGATGGCCCTTTTGACCGGGGGGAAGTGAGACTTCATTGTAGTGCAGATTTCCTTTGCAACCTTGCTTGGTTGGCCAAAAAGGGCGTATGCGTTTTTTCCTGAATATATTCAGGAAAAAACGCATACGCCCTTTTTGGCCAAGTGCATCATTGTGGACGTTCTGCCTCTTTTCCTATGCTTTCAATGCAATTCCAGTCTACCTCCTGAAATCGGTTTCTTGCAATTCTGCCCCGCTTTCAAGTCCTCTTGGCAGCCTTACTTCAGTCTATTTTTGGACGATAGCTGTCATTTATAACTCTGCAGGTTTGTGAATTACAGTGCCCCTGAGCTCCTTTCTTCAACTCGCTTTCTTTTGAGCTGGCCGCAACACCGCAGGATGGCTTCAGGCCCTAATCTGGTTCCGGTACGGCACACTGAGCCTTTGGTTATTTCCTCTTCCTGGTGGGAAATGAGAGTTAAATTTGCCCGTCCAGACACCTCCAGCTAGCCTCTCATTGGTTCTCGCTATTCCTGTTCATCTTCCGCAGAAATTGCAAACTGTGCCAAACAGGAGGTTAAAGGCGCTGACTCTCCAAGTGGGGAGAGTGTTAGTAAAGCGTCTGGAATGTTGCACCCGAGTACCAGGGGAGGAAAACTGAGACATATTTGAACACGTCTCCCGATCACATGGTTGATCATACTCTGGGTTCCACATGCATGTTTTAGCTGAAGGAAGAATACCTAAAACCTGGGTAGTTGAAACCCGTGGAATGGGTACCATGCAATATGACTTCAAAGGGTCTTCATTTGCTCACCGATCCTCTCCAATCCTATCACTGCTGCGTTTATGCCCCTGTACACATGCTTGATTCTCTTTCGGAGACATAGCAATCCATAGGTTTTAAGATACTTACTAGTCAGGTACGTTCTTAGGCGTTTAATATGCGGTGTTGAGTCCATTTCGTTGAGCAAGGAGTAGCTCTTGTCTATTCCATATTTGGCTTAGGGAACTTTATCTGTGCTCATTTCAATCTCTGGTTTTATGCAGCACCCCAACTTACCTTTCCCCTTAAGCAAGCATAAGTTGTTTTTCTAAATTTGAGAACCTGTTCTGTTTTGGAATTCAGTTCCTGTGTAGCCAAGTTTACATTCCGTGTATTAGTGATATCTTATGATGTTTCTTTTTCTGTGTGACTTATTTCAGTTAGAATCATCGTACCTGAATCTACTCATTATGCTGCTACGGGCCTGATGACATAGATTTCATTGCTGAGTGTTACTGCATTGTACGTAAGTACCACAAGTTCTTTATCCATTTTTCACTTTCTGTGATATTGAACTTGTACGGTAAACGAGGTTCTTGTAAAGAGAGGCGTCCCAAACTTTGGGGTGGCTGTGTCTTTTTGATTTTAATTTCCCTAAGCTATAGGTCCATAAGTGGAAGTGCCTTAGGCTCTGTTGCTTTGTTTTTTAGATGTTTCAGGAAACACCATACACTTCTCCCGAGTGTCTGTTGGCAATTTACATCCCGCCCATCAGCATAACAAGGCTCCCAGTTCTCCATGGCCTGTCCTGCCTTTCTGGATTTTACACTTTTTTCAGATGGCCCTTTTGACCGGGAGGAAGTGAGACTTCATTGTAGTGCAGATTTCCTTTGCAAGCTTGCTTGGTTGGCCAAAAAGGGCGTATGCGTTTTTTCCTGAATATATTCAGGAAAAAACGCATACGCCCTTTTTGGCCAAGTGCATCATTGTGGACGTTCTGCCTCTTTTCCTATGCTTTCAATGCAATTCCAGTCTACCTCCTGAAATCGGTTTCCTGCAATTCTGCCCCGCTTTCAAGTCCTCTTGGCAGCCTTACTTCAGTCTATTTTTGGACGATAGCTGTCATTTATAACTCTGCAGGTTTGTGAATTACAGTGCCCCTGAGCTCCTTTCTTCAACTCGCTTTCTTTTGAGCTGGCCGCAACACCGCATGATGGCTTCAGGCCCTAATCTGGTTCCGGCATGGCACGCTGAGCCTCTGGTTATTTCCTCTTCCTGGTGGGAAATGAGAGTTAAATTTGCCTGTCCAGACACCTCCAGCTAGTCTCTCATTGGTTCTCGCTATTCCTGTTCATCTTCCGCAGAAATTGCAAACTGGGCCAAACAGGAGGTTAAAGGCGCTGACTCTCCAAGTGGGGAGAGTGTTAGTAAAGCGTCTGGAATGTTGCACCCGAGTACCAGGGGAGGAAAACTGAGACATATTTGAATACGTCTCCCGATCACATGGTTGATCATACTCTGGGTTCCACATGCATGTTTTAGCTGAAGGAAGAATACCTAAAACCTGGGTAGTTGAAACCCGTGGAATGGGTACCATGCAATATGACTTCAAAGGGTCTTCATTTGCTCACCGAACCTCTCCAATCCTATCACTGCTGCGTTTTTGCCCCTGTACACATGCTTGATTCTCTTTCGGAGACATAGCAATCCCTAGATTTTAAGATACTTACTAGTCAGGTACATTCTTAGGCGTTTAATATGCGGTGTTGAGTCCATTTCTTTGAGCAAGGAGTAGCTCTTGTCTATTCCATATTTGGCTTAAGGAACTTTATCTGTGCTCATTTCAATCTCTGGTTTTATGCAGCACCCCAACTCACCTTTCCCCTTAAGCAAGCATAAGTTGGTTTTCTAAATTTGAGACCCTGTTCTGTTCTGTAATTCAGTTCCTGTGTAGCCAAGTTTCCATTCCGTGTATTACTGATATCTTATGATGTTTCTTTTTCTGTGTGACTTATTTCAGTTAGAATCATCATACCTGAATCCACTCATTGTGCTACTAAGGGCCTGATGACACAGATTTCATTGCTGAGTGATATTGCTTTGTAAGTAAATACCACAACTTTTTTATCCATTTTTCACTTTCTGCGATGTTGAACTTGTACTGTAAACGAGGTTCTTGTAAACAGAGCCGTTCCAAACTTTGGGGTGGCTGTGTCTTTTTGATTTTAAATTCCCTAAGCTATAGGACCATAAGTGGAAGTGCCCTAGGCTCTGTTGCTTTGTTTTTTAGATGTTTCAGGAAACACCATACACTTCTCCCGAGTGGTTGTTGGCAATTTACATCCCACCCTTCAGCATAACAAGGCTCCCAGTTCTCCATGGCCTGTCCTGCCTTTCTGGATTTTACACTTTTTTCAGATGGCCCTTTTGACCGGGGGGAAGTGAGACTTCATTGTAGTTCAGATTTCCTTTGCAAGCTTGCTTGGTTGGCCAAAAAGGGCGTATGCGTTTTTTCCTGAATATATTCAGGAAAAAACGCATACGCCCTTTTTGGCCAAGTGCATCATTGTGGACGTTCTGCCTCTTTTCCTATGCTTTCAATGCAATTCCAGTCTACCTCCTGAAATCGGTTTCCTGCAATTCTGCCCCGCTTTCAAGTCCTCTTGGCAGCCTTACTTCAGTCTATTTTTGGACGATAGCTGTCATTTATAACTCTGCAGGTTTGTGAATTACAGTGCCCCTGAGCTCCTTTCTTCAACTCGCTTTCTTTTGAGCTGGCCGCAACACCGCAGGATGGCTTCAGGCCCTAATCTGGTTCCGGCACGGCACGCTGAGCCTTTGGTTATTTCCTCTTCCTGGTGGGAAATGAGAGTTAAATTTGCCCGTCCAGACACCTCCAGCTAGCCTCTCATTGGTTCTCGCTATTCCTGTTCATCTTCCGCAGAAATTGCAAACTGGGCCAAACAGGAGGTTAAAGGCGCTGACTCTCCAAGTGGGGAGAGTGTTAGTAAAGCATCTGGAATGTTGCACCCGAGTACTAGGGGAGGAAAACTGAGACATATTTGAACACGTCTCTCGTTCACATGGTTGATCATACTTGGGTTCCACATGCATGTTTTAGCTGAAGGAAGAATACCTTAAACCTGGAGAGTTGAGACCCGTGTAATGGGTACCATGCAATATGACTTCAAAGGGTCTTCATTTGCTCACCGAACCTCTCCAATCCTATCACTGCTGCGTTTATGCCCCTGTACACACGCTTGATTCTCTTTCGGAGACATAGCAATCCATAGGTTTTAAGATACTTACTAGTCAGGTACATTCTTAGGCGTTTAATATGCGGTGTTGAATCCATTTCATTGAGCAAGGAGTAGCTCTTGTCTATTCCATATTTGGCTTAAGGAACTTTATCTGTGCTCATTTCAATCTCTGGTTTTATGCAGCACCCCAACTCACCTTTCCCCTTAAGCAAGCATAAGTTGGTTTTCTAAATTTGAGACCCTGTTCTGTTCTGTAATTCAGTTCCTGTGTAGCCAAGTTTACATTCCGTGTATTACTGATATCTTATGATGTTTCTTTTTCTGTGTGACTTATTTCAGTTAGAATCATCATACCTGAATCCACTCATCGTGCTGCTAAGGGCCTGATGACATAGATTTCATTGCTGAGTGATATTGCTTTGTAAGTAAATACCACAACTTCTTTATCCATTTTTCACTTTCTGCGATGTTGAACTTGTACTGTAAACGAGGTTCTTGTAAACAGAGGCATCCCAAACTTTGGGGTGGCTGTGTCTTTTTGATTTTAATTTCCCTAAGCTATAGGACCATAAGTGGCAGTGCCCTAGGCTCTGTTGCTTTGTTTTTTAGATGTTTCAGGAAACACCATACACTTCTCCCGAGTGTCTGTTGGCAATTTACATCCCGCCCATCAGCATAACAAGGCTCCCAGTTCTCCATGGCCTGTCCTGCCTTTCTGGATTTTACACTTTTTTCAGATGGCCCTTTTGACCGGGGGGAAGTGAGACTTCATTGTAGTTCAGATTTCCTTTGCAAGCTTGCTTGGTTGGCCAAAAAGGGCGTATGCGTTTTTTCCTGAATATATTCAGGAAAAAACGCATACGCCCTTTTTGGCCAAGTGCATCATTGTGGACGTTCTGCCTGTTTTCCTATGCTTTCAATGCAATTCCAGTCTACCTCCTGAAATCGGTTTCCTGCAATTCTGCCCCGCTTTCAAGTCCTCTTGGCAGCCTTACTTCAGTCTATTTTTGGACAATAGCTGTCATTTATAACTCTGCAGGTTTGTGAATTACAGTGCCCCTGAGCTCCTTTCTTCAACTCGCTTTCTTTTGAGCTGGCCGCAACACCGCAGGATGGCTTCAGGCCCTAATCTGGTTCCGGCCCGGCATGCTGAGCCTTTGGTTAATTCCTCTTCCTGGTGGGAAATGAGAGTTAAATTTGCCCGTCCAGACACCTCCAGCTAGCCTCTCATTGGTTCTCGCTATTCCTGTTCATCTTCCGCAGAAATTGCAAACTGGGCCAAACAGGAGGTTAAAGGGACTGACTCTCCAAGTCGGGAGAGTGTTAGTAAAGCGTCTGGAATGTTGCACCCGAGTACCAGCGTAGGAAAACTGAGACATATTTGAACACGTTTCCCGTTCACATGGTTGATCATACTCTGGGTTCCACATGCATGTTTTAGCTGAAGGAAGAATACCTTAAACCTGGAGAGTTGAGACCCGTGGAATGGGTACCATTCAATATGACTTCAAAGGGTCTTCATTTGCTCACCGAACCTCTCCAATCCTATCACTGCTGCATTTATGCCCCTGTACACACGCTTGATTCTCTTTTGGAGACATAGCAATCCATAGGTTTTAAGGTACTTACTAGTCAGGTACATTTATAGGCGTTTAATATGGGGTTTTGAGTCCATTTCGTTGAGCAAGGAGTAGCTCTTGTCTATTCCATATTTGGCTTAAGGAACTTTATCTGTGCTCATTTCAATCTCTGGTTTTATGCAGCACCCCAACTCACCTTTCCCCTTAAGCAAGCATAAGTTGGTTTTCTAAATTTGAGACCCTGTTCTGTTTTGGAATGCAGTTCCTGTGTAGCCAAGTTTACATTCCGTGTATTAGTGATATCTTATGATGTTTCTTTTTCTGTGTGACTTATTTCAGTTAGAATCATCGTACCTGAATCCACTCATTATGCTGCTACGGGCCTGATGACATAGATTTCATTGCTGAGTGATACTGCATTGTACCTAAGTACCACAAGTTCTTTATCCATTTTTCACTTTCTGTGATATTGAACTTGTACGGTAAACGAGGTTCTTGTAAACGGAGGCGTCCCAAACTTTGGGGTGGCTGTGTCTTTTTGATTTTAATTTCCCTAAGCTATAGGACCATAAGTGGCAGTGCCTTAGGCTCTGTTGCTTTGTTTTTTAGATGTTTCAGGAAACACCATACACTTCTCCCGAGTGGTTGTTGGCAATTTACATCCCGCCCATCAGCATAACAAGGCTCCCAGTTCTCCATGGCCTGTCCTGCCTTTCTGGATTTTACACTTTTTTCAGATGGCCCTTTTGACCGGGGGGAAGTGAGACTTCATTGTAGTGCAGATTTCCTTTGCAAGCTTGCTTGGTTGGCCAAAAAGGGCGTATGCGTTTTTTCCTGAATATATTCAGGAAAAAACGCATACGCCCTTTTTGGCCAAGTGCATCATTGTGGATGTTCTGCCTCTTTTCCTATGCTTTCAATGCAATTCCAGTCTACCTCCTGAAATCGGTTTCCTGCAATTCTGCCCCGCTTTCAAGTCCTCTTGGCAGCCTTACTTCAGTCTATTTTTGGACGATAGCTGTCATTTATAACTCTGCAGGTTTGTGAATTACAGTGCCCCTGAGCTCCTTTCTTCAACTCGCTTTCTTGTGAGCTGGCCGCAACACCGCAGGATGGCTTCAGGCCCTAATCTGGTTCCGGCCCGGCATGCTGAGCCTTTGGTTAATTCCTCTTCCTGGTGGGAAATGAGAGTTAAATTTGCCCGTCACGACACCTGCAGCTAGCCTCTCATTGATTTTCGCTATTCCTGTTCATCTTCCGCAGAAATTGCAAACTGGGCCAAACAGGAGGTTAAAGGGACTGACTCTCCATGTCGGGAGAGTGTTAGTAAAGCGTCTGGAATGTTGCACCCGAGTACCAGGGTAGGAAAACTGAGACATATTTGAACACGTCTCCCGTTCACATGGTTGATCATACTCTGGGTTCCAGATGCATGTTTTAGCTGAAGGAAGAATACCTTAAACCTGGAGAGTTGAGACCCGTGGAATGGGTACCGTGCAATATGACTTCAAAGGGTCTTCATTTGCTCACCGAACCTCTCCAATCCTATCACTGCTGCATTTATGCCCCTGTACACACACTTGATTCTCTTTTGGAGACATAGCAATCCATAGGTTTTAAGATACTTAGTAGTCAGGTACATTCTTAGGCATTTAATATGGGGTTTTGAGTCCATTTCGTTGAGCAAGGAGTAGCTCTTGTCTATTCCATATTTGGCTTAAGGAACTTTATCTGTGCTCATTTCAATCTCTGGTTTTATGCAGCACCCCAACTCACCTTTACCCTTAAGCAAGCATAAGTTGGTTTTCTAAATTTGAGACCCTGTTCTGTTCTGTAATTCAGTTCCTGTGTAGCCAAGTTTACATTCCATGTATTACTGATATCTTATGATGTTTCTTTTTCTGTGTGACTTACTTCAATTAGAATCATCATACCTGAATCCACTCATTGTGCTGCTAAGGGCCTGATGACACAGATTTCATTGCTGAGTGATATTTCTTTGTAAGTAAATACCACAACTTCTTTATCCATTTTTCACTTTCTGTGATATTGAACTTGTACGGTAAACGAGGTTCTTGTAAACAGAGGCGTCCCAAACTTTGGTGTGGCTGTGTCTTTTTGATTTTAATTTCCCTAAGCTATAGGACCATAAGTGGAAGTGCCCTAGGCTCTGTTGCTTTGTTTTTTAGATGTTTCAGGAAACACCATACATTTCTCCCGAGTGTCTGTTCGCAATTTACATCCCGCCCATCAGCATAACAAGGCTCCCAGTTCTCCATGGCCTGTCCTGCCTTTCTGGATTTTACACTTTTTTCAGATGGCCCTTTTGACCGGGGGGAAGTGAGACTTCATTGTAGTGCAGATTTCCTTTGCAAGCTTGCTTGGTTGGCCAAAAAGGGCGTATGCGTTTTTTCCTGAATATATTCAGGAAAAAACGCATACGCCCTTTTTGGCCAAGTGCATCATTGTGGACGTTCTGCCTCTTTTCCTATGCTTTCAATGCAATTCCAGTCTACCTCCTGAAATCGGTTTCCTGCAATTCTGCCCCACTTTCAAGTCCTCTTGGTAGCCTTACTTCAGTCTATTTTTGGACGATAGCTGTCATTTATAACTCTGCAGGTTTGTGAATTACAGTGCCCCTGAGCTCCTTTCTTCAACTCGCTTTCTTGTGACCTGGCCGCAACACCGCAGGATGGCTTCAGGCCCTAATCTGGTTCCGGCACGGCACGCTGAGCCTTTGGTTATTTCCTCTTCCTGGTGGGAAATGAGAGTTAAATTTGCCCGTCCAGACACCTCCAGCTAGTCTCTCATTGGTTCTCGCTATTCCTGTTCATCTTCCGCAGAAATTGCAAACTGGGCCTAACAGGAGGTTAAAGGGACTGACTCTCCAAGTCGGGAGAGTGTTAGTAAAGCGTCTGGAATGTTGCACCCGAGTACCAGGGTACGAAAACTGAGAAATATTTGAACACGTCTCCCGATCACATGGTTGATCATACTCTAGGTTCCACATGCATGTTTTAGCTGAAGGAAGAATACCTAAAACCTGGGTAGTTGAAACCCGTGGAATGGGTACCATGCAATATGACTTCAAAGGGTCTTCATTTGCTCACTGAACCTCTCCAATCCTATCACTGATGCGTTTATGCCCCTGTACACATGCTTGATTCTCTTTCGGAGACATAGCAATCTATAGGTTTTAAGATACTTACTAGTCGGGTACATTCTTAGGCGTTTAATATGCGGTGTTGAGTTCATTTCGTTGAGCAAGGAGTAGCTCTTGTCTATTCCATATTTGGCTTAAGGAACTTTATCTGTGCTCATTTCAATCTCTGGTATTATGCAGCACCCCAACTCACCTTTACCCTTAAGCAAGCATAAGTTGGTTTTCTAAATTTGAGACCCTGTTCTGTTCTGTAATTCAGTTCCTGTGTAGCCAAGTTTCCATTCCGTGTATTACTGATATCTTATGATGTTTCTTTTTCTGTGTGACTTATTTCAGTTAGAATCATCGTACCTGAATCCACTCATTATGCTGCTACGGGCCTGATGACATAGATTTCATTGCTGAGTGATACTGCATTGTACGTAAGTACCACAAGTTCTTTATCCATTTTTCACTTTCTGTGATATTGAACTTGTACGGTAAACGAGGTTCTTGTAAACAGAGGCGTCCCAAACTTTGGGGTGGCTGTGTCTTTTTGATTTTAATTTCCCTAAGCTATAGGACCATAAGTGGAAGTGCCCTAGGCTCTGTTGCTTTGTTTTATAGATGTTTCAGGAAACACCATACACTTCTCCTGAGTGTCTGTTGGCAATTTACATCCCGCCCATCAGCATAACAAGGCTCCCAGTTCTCCATGGCCTGTCCTGCCTTTCTGGATTTTACACTTTTTTCAGATGGCCCTTTTGACCGGGGAGAAGTGAGACTTCATTGTAGTGCAGATTTCCTTTGCAAGTTTGCTTGGTTGGCCAAAAAGGGCGTATGCGTTTTTTCCTGAATATATTAAGGAAAAAACGCATACACCCTTTTTGGCCAAGTGCATCATTGTGGACTTTCTGCCTCTTTTCCTATGCTGTCAATGCAATTCCAGTCTACCTCCTGAAATCGGTTTCCTGCAATTCTGCCCCGCTTTCAAGTCCTCTTGGCAGCCTTACTTCAGTCTATTTTTGGACGATAGCTGTCATTTATAACTCTGCAGGTTTGTGAATTACAGTGCTCCTGAGCTCCTTTCTTCAACTCGCTTTCTTGTGAGCTGGCCGCAACACCGCAGGATGGCTTCAGGCCCTAATCTGGTTCCGGCACGGCACGCTGAGCCTTTGGTTAATTCCTCTTCCTGGTGGGAAATGAGAGTTAAATTTGCCCGTCCAGACACCTCCAGCTAGTCTCTCATTGGTTCTCGCTATTCCTGTTCATCTTCCGCAGAAATTGCAAACTGGGCCAAACAGGAGGTTAAAGGGACTGACTCTCCAAGACGGGAGAGTGTTAGTAAAGCGTCTGGAATGTTGCACCCGAGTACCAGGGTACGAAAACTGAGACATATTTGAACACGTCTCCCGATCACATGGTTGATCATACTCTAGGTTCCACATGCATGTTTTAGCTGAAGGAAGAATACCTTAAACCTGGGTAGTTGAAACCCGTGGAATGGGTACCATGCAATATGACTTCAAAGGGTCTTCATTTGCTCACCGAACCTCTCCAATCCTATCACTGCTGCGTTTATGCCCCTGTACACATGCTTGATTCTCTTTCGGAGACATAGCAATCCATAGGTTTTAAGATACTTACTAGTCAGGTACATTCTTAGGCGTTTAATATGCGGTGTTGAGTCCATTTCGTTGAGCAAGGAGTAGCTCTTGTCTATTCCATATTTGGCTTAAGGAACTTTATCTGTGCTCATTTCAATCTCTGGTTTTATGCAGCACCCCAACTCACCTTTCCCCTTAAGCAAGCATAAGTTGGTTTTCTAAATTTGAGACCCTGTTCTGTTCTGTAATTCAGTTCCTGTGTAGCCAAGTTTACATTCCGTGTATTACTGATATCTTATGATGTTTCTTTTTCTGTGTGACTTATTTCAGTTAGAATCATCATACCTGAATCCACTCATTGTGCTGCTAAGGGCCTGATGACATAGATTTCATTGCTGAGTGATATTGCTTTGTAAGTGAATACCACAAATTCTTTATCCATTTTTCACTTTCTGCGATGTTGAACTTGTACTGTAAAGGAGGTTCTTGTAAACAGAGCCGTTCCAAACTTTGGGGTGGCTGTGTCTTTTTGATTTTAATTTCCCTAAGCTATAGGACCATAAGTGGAAGTGCCCTAGGCTCTGTTGCTTTGTTTTTTAGATGTTTCAGGAAACACCATACACTTCTCCTGAGTGTCTGTTGGCAATTTACATCCCGCCCATCAGCATAACAAGGCTCCCAGTTCTCAATGGCCTGTTGCCTTTCTGGATTTTACACTTTTTTCAGATGGCCCTTTTGACCGGGGGGAAGTGAGACTTCATTGTAGTGCAGATTTCCTTTGCAAGCTTGCTTGGTTGGCCAAAAAGGGCGTATGCGTTTTTTCCTGAATATATTCAGGAAAAAACGCATACGCCCTTTTTGGCCAAGTGCATCATTGTGGACGTTCTGCCTCTTTTCCTATGCTTTCAATGCAATTCCAGTCTACCTCCTGAAATCGGTTTCCTGCAATTCTGCCCCGCTTTCAAGTCCTCTTGGCAGCCTTACTTCAGTCTATTTTTGGACGATAGCTGTCATTTATAACTCTGCAGGTTTGTGAATTACAGAGACCCTGAGATCCTTTCTTCAACTCGCTTTCTTGTGACCTGGCCGCAACACCGCAGGATGGCTTCAGGCCCTAATCTGGTTCCGGCCCGGCATGCTGAGCCTTTGGTTAATTCCTCTTCCTGGTGGGAAATGAGAGTTAAATTTGCCGATTCAGACACCTCCAGCTAGCCTCTCATTGGTTCTCGCTATTCCTGTTCATCTTCCGCAGAAATTCCAAACTGGGCCAAACAGGAGGTTAAAGGCACTGACTCTCCAAGTCGGGAGAGTGTTAGTAAAGCGTCTGGAATGTTGCACCCGAGTACCAGGGGAGGAAAACTGAGACATATTTGAACACGTCTCCCGTTCACATGGTTGATCATACGCTGGGTTCCACATGCATGTTTTAGCTGAAGGAAGAATACCTTAAACCTGGAGAGTTGAGACCCGTGGAATGGGTACCATGCAATATGACTTCAAAGGGTCTTCATTTGCTCACCGAACCTCTCCAATTCTATCACTGCTGCGTTTATGCCCCTGTACACATGCTTGATTCTCTTTTGGAGACATAGCAATCCATAGGTTTTAAGATACTTACTAGTCAGGTACATTCTTAGGCGTTTAATATGGGGTGTTGAGTCCATTTCGTTGAGCAAGGAGTGCTCTTGTCTATTCCATATTTGGCTTAAGGAACTTTATCTGTGCTCATTTCAATCTCTGGTTTTATGCAGCACCCCAACTCACCTTTCCCCTTAAGCAAGCATAAGTTGGTTTTCTAAATTTGAGACCCTGTTCTGTTTTGGAATGCAGTTCCTGTGTAGCCAAGTTTACATTCCGTGTATTAGTGATATCTTATGATGTTTCTTTTTCTGTGTGACTTATTTCAGTTAGAATCATCGTACCTGAATCCACTCATTATGCTGCTACGGGCCTGATGACATAGATTTCATTGCTGAGTGATACTGCATTGTACGTAAGTACCACAAGTTCTTTATCCATTTTTCACTTTCTGTGATATTGCACTTGTACGGTAAACGAGGTTCTTGTAAACGGAGGCGTCCCAAACTTTGGGGTGGCTGTGTCTTTTTGATTTTAATTTCCCTAAGCTATAGGACCATAAGTGGAAGTGCCCTAGGCTCTGTTGCTTTGTTTTTTAGATGTTTCAGGAAACACCATACACTTCTCCTGAGTGTCTGTTGGCAATTTACATCCCGCCCATCAGCATAACAAGGCTCCCAGTTCTCCATGGCCTGTCCTGCCTTTCTGGATTTTACACTTTTTTCAGATGGCCCTTTTGACCGGGGAGAAGTGAGACTTCATTGTAGTGCAGATTTCATTTGCAAGTTTGCTTGGTTGGCCAAAAAGGGCGTATGCGTTTTTTCCTGAATATATTCAGGAAAAAACGCATACGCCCTTTTTGGCCAAGTGCATCATTGTGGACGTTCTGCCTCTTTTCCTATGCTTTCCATGCAATTCCAGTCTACCTCCTGAAATCGGTTTCCTGCAATTCTGCCCCGCTTTCAAGTCCTCTTGGCAGCCTTACTTCAGTCTATTTTTGGACGATAGCTGTCATTTATAACTCTGCAGGTTTGTGAATTACAGTGCCCCTGAGCTCCTTTCTTCAACTCGCTTTCTTGTGACCTGACCGCAACACCGCAGGATGTCTTCAGGCCCTAATCTGGTTCTGGCACGGCACGCTGAGCCTTTGGTTAATTCCTCTTCCTGGTGGGAAATGAGAGTTAAATTTGCCCGTCCAGACACCTCCAGCTAGTCTCTCATTGGTTCTCGCTATTCCTGTTCATCTTCCGCAGAAATTGCAAACTGGGCCAAACAGGAGGTTAAAGGGACTGACTCTCCAAGTCGGGAGAGTGTTAGTAAAGCGTCTGGAATGTTGCACCCGAGTACCAGGGTACGAAAACTGAGACATATTTGAACACGTCTCCTGATCACATGGTTGATCATACTCTAGGTTCCACATGCATGTTTTAGCTGAAGGAAGAATACCTTAAACCTGGGTAGTTGAAACCCGTGGAATGGGTACCATGCAATATGACTTCAAAGGGTCTTCATTTGCTCACCGAAATTCTCCAATCCTATTACTGCTGCGTTTATGCCCCTGTACACATGCTTGATTCTCTTTCGGAGACATAGCAATCCATAGGTTTTAAGATACTTACTAGTCAGGTACATTCTTAGGCGTTTAATATGCGGTGTTGAGTCCATTTCGTTGAGCAAGGAGTAGCTCTTGTCTATTCCATATTTGGCTTAAGGAACTTTATCTGTGCTCATTTCAATCTCTGGTTTTATGCAGCACCCCAACTCACCTTTACCCTTAAGCAAGCATAAGTTGGTTTTCTAAATTTGAGACCCTGTTCTGTTCTGTAATTCAGTTCCTGTGTAGCCAAGTTTCCATTCCGTGTATTAGTGATATCTTATGATGTTTCTTTTTCTGTGTGACTTATTTCAGTTAGAATCATCGTACCTGAATCCACTCATTGTGCTGCTAAGGGCCTGATGACATAGATTTCATTGCTGAGTGATACTGCATTGTACGTAAGTACCACAAGTTCTTTATCCATTTTTCACTTTCTGTGATATTGCACTTGTATGGTAAACGAGGTTCTTGTAAACGGAGGCGTCCCAAACTTTGGGGTGGCTGTGTCTTTTTGATTTTAATTTCCCTAAGCTATAGGACCATAAGTGGAAGTGCCCTAGGCTCTGTTGCTTTGTTTTTTAGATGTTTCAGGAAACACCATACACTTCTCCTGAGTGTCTGTTGGCAATTTACATCCCGCCCATCAGCATAACAAGGCTCCCAGTTCTCCATGGCCTGTCCTGCCTTTCTGGATTTTACACTTTTTTCAGATGGCCCTTTTGACCGGGGGGAAGTGAGACTTCATTGTAGTGCAGATTTCCTTTGCAAGTTTGCTTGGTTGGCCAAAAAGGGCGTATGCGTTTTTTCCTGAATATATTCAGGAAAAAACGCATACGCCCTTTTTGGCCAAGTGCATCATTGTGGACGTTCTGCCTCTTTTCCTATGCTTTCAATGCAATTCCAGTCTACCTCCTGAAATCGGTTTCCTGCAATTCTGCCCCGCTTTCAAGTCCTCTTGGCAGCCTTACTTCAGTATATTTTTGGACGATAGCTGTCATTTATAACTCTGCAGGTTTGTGAATTACAGTGCCCCTGAGCTCCTTTCTTCAACTCGCTTTCTTGTAACCTGGCCGCAACACCGCAGGATGTCTTCAGGCCCTAATCTGGTTCTGGCACGGCACGCTGAGCCTTTGGTTAATTCCTCTTCCTGGTGGGAAATGAGAGTCAAATTTGCCCATCCAGAAACCTCCAGCTAGTCTCTCATTGATTCTCGCTATTCCTGTTCATCTTCCACAGAAATTGCAAACTGGGCCAAACAGGAGTTTAAAGGGACTGACTCTCCAAGTGGGGAGAGTGTTAGTAAAGCGTCTGGAATGTTGCACCCGAGTACCAGGGTACGAAAACTGAGACATATTTGAACACGTCTCCCGATAACATGGTTGATCATACTCTAGGTTCCACATGCATGTTTTAGCTGAAGGAAGAATACCTTAAACCTGGGTAGTTGAAACCCGTGGAATGGGTACCATGCAATATGACTTCAAATGGTCTTCATTTGCTCACGAACCTCTCCAATCCTATCACTGCTGCGTTTATGCCCCTGTACACATGCTTGATTCTCTTTCGGAGACATAGCAATCCATAGGTTTTAAGATACTTGCTAGTCAGGTACATTCTTAGGCGTTTAATATGCGGTGTTGAGTCCATTTCGTTGAGCAAGGAGTAGCTCTTGTCTATTCCATATTTGGCTTAAGGAACTTTATCTGTGCTCATTTCAATCTCTGGTTTTATGCAGCACCCCAACTCACCTTTACCCTTAAGCAAGCATAAGTTGGTTTTCTAAATTTGAGACCCTGTTCTGTTCTGTAATTCAGTTCCTGTGTAGCCAAGTTTCCATTCCGTGTATTACTGATATCTTATGATGTTTCTTTTTCTGTGTGACTTATTTCAGTTAGAATCATCATACCTGAATCCACTCATTGTGCTGCTAAGGGCCTGATGACACAGATTTCATTGCTGAGTGATATTGCTTTGTAAGTAAATACCACAACTTCTTTATCCATTTTTCACTTTCTGCGATGTTGAACTTGTACTGTAAACGAGGTTCTTGTAAACAGAGGCGTCCCAAACTTTGGGGTGGCTGTGTCTTTTTGATTTTAATTTCCCTAAGCTATAGGACCATAAGTGGCAGTGCCCTAGGCTCTGTTGCTTTGTTTATTAGATGTTTCAGGAAACACCATACACTTCTCCCGAGTGGCTGTTGGCAATTTACATCCCGCCCATCAGCATAACAAGGCTCCCAGTTCTCCATGGCCTGTCCTGCCTTTCTGGATTTTACACTTTTTTCAGATGGCCCTTTTGACCGGGGGGAAGTGAGACTTCATTGTAGTGCAGATTTCCTTTGCAAGTTTGCTTGGTTGGCCAAAAAGGGCGTATGCGTTTTTTCCTGAATATATTCAGGAAAAAACGCATACGCCCTTTTTGGCCAAGTGCATCATTGTGGACGTTCTGCCTCTTTTCCTATGCTTTCAATGCAATTCCAGTCTACCTCCTGAAATCGGTTTCCTGCAATTCTGCCCCGCTTTCAAGTCCTCTTGGCAGCCTTACTTCAGTATATTTTTGGACGATAGCTGTCATTTATAACTCTGCAGTTTTGTGAATTACAGTGCCCCTGAGCTCCTTTCTTCAACTCGTTTTCTTGTGAGCTGGCTGCAACACCGCTGGATGGCTTCAGGCCCTAATCTGGTTCCGGGACGGCATGCTGAGCCTTTGGTTATTTCCTCTTTCTGGTGGGAAATGAGAGTTAAATTTGCCCGTCCAGACACCTCCAGCTAGTCTCTCATTGGTTCTCCCTATTCCTGTTCATCTTCCGCAGAAATTGCAAACGGGGCCAAACAGGAGGTTAAAGGTGCTGACTCTCCAAGTGGGGAGAGTGTTAGTAAAGCGTCTGGAATGTTGCACCCGAGTACCAGGGGAGGAAAACTGAGACATATTTGAACACGTCTCCCGTTCACACGGTTGATCATACTCTGGGTTCCACATGCATGTTTTAGCTGAAGGAAGAATACCTTAAACCTGGAGAGTTGAAACCCGTGTAATGGGTACCATGCAATATGACTTCAAAGGGTCTTCATTTGCTCACTGAACCTCTCCAATCCTATCACTGCTGCGTTTATGCCCCTGTACACACGCTTGATTCTGTTTTGGAGACATAGCAATCCATAGGTTTTAAGATACTTACTAGTCAGGTACATTCTTAGGCGTTTAATATGGGGTGTTGAGTCCATTTCGTTGAGCAAGGAGTAGCTCTTGTCTATTCCATATTTGGCTTAAGGAACTTTATCTGTGCTCATTTCAATCTCTGGTTTTATGCAGCACCCCAACTCACCTTCCCCCTTAAGCAAGCATAAGTTGGTTTTCTAAACTTGAGACACTGTTCTGTTTTGTAATTCAGTTCATGTGTAGCCAAGTCGACATTCTGTGTATTAATGATACCTTATGATGTTTCTTTTCTGTGTGACTTATTTCAGTTCGAATCATCATACCTGAATCCACTCATTATGCTGCTACGGGCCTGATTACATAGATTTCATTGCTGAGTGATATTGCATTGTACGTAAGTACCACAAGTTCTTTATCCATTTTTCACTTTCTGCGATATTGAACTTGTACCGTAAACGAGGTTCTTGTAAACAGAGCCGTCCCAAACTTTGGGGTGGCTGTGTCTTTTTGATTTTAATTTCCCTAAGCTATAGGACCATAAGTGGAAGTGCCCTAGGCTCTGTTGCTTTGTTTTGTAGATGTTTCAGGAAACACCATACACTTCTCCAGAGTGGCTGTTGGCAATTTACATCCCGCCCATCAGCATAAGAAGGCTCCCAGTTCTCCATGGCCTGTCGTGCCTTTATGGATTTTACACTTTTTTCAGATGGCCCTTTTGACCGGGGGGAAGTGAGACTTCATTGTAGTGCAGATTTCCTTTGCAAGCTTGCTTGGTTGGCCAAAAAGGGCGTATGCGTTTTTTCCTGAATATATTCAGGAAAAAACGCATACGCCCTTTTTGGCCAAGTGCATCATTGTCGAGTTTCTGACTCTCTTCATATGCTTTCAATGCAATTCCAGTCTACCTCCTGAAATCGGTTTCCTGCAATTCTGCCTTGCTTTCAATGCCTCTTCATAGCCTTACCTCAATATATTTTTTAAAAATAGTTGGCCTTTATAACTCTGCAGGTTTTTGAATTGCAGTGGCCCTTAGCTCCATTTTTTAGCTCTTATTTTTGTGGTCTTGCCCCATAACCACAGGATTCCTTGAAGCCCTATTTTTCTTCTGGGGCACCTTGCTGTGCCTTTGGTTAATTCTTCTTACTGATGTGATATTAGAGTGACATGTGCCCATTGAAACCGCTACAGCTAGTTTCTCACTGGTTCCCCCTATTCCCATTCATCCTCTGCACTAACTGCAGACTGTGCGATACCAGAACTTAAAGGCATTGACTCCATGTGGGGATGTTGTTAGTAAAGCGGCTGGAATGTCGATCCGGAGCCCCAGGAGAGGAAAAATGAGGTGCGTTTTAGAAACCTTTCCCGATCATATGGTATAACAGTCGCTGGGTTTCCCAAGCATGGTTTAGCTGTAGGAAGATTCCCTTCAACCTGGAGTGTTGGGACCCTTGGACTGAGTAGCATGAAGTATTGCATTAAACTTTCGGCAGTTGCTCACCAAAGCTCACCAATCCTGTCAGCCCCAAGTGTCCAGCCTTATGTCTTATCCAGCTGTGGGTTTATATGTGGTCAATCCAGGTTGCATCACAGCCCCTGAGCGAATTTTGTAAGAATTTTTCTCTCTTTCATTGTTTCAGCGTTTTGTTTTTAAAATTTATTTCTATAATGGGGTTTAGCTCCTTTTCACTGCTGTGTTTGTGCCGCTCTGCACACACTTGATTCCCTTATGGAGATATATCAATACATGGGTTTTAAGATTCTTATTCCTCAGATATATTTCTCTGCGGTGTATAGGGTGTGTTGAGGCCTGTTCATTGAGCAAGGTGTAGATCTTGTCTAATACCTATTTGGTTTATTGAACGGTATCTGTGCTAATTTCAAACTCTGGTTTTATGCATCACCCCACCTCTCCTTTCCCCTTAAGCTGACATAAGTGTGTTTTCTAAATGTGAGACACTGTTCTGTTCTGTAATTCATTTCTTGTGCAGCCATATTTACCCTCCCTCTATAAGTGATATCTTATGATATGTTTCTTTTTCTGTTTGACTTATTTCAAGTAGTATTATCGGACCTAAATCCACTCTTTATCCTTCTACTAGCCTTATTACATTGATTTCATGGTGAAGAGATATTCCATTGTACATAAGTACCACATCTTCTTTATCCATTGTTCTCTTTCCTGGGATATTTAAGGTGTACTGAAGTTGAGGTTCTTGTAAACAGAGTAGCCCTAAACTGTGGTGTGCTTGTGTCTTGTTGATTTTTAGACTTCCCTAGATATACTCCCATGATTGGAAGTGTCCTATGCTCTGTAGCTCTGTTTTTTAGATGATTTAGGAACCACCATACGCTTCTCCAGAGTGGCTCTCGGCAGTTCACACACTGCCCATCAGCGTATAAAGGCTCCCTGTTCTCCATGGCCTGTCCTGCATTTCTGGTTTTTACAATTTTTTAGGATGGCCCTTTTGACCGGTGGGAAGTGAGACTTCTTTGTTGTGCACATTTGCATTGCTTGCTTGCTTCGTTGCCCATAAAGTGCGTATGCGTTTTTTCCTGGATATAATCAGGAAAAAACGCATACGCCCTTTTGGGCCAACTGCATCATTGTCGAAATTCTGCCGCTTTTCATGTGCGTTAAAGACGAGTCCAATCTATCTCTTGAAATCTGTTTCTTGCAATTCTGTCTTGCATTCAGATCCTCTTCTTTGCCTTACCTCAACATATTTTTGGACGTTAGTTTTCATTTATAACTCTGCAGGTTTGTGAATTGCAGTGACCCTGAGCTCCATTTTTTAAGTTGCTCTTTTGTGAGCTGGCCTCAAACCCGCAGGATTGCTTCAGGCCCTATTTTGGCTCCGGCGAGGCAGGCTGAGCCTTTCTTTAATTCTTATTCTTAATGGGAAATTAGAGTGATATGTGCCCGTCCAAACCCCTACAACTCTTCTCTCATTGGTTCCCCCTCTTCCCGTTCATCCTCCTCACAATTTGCAAAATGTGTGAAACAGAAGTTTAAATGTGCTGATTCTCCAAGTGGGGAGATTCTAAGTAGCGTGGCTGGAATGGTGAACAGGAGCACCAGGAGAGGATAAATGAGGTGCATTTTAGACACATCTCCCGATCACATGGTGTACAGTCCTCTGGGTTTTCCATGCATGTTTTAGCTGTAGGAAGATCCCTTGAACCTGCAGATTTGGGACCCATTGAATGGGTACCAGGTAGTATTACTTTAAAGGGTGTGCATTTCCTCACCCAACCTCACATTTCTCTTAGCGCAAACAGTTTCCAGCCTTATGTCTCATCCTGCTGTGGGTCTAGATGTGTTCAATCCATGTTGCATCACCGTCCCTGAGGAAAAGTTGTAAGAGGTTTTCTCTGTCTCTCTGTCGTTTATTTTTTTCAATTTATTACTATATTGGTTACAGCTGATTTTCAAAGCTCTGTTTCTTGCTGCTGTACATCCACTTGATTCACGTACAGAGAGACATCAATAAATTCTTTTTCAGATTCTTACCAGTCGTATATATTCTTTTCCGGTGACTTGAGTGTGCTGAGTGCAGTTCTTTTAGCTACCGTGTAGGCCTTGTTGATTATCAGTTTGGTATTTGGAATGGTATCTTTGCTAATTTCAACCTCCTGGATGATGCCTCACCCCTCCCCACCTTTCCCGTTTAGCAGCCTTATGCGTGTTTTCTACATATTTGACTATGTTTTTGTTTTGTAATTTATTTCATGTGTAGCCATTTTGGATTCCACCTTTAAGTGATATCTTATGATATGTGTCTTTTTCTTTTTGAATTCTGTCACTTAGAATGATCATACGTAACTCCTCCGGAGTTGTTACAACTGGCCATATTTCATTGATTTCCAGGCTGAATAATATTCCACTCTACCTAAGTACCACATCTCTATCCATTTTTTCCCTCCAGAGACATTTAAGTTATATCCTAGTCGAGGATCTTTTAAACAGAGAGGGGGTAAACATTGGGGTGCCTGTGTCCTCTCGATTTTTGTTTTTCCCAAGATATACGCCCATGAGTGCAAGTGCCCTATGCTCTGTAGCTCATTTTTTAGATGCTTTAGTAAACACAATACACTTCTCCAGAATGGCCGTTGGCAATATACATTTCCACTATAAGTCTCACAGGGCTCCCTCTTCTCGTTGCCCTGTCCTGCATTTCTGTTGTTTATGCTTTATGAGGATGGCTCTTCTGACTGATGCGAAGTGATATCTTTTGTAGTATTGACTTCCAGTGCCCACCTGTTTGGTTGGCTAAAAAAGTGTATGCCCTTTTCTTGAATATATACAGAAAAGAACGCATACACCCTTTTTGGCCAACTGCAATGTTGGCAATGTTGGCAATGTTCAGCTCCTTTTCTTGTGCTTAATGGCGAGTCCTTTCTACCTCCTCAAATCCCTTTCCTGCCATTCTCCCTTGCTTACAAGTCCTTTTCTCTGACTTTCCTCAAGACATTTTTCAGTGATGGATATTTTCAACTCTGCAGTTTTGTGAATTTTACTGCCCCTGAGTTCCATTGTTCAACTCGTGTTTATGGGAACTGGCCACAAAGCAGCGGGATTTCCTCAAGCCCTATACTGTTTCCATGGGCAACCCTAGCCTTTGGTCAATTCGTCTTCCTGATTGGAAATTAGAGTGACATGTGCCTGTCTGAACACCTAGGACTTGTCTCTCATTGTTCCTCATCCTTCCGCTTCATCCTCTGGACAAATTCCAAACTGTACGCAACAGGATGTTGACAGTGCTGACATCTCCAAGTGGGGAGACTGTTAGTAAAGACGCTGGAGGGGTGAACCCGAGCACCAGGAGATGAGGAGATGAGATGCCTTTTCCAAACTCTTCCCGATCAGACGGTATACCATCCTCTGGGTGTGACAGACATGTTTTAGCAGTAGGAAGAGTCCCATTCATGTAAGGAGAACACCAGGGCTTTTTCAAAATCAGTGTCTCCCCGAAACCCAAACTGGGGAAGTTTTTAAGCTACGGCTACACATATGTTCATTAAGGGCCTTGGGAAGTAGGCAGAGTCCAAACTTTAGATGATTGAAGTCTTCAGGGTCAGAAGCACTCACCACCAGCTTCCCTTAGGCTACACTTTAACTGTCATTGATAGATGATGTCAATAAAAATATCTATTCTTTTTCAGATTATTTCCCCTTATAGGTTATTGCAAAATGTTGAGTGTAGTTCCCTGTGCTATACAGTAGTTCCTTGTTGATGATCTATTTTATACATAGCAGTGTGTATGTGTTCATTCCAAACTGTTAATTTATCCCTCCTCCCACCTTTCCCCTTTGGTAATAATAAATTATAAGATTTTATACTTCTCAGAAATGGGGGAGCTGAAAGAGAGGTATCATTTTCAATGGAAAAGCATTTAAAACAAGATTGAAGGTTTAACCAAGATTATTAGCTGTACATCCTTGGAAAGAAATCACTTCGTTTCTCTAATATTGACCTGACAAATAAGACAAACCTTTTCACTGAACTTGCTTATAAAAAGTGATGGAAATATCAAATGGAAGTGTTAAAAACATCTTATTTTACCCGAGCCTTATACACTGTTCTATGTTAACTACAGTTTGGCTCACACATCTGTTCATTGAGGTTACAATAGTCTCAATTTCTGTTACTGATCCTCCAGAGTGGACCCCAACAAGTGTCCCCCTGCCCAGTGTCATTGGGGCCAACAGATCGAGACTGAGTTTGGTTCACAAGCAAAGGAAACTTTATATTTTGATCAGAGAATGGAGAGGTGAGAGCATGCACTACCCCGTGGGCTGTGGGCTGGGCTGCTGTGTAGAGATCCTGTCAGAGTCAGTGGGAGGGAGGGAGGCGGTGGAGCTCTCGAGGGCCGGGTTGGCTGTAGCTCAGGCTCTATATCGTGGAGTCTGCACTGGGCCCCAGGAGCTGAGGTGTCGACCCAGCCATTCTGCACTAGGAAATCTGGTCTGAAGTGCCGGGTGTGGAACCTCTGCATGCGGGACCCTAGGAGCACGTGAAATTAGACAAAGCACAAAGGATAAAAAAGGTTAGACTTGACTTTATTGCCCAGATTCTATTTTTATCTCCCAGGGATTTTTAATGGGCTTTGCTGGGGACAAACCCCTCCTCTGCCTTTTGTCCCGTTCCTCATTCTTGGAGTGCTGAGGGTGCAGACCCTTCTTCTGTAACTGCTGAGTGCTGAGTTGGGAGCCCTCATACCCTGGGGCGAGGGTCAGAGCTTCTCCCCAGCAGCCTCCCGGTGACGTTGATTGTCCCCAGGACCCCTGCCTCCCTGCTCGTCCACCTGAGCACCAGCATTGGAAGTGTTATAGATTCTAATGACCTTTAAGGGTCCAGGAAAGAGATGTGCAGAGACGCTGTGGGGGCCGGTTTCACCCCGCCCCACATTTGTTCGGCCACCTTAGGCTGACCGTCTCTGCCAGCCTAGATGCTCTGACCAGTAGTCTGCGCTTTCTTCAGTTAGGCCCCTGAATTAACGTACAAACAGCACCAGGTGTCAGAGCCCTGCCCGCTCAACTCCCAGACAGTCCAGGGTCAGTGGTGACCAAGGACCATGATGGCTACTGAGTCAACAGCCTTTTGAAGTAAACAGGAGTCCAGCCGGTCTTATTGGCCACCAACATCACGGTGTCTGTAGGCTTTTCTATGGTGACAGTGTGGTATACTGTTCCCCCGCCAAGATTATTAGCTCCCCTCTGGGTGCAGTAAGTCCTGCAAGCAGTAGTCTACTCTTTTGGGACACACTCTTGTTGTTTTATGAGAGAAACTCCAGGTCAAGTGATGTTCACACGAGTCGTCATGGTGCCCTGTTGCCCCCGGTTATCTCTCTGGATGTTGGAGTTGGAGGGCCTCCTCACTCGAGGTCGGTGTGCCCACGGAGCGAACCCTGCAACTTCAGGGCATGGTTGGTGGTTAGGATCACCACGTGGGGTCCTTTTCCCTTAGGAGGGAGGTGGCCTTTTGGGCTGCTGATTTCCAGGTTTTTAGATACCGCCAGTATCTTGGCCAGATGTGGCAGTGGGCCAAGCCCCTTAGTGACCGTAGTTTATCCTACCTGGATGGCATTCTTGCATTGTTCCATTTCAAGTGGTCCCAGTTTTTGCACTAATTCTCCAATGGCGATTCACCTTTCACCGGGAATGTAAAGGTCAAAGGGTTTAGCTAAATTAGGGAGTTCCAGGGCAAGGGTCTGAATTGACTGCTCTTTCCATTCTTGAAAGGCCACTTCTGGATTCTATTCAAAAGGATCATCATCTTTTCCTTTCAGTGTTTCATATAGAGGCCCAGCTAGTAGACTGTAGTTAGGGATCCAGAAGCAGCAAACCCTGGCCTCCCCAGGAACCCCTAAGCTGTCTTCTAGTTTTAGAAAGGGGTAAGGCTGAAAATGGTTTCTTCCCTTTCCTGGGATGGGCTTCTCTGACCTTCTGTGAGAATGAAGCCCAGGCAGGTCACCGCAGTCTGTGATATTTGAGCTTTTTCTTGGACAACTTCTATCCTTTATTGGCTTGGTAGTTCAGAGGCCTCCTTAGTAGGGCTGGTGATCAGAATGTCGTCTGCATATTGAAGGAGGGTTTCCTTTTCCAGAGGTAGAACTTTTAGGTCTTTAGCTAAGCTTTCCCCAAAGATGGTGTGGGAATTTTTGCACCCTTGGGGCCAGACGGCCCGGAAGTATTGTTTTAGTTGTATGTTGAGTCCTGCCACTCACAAGGCAAAATTTCTTGTGACTCTGGAACTAATGGAATACAAAAGAAGGCATCATTGAAGACTAATACAGAATACCATGTCCTGGTGGTTGGTAGAATGACCAGCAGGGTGTAGGAATTAGGAGCAACTGGAGGTATATCCTCGGTGGCTTCACTGACTGTCCTGACATCCTTTACCAGGTCCCCAGCAGCCCATGGGGCTCTCGTGGTCAGACCAATCCCAGAATATGGAGCTCACCTGGGCAGGTACCCCACCCCCACCCCAGCCCACGGGGCTCTCGTGGTCAGGCCCCTCCCAGGATACAGAGCTACCCTTGCGGGTACCGTGGCAGGGCTGGGCACACAGGAACCGTGCACATAGCCCTCATTGCAGAGCACCCCCAGCTCACCTGTCGCTCAGAGCTGACACAGAGCACCTCAGAGCAGGACTTGAACTAACAAACAGCAGCTGCGACAGGTCTGTGACCCTGGGCATCACTCCGTGAGGCCTCCCTCCACCTGGTCTTCCAGAGACTTCCACTGCACCCGGGGCACCAGGCCTCTGTCTCCAACCACCACCCACCCCTCCTCTCCCTGACTCCTGGGTTCCTCTCATTAGGAGAGGGTTTTCTTGAAGTTGTCTCCCACTCATGGGCCAGATAAAATGATTAGAAAACAAGCCAAAGCTGCAGCCCCTTGTCTATCCTGACTCTCAGGAGCCCACACCTGTTCCTTGGACCTGGCCGGTTCAGCAAGTTCCATTTTCTGCAACTGTGAGCCCCTGAGGGGTGATGATTGGCTGACCTGGGCAGCCTTACCGTGCCGGCCAGCCCTCCCCAGGTGTGCCTGGGTTGAGATCAATATAAATACCACTCCAGGCAGCAAGAGCCCCTGCAGCCGTGCCTGACGCCATTTTCTCTGCCCTGTCAGCAGTCTCGGGGCTGGGCTGGTGGGAGGGAGTGAGAGGCCACGGCTTTGTGGGTGGCCCAGTGTGAGTGGGGCTCTGCTGGACTTTCTGCAGCAGTTGCCAGGCTGCCACCTGCTAAAGAAGAGGATGTGTCACCCATACCTGCTGCTGGAATTTCTCCCTGGGCAGAGGTGAGGAAGGAAAAAAGCAGTGGGGGCAGGGACAGGACGGGTATCTCAGGCAGGGAAATGGAAATCTTCCAGAAGAGCACCCAGGGCCAGGACCATCCTGGCTGGCCTGCAGGCACCAAGTCGGCCGGCATGCTGTCACTCGTGTGGCTCTATGGCCCTTCCTCTAGGCTTTCAAGTCCTTGTATATATTCAGGTGTTTTACCTGGGACGGGTGGGAATAGTTCAGCAGCAACTGGCCTGGGGCTCAGCTCACGTTTACTCACAGGTGCCTCGGCACGGTGCCCCAGCTTTGCAATGAGGACGCTTGTTGCGTGGGGGCTGCTGGCTGAATGGGAGACGATTCCCCACCACTGACCAACTTCAGAATTGTTTACAACTGGAGCAAGTGCCCTGATACGGTTTTCCTCTGTGTAACTGGTGGGTTCTGTGTTTTTTTGCTCTTTTTCGTTTTTGGTTCAAGGTAGATTTTATTCCTCTTTTTTGTATTTACAGATATAAGCATGGAAATAATTTATTCATATAAATACATGTATGTGCAGGGAATAATTGTTTTTTCTGTTTTATTTTTTAAATTTTACTTCTTTTTAATTTTGAATTTTATTTTATATTTTTATACAGCAGGTTCTTATTGGTTATCTATTTTATACATATAAATGTATACATGCCAATCCCAGTCTCTCAACTCCTCCCACCACCACCCCCCCAACAGCTTTCCCCCCTTGTTGTCCATACGTTTGTTGTCTACATCTGTTGCTCTATTTATGCCTTGCAAAATGGTTAATCTGTACAGTTTTTCTAGGTTCCACATATATGCATGAATATACAAGATTTGTTTTTCTCTTTCTGACTTACTTCACTCTGTATGACAGTCTCTAGATCCATCGACGTCTCTACAAATGACCCAATTTCATTCCTTTTCATGGCTTAGTAATATTCCATTTTATATATGTACCACAGCTTTATGCATTCGTCTGTCTGTGGGCATTTAGGTTGCTTCCATTACCTCGATATTGTAAATAGTGATGCAATGAACATTGCGGTGAATGACTCTTTTTGATTTATGGTTTTGTCTGGGTATATGTCCAGTACTGGGATTGCTGTATCATATGGTAATTCTATTGTTAGTTTCTTAAGAAATTCCATATTGTTCTCCATAATGACTGTATCAATTTATATTCCCAACAATAGTGGAAGAGGGTTCCTTTTCTCCACACCCTTTCCAGTATTTTTTGTTTGTAGATTTTCAATGATGCCTATTCTACCAGGTGTGAGGTGATACCTCATTGTTGAATCCATTTCGTTGAGCAAGGGGTAGCTCTTGTCTATTACATATTTGGCTTATGGAACGGTATCTGTGCTAATTTCAAACTCTGCTTTTATGCAGCACCCCAACTCACCTTCCCCCTTAAGCAGGCATAAGTTGGTTTTCTAAACTTGAGACCCTGTTCTGTTTTGTAATTCAGTTCATGTGTAGCCAAGTTCACATTCCGTGTATTAGTGATACCTTATGATGTTTCTTTTTCTGTGTGACTTATTTCACTTAGAATCATCGTGCCTCAATCCACTCATTATGCTGGTACGGGCCTGGTGACATAGATTTCATTGCTGAGTGGTATTCCGTTGTACAGAAGTACCGCAACTTCTTTATCCATTATTTGCTCTCTGGGATATTTAACTTGTGCCGTAGAAGAGATTCCTGTAAAAAGAGCCGTCCCAAATTTTGGGGTTGCTGTGTCTTTTTGATATTAATTTCCCTAAGCTATAGGACCATAAGTGGAAGTGCCCTAGGCTCTGTTGCTTTGTTTTTTAGATGTTTCAGGAAACACCATACACTTCTCCCGAGTGTCTGTTGGCAATTTACATCCCGCCCATCAGCATAACAAGGCTCCCAGTTCTCCATGGCCTGTCCTGCCTTTCTGGATTTTACACTTTATTCTGATGGCCCTTTTGACCGGGGGGAAGTGAGACTTCATTGTAGTGCAGATTTCCTTTGCAAGCTTGCTTGGTTGGCCAAAAAGGGCGTATGCGTTTTTTCCTGAATATATTCAGGAAAAAACGCATATGCCCTTTTGGCAAAGTGCATCATTGTGGACGTTCTGCCTCTTTTCCGACGCTTTCAATGCAATTCCAGTCTACCTCCTGAAATCGGTATCCTGCAATTCTGCCCCGCTTTCAAGTCCTCTTGGCAGCCTTACTTCAGTATATTTTTGGACGATAGCTGTCATTTATAACTCTGCAGGTTTGTGAATTACAGAGCCCCTGAGCTCCTTTCTTCAACTCGCTTTCTTGTGAGCTGGCCGCAAAACCGCAGGATGGCTTCAGGCCCTAATCTGTTTCCGCCACGGCACGCTGAGCCTTTGGTTAATTCCTCTTCCTAGTGGGAAATGAGAGTTAAATTTGCCCGTCCAGACACCTCCAGCTAGCCTCTCATTGGTTCTCCCTATTCCTGTTCATCTTCCGCAGAAATTGCAAACTGGGCCAAACAGGAGGTTAAAGGCACTGACTGTCCAAGTCGGGAGAGTGTTAGTAAAGCGTCTGGAATGTTGCACCCGAGTACCAGGGTATGAAAACTGAGACATATTTGAACACGTCTCCCGATCACACGGTTGATCATACTCTGGGTTCCACATGCATGTTTTAGCTGGAGGAAGAATACCTTAAACCTGGGTAGTTGAAACCCGTGGAATGGGTACCATGCAATATGACTTCAAAGGGTCTTCATTTGCTCACCGAACCTCTCCAATCCTATCACTGCTGCGTTTATGCCCCTGTACACACGCTTGATTCTCTTTCGGAGACATAGCAATCCATAGGTTTTAAGATACTTACTAGTCAGGTACATTCTTAGGCGTTTAATATGCGGTGTTGAGTCCATTTCGTTGAGCAAGGAGTAGCTCTTGTCTATTCCATATTTGGCTTAAGGAACTTTATCTGTGCTCATTTCAATCTCTGGTTTTATGCAGCACCCCAACTCACCTTTCCCCTTAAGCAAGCATAAGTTGGTTTTCTAAATTTGAGACCCTGTTCTGTGTTGTAATTCAGTTCCTCTGTAGCCAAGTTTAAATTCCATGTATTAGTGATATTTTTTGATGTTTCTTTTTCTGTTAGAGTTATTTCAGTTAGAATCACCATACCCGAATCCACTCATTATGCTGCTACGGGCCTGGTGACATAGATTTCATTGCTGAGTGATATTGCTTTGTACATGAGTACCACAACTTCTTTATCCATTTTTCATTTTCTGTGATATTGAACTTGTACGGTAAACGAGGTTCTTGTAAACAGCGGCGTCCCAAACTTTGGGGTGGCTGTGTCTTTTTGATTTTAATTTCCCTAAGCTATAGGACCATAAGTGGAAGTGCACTAGGCTCTGTTGCTTTGTTTTTTAGATGTTTCAGGAAACACCATACACTTCTCCGGAGTGGCTTTTGGCAATTTACATCCCGCCCATCAGCATAACAAGGCTCCCAGTTCTCCATGGCCTGTTCTGCCTTTCTGGATTTTACACTTTTTTCAGATGGCCCTTTTGACCGGGGGGAAGTGAGACTTCATTGTAGTGCAGATTTCCTTTGCAAGCTTGCTTGGTTGGCCAAAAAGGGCGTATGCGTTTTTTCCTGAATATATTCAGGAAAAAACGCATATGCCCTTTTTGGCCAAGTGCATCACTGTGGACGTTCTGCCTCTTTTCCTATGCTTGAAATGCAATTCCTGTCTACCTCCTGAAATTGGTTTCCTGCAATTCTGCCCCGCTTTCAAGTCCTCTTGGCAGCCTTACTTCAGTCTATTTTTGGACGATAGCTGTCATTTATAACTCTGCAGGTTTGTGAATTACAGTGCCCCTGAGCTCCTTTCTTCAACTCGCTTTCTTGTGAGCTGGCCGCAACACCGCAGGATGTCTTCAGGCCCTAATGTGGTTCCGGCATGGCACGCTGAGCCTTTGGTTAATTCCTCTTCCTGGTGGGAAATGAGAGTTAAATTTGCCCATCCAGACACCTCCAGCTAGTCTTTCATTGGTTCTCGCTATTCCTGTTCATCTTCCACAGAAATTGCAAACTGGGCCAAACAGGTGGTTAAAGGGACTGACTCTCCAAGTGGGGAGAGTGTTAGTAAAGCGTCTGGAATGTTGCACCCGAGTACCAGGGTACGAAAACTGAGACATATTTGAACACGTCTCCCGATCACATGGTTGATCATACTTGGGTTCCACATGCATGTTTTAGCTGAAGGAAGAATACCTTAAACCTGGAGAGTTAAGACCCGTGGAATGGGTACCATGCAATATGACTTCAAAGGGTCTTCATTTGCTCACGAACCTCTCCAATCCTATCACTGCTGCGTTTATGCCCCAGTACACATGCTTGATTCTCTTTCGGAGACATAGCAATCCATAGGTTTTAAGATACTTACTAGTCAGGTACATTCTTAGGCGTTTAATATGGGGTGTTGAGTCCATTTCGTTGAGCAAGGAGTAGCTCTTGTCTATTCCATATTTGGCTTAAGGAACTTTATCTGTGCTCATTTCAATCTCTGGTTTTATGCAGCACCCCAACTCACCTTTCCCCTTAAGCAAGCATAAGTTGGTTTTCTAAATTTGAGACCCTGTTCTGTTCTGTAATTCAGTTCCTGTGTAGCCAAGTTCCATTCCGTGTATTACTGATATCTTATGATGTTTCTTTTTCTGTGTGACTTATTTCAGTTAGAATCATCATAACTGAATCCACTCATTGTGCTGCTAAGGGCCTGATGACACAGATTTCATTGCTGAGTGATATTGCTTTGTAAGTAAATACCACAACTTCTTTATCCATTTTTCACTTTCTGCGATGTTGAACTTGTACTGTAAACGAGGTTCTTGTAAACAGAGCCGTTCGAAACTTTGGGGTGGCTGTGTCTTTTTGATTTTAATTTCCCTAAGCTATAGGACCATAAGTGGAAGTGCCCTAGGCTCTGTTGCTTTGTTTTTTAGATGTTTCAGGAAACACCATACACTTCTCCTGAGTGTCTGTTGGCAATTTACATCCCGCCCATCAGCATAACAAGGCTCCCAGTTCTCCATGGCCTGTCCTGCCTTTCTGGATTTTACACTTTTTTCAGATGGCCCTTTTGACCGGGGGGAAGTGAGACTTCATTGTAGTGCAGATTTCCTTTGCAAGCTTGCTTGGTTGGCCAAAAAGGGCGTATGCGTTTTTTCCTGAATATATTCAGGAAAAAACGCATACGCCCTTTTTGACCAAGTGCATCATTGTGGACGATCTGCCTCTTTTCCTATGCTTTCAATGCAATTCCAGTCTACCTCCTGAAATCGGGTTCCTGCAATTCTGCTCCGCTTTCAAGTCCTCTTGGCAGCCTTACTTCAGTATATTTTTGGACGATAGCTGTCATTTATAACTCTGCAGGTTTGTGAATTACAGTGCCCCTGAGCTCCTTTCTTCAACTCGCTTTCTTTTGAGCTGGCCGCAACACTGCAGGATGGCTTCAGGCCCTAATCTGGTTCCGGTACGGCACGCTGAGCCTTTGGTTATTTCCTCTTCCTGGTGGGAAATGAGAGTTAAATTTGCCCGTCCAGACACATCCAGCTAGCCTCTCATTGGTTCTCGCTATTCCTGTTCATCTTCCACAGAAATTGCAAACTGGGCCAAACAGGAGGTTAAAGGCGCTGACTCTCCAAGTGGGGAGAGTGTTAGTAAAGCGTCTGGAATGTTGCACCCGAGTACCAGGGGAGGAAAACTAAGACATATTTGAACACGTCTCCCGATCACATGGTTGATCATACTCTAGGTTCCACATGCATGTTTTAGCTGAAGGAAGAATACCTAAAACCTGGGTAGTTGAAACCCGTGTAATGGGTACCATGCAATATGACTTCAAAGGGCCTTCATTTGCTCACCGAACCTCTCCAATCCTATCACTGCTGCGTTTATGCCCCTGTACAGATGCTTGATTCTCCTTCGGAGACATAGCAATCCATAGGTTTTAAGATACTTACTAGTCAGGTACATTCTTAGGCGTTTAATATGCGGTGTTGAGTCCATTTCATTGAGCAAGGAGTAGCACTTGTCTATTCCATATTTGGCTTAAGGAACTTTATCTGTGCTCATTTCAATCTCTGGTTTTATGCAGCACCCCAACTCACCTTTCCCCTTAAGCAAGCATAAGTTGGTTTTCTAAATTTGAGACCCTGTTCTGTTCTGTAATTCAGTTCCTGTGTAGCCAAGTTTACATTCCGTGTATTACTGATATCTTATGATGTTTCTTTTTCTGTGTGACTTATTTCAGTTAGAATCATCATACCTGAATCCACTCATTGTGCTGCTAAGGGCCTGATGACATAGATTTCATTGCTGAGTGATATTGCTTTGTAAGTGAATACCACAACTTCTTTATCCATTTTTCACTTTCTGCGATGTTGAACTTGTACTGTAAACGAGGTTCTTGTAAACAGAGGCGTCCCAAACTTTGGGGTGGCTGTGTCTTTTTGATTTTAATTTCCCTAAGCTATAGGTCCGTAAGTGGAAGTGCCCTAGGCTCTGTTGCTTTGCTTTTTAGATGTTTCAGGAAACACCATACACTTCTCCCGAGTGTCTGTTGGCAATTTACATCCCGCCCATCAGCATAACAAGGCTCCCAGTTCTCAATGGCCTGTTGCCTTTCTGGATTTTACACTTTTTTCAGATGGCCCTTTTGACCGGGGGGAAGTGAGACTTCATTGTAGTGCAGATTTCCTTTGCAAGCTTGCTTGGTTGGCCAAAAAGGGCGTATGCGTTTTTTCCTGAATATATTCAGGAAAAAACGCATACGCCCTTTTTGGCCAAGTGCATCATTGTGGACGTTCTGCCTCTTTTCCTATGATTTCAATGCAATTCCAGTCTACCTCCTGAAATCGGTTTCCTGCAATTCTGCCCCGCTTTCAAGTCCTCTTGGCAGCCTTACTTCAGTCTATTTTTGGACGATAGCTGTCATTTATAACTCTGCTGGTTTGTCAATTGCAGTGCCCCTGAGCTCCTTTCTTCAACTCGCTTTCTTGTGACCTGGCCGCAACACCGCAGGATGGCTTCAGGCCCTAATCTGGTTCCGGCCCGGCATGCTGAGCCTTTGGTTAATTCCTCTTCCTGGTGGGAAATGAGAGTTAAATTTGCCCGTCCAGACACCTCCAGCTAGCCTCTCATTGGTTCTCGCTATTCCTGTTCATCTTCCGCAGAAATTGCAAACTGGGCCAAACAGGAGGTTAAAGGGACTGACTCTCCAAGTCGGGAGAGTGTTAGTAAAGGGTCTGGAATGTTGCACCCGAGTACCAGGGGAGGAAAACTGAGACATATTTGAACACGTCTCCCGTTCACATGGTTGATCATACTCTGGGTTCCACGTGCATGTTTTAGCTGAAGGAAGAATACCTTAAACCTGGAGAGTTGAGACCCGTGTAATGGATACCATGCAATATGACTTCAAAGGGTCTTCATTTGCTCACCGAACCTCTCCAATCCTATCACTGCTGCGTTTATGCCCCTGTACACATGCTTTATTCTCTTTTGGAGGCATAGCAATCCATAGGTTTTAAGATACTTACTAGTCAGGTACATTCTTAGGCATTTAATATGGGGTTTTGAGTCCATTTCGTTGAGCAAGGAGTAGCTCTTGTCTATTCCATATTTGGCTTAAGGAACTTTATCTGTGCTCATTTCAATCTCTGGTTTTATGCAGCACCCCAACTCACCTTTCCCCTTAAGCAAGCATAAGTTGGTTTTCTAAATTTGAGACCCTGTTCTGTTCTGTAATTCAGTTCCTGTGTAGCCAAGTTTCCATTCCGTGTATTACTGATATCTTATGATGTTTCTTTTTCTGTGTGACTTATTTCAGTTAGAATCATCGTACCTGAATCCACTCATTATGCTGCTATGGGCCTGATGACACAGATTTCATTGCTGAGTGATATTGCTTTGTAAGTAAATACCACAACTTCTTTATCCATTTTTCAATTTCTGCGATGTTGAACTTGTACTGTAAACGAGGTTCTTGTAAACAGAGCCGTTCGAAACTTTGGGGTGGCTGTGTCTTTTTGATTTTAAATTCCCTAAGCTATAGGACCATAAGTGGAAGTGCCCTAGGCTCTGTTGCTTTGTTTTTTAGATGTTTCAGGAAACACCATACACTTCTCCCGAGTGGTTGTTGGCAATTTACATCCCGCCCTTCAGCATAACAAGACTCCCAGTTCTCCATGGTCTGTCCTGCCTTTCTGGATTTTACACTTTTTTCAGATGGCCCTTTTGACCGGGGGGAAGTGAGACTACATTGTAGTTCAGATTTCCTTTGCAAGCTTGCTTGGTTGGCCAAAAAGGGCGTATGCGTTTTTTCCTGAATATATTCAGGAAAAAACGCATACGCCCTTTTTGGCCAAGTGCATCATTGTGGACGTTCTGCCTCTTTTCCTATGCTTTCAATGCAATTCCAGTCTACCTCCTGAAATCGGTTTCCTGCAATTCTGCCCCGCTTTCAAGTCCTCTTGGCAGCCTTACTTCAGTCTATTTTTGGAAGATAGCTGTCATTTATAACTCTGCAGGTTTGTGAATTACAGTGCCCCTGAGCTCCTTTCTTCAACTCGCTTTCTTTTGAGCTGGCCGCAACACTGCAGGATGGCTTCAGGCCCTAATCTGGTCCGGCAAGGCACACTGAGCCTTTGGTTATTTCCTCTTCCTGGTGGGAAATGAGAGTTAAATTTGCCCGTCCAGACACCTCCAGCTAGCCTCTCATTGGTTCTCGCTATTCCTGTTCATCTTCCGCAGAAATTGCAAACTGGGCCAAACAGGAGGTTAAAGGCGCTGACTTTCCAAGTGGGGAGAGTGTTAGTAAAGCGTCTGGAATGTTGCACCCGAGTACCAGGGGAGGAAAACTGAGACATATTTGAACACGTCTCCCATTCACATGGTTGATCATACTTGGGTTCCACATGCATGTTTTAGCTGAGGAAGAATACCTAAAACCTGGAGAGTTGAAACCCGTGGAATGGGCACCATGCAATATGACTTCAAAGGGTCTTCATTTGCTCACCGAACCTCTCCAATCCTATCACTGCTGCGTTTATGCCCCTGTACACATGCTTGATTCTCTTTCGGAGACATAGCAATCCATAGGTTTTAAGATACTTACTAGTCAGGTACATTCTTAGGCGTTTAATATGCGGTGTTGAGTCCATTTCATTGAGCAAGGAGTAGCTCTTGTCTATTCCATATTTGGCTTAAGGAACTTTATCTGTGCTCATTTCAATCTCTGGTTTTATGCAGCACCCCAACTCACCTTTCCCCTCAAGCAAGCATAAGTTGGTTTTCTAAATTTGAGACCCTGTTCTGTTCTGTAATTCAGTTCCTGTGTAGCCAAGTTTCCATTCCGTGTATTACTGATATCTTATGATGTTTCTTTTTCTGTGTGACTTATTTCAGTTAGAATCATCATACCTGAATCCACTCATTGTGCTGCTAAGGGCCTGATGACACAGATTTCATTGCTGAGTGATATTGCTTTGTAAGTAAATACCACAACTTCTTTATCCATTTTTCAATTTCTGCGATGTTGAACTTGTACTGTAAAGAGGTTCTTGTAAACAGAGGCGTCCCAAACTTTGGGGTGGCTGTGTCTTTTTGATTTTAATTTCCCTAAGCTATAGGACCATAAGTGGCAGTGCCCTAGGCTCTGTTGCTTTGTTTTTTAGATGTTTCAGGAAACACCATACACTTCTCCTTAGTGTCTGTTGGTAATTTACATCCCGCCCATCAGCATAACAAGGCTCCCAGTTCTCCATGGCCTGTCCTGCCTTTCTGGATTTTACACTTTTTTCAGATGGCCCTTTTGACCGGGGGGAAGTGAGACTTCATTGTAGTGCAGATTTCCTTTGCAAGCTTGCTTGGTTGGCCAAAAAGGGCGTATGCGTTTTTTCCTGAATATATTCAGGAAAAAACGCATACGCCCTTTTTGGCCAAGTGCATCATTGTGGACGTTCTGCCTCTTTTCCTATGCTTTCAATGCAATTCCAGTCTACCTCCTGAAATCGGTTTCCTGCAATTCTGCCCCGCTTTCAAGTCCTCTTGGCAGCCTTACTTCAGTCTATTTTTGGACGATACCTGTCATTTATGACTCTGCTGGTTTGTCAATTGCAGTGCCCCTGAGCTCCTTTCTTCAAATCGCTTTCTTGTGACCTGGCCGCAACACCGCAGGATGGCTTCAGGCCCTAATCTGGTTCCGGCCCGGCATGCTGAGCCTTTGGTTAATTCCTCTTCCTGGTGGGAAATGAGAGTTAAATTTGCCCATCCAGACACCTCCAGCTAGTCTCTCATTGGTTCTCGCTATTCCTGTTCATCTTCCGCAGAAATTGCAAACTGGGCCAAACAGGAGGTTAAAGGGACTGACTCTCCAAGTCGGGAGAGTGTTAGTAAAGGGTCTGGAATGTTGCACCCGAGTACCAGGGGAGGAAAACTGAGACATATTTGAACACGTCTCCCATTCACATCGTTGATCATACTTGGGTTCCACATGCATGTTTTAGCTGAGGAAGAATACCTAAAACCTGGGTAGTTGAAACCCGTGGAATGGGTACCATGCAATATGACTTCAAAGGGTCTTCATTTGCTCACCGAACCTCTCCAATCCTATCACTGCTGCGTTTATGCCCCTGTACACATGCTTGATTCTCTTTCGGAGACATAGCAATCCATAGGTTTTAAGATACTTACTAGTCAGGTACATTCTTAGGCGTTTAATATGCGGTGTTGAGTCCATTTCATTGAGCAAGGAGTAGCTCTTGTCTATTCCATATTTGGCTTAAGGAACTTTATCTGTGCTCATTTCAATCTCTGGTTTTATGCAGCACCCCAACTCACCTTTCCCCTTAAGCAAGCATAAGTTGGTTTTCTAAATTTGAGACCCTGTTCTGTTCTGTAATTCAGTTCCTGTGTAGCCAAGTTTCCATTCCGTGTATTACTGATATCTTATGATGTTTCTTTTTCTGTGTGACTTATTTCAGTTAGAATCATCATACCTGAATCCACTCATTGTGCTGCTAAGGGCCTGAT
Source organism: Stenella coeruleoalba (assembly GCF_951394435.1). Lineage (NCBI taxonomy): Eukaryota > Metazoa > Chordata > Mammalia > Artiodactyla > Delphinidae > Stenella > Stenella coeruleoalba. Next base: position 295,518 of record NW_027646024.1, on the reverse strand, counting down.
GACACAGATTTCATTGCTGAGTGATATTGCTTTGTAAGTAAATACCACAACTTCTTTATCCATTTTTCAATTTCTGCGATGTTGAACTTGTACTGTAAAGAGGTTCTTGTAAACAGAGGCGTCCCAAACTTTGGGGTGGCTGTGTCTTTTTGATTTTAATTTCCCTAAGCTATAGGACCATAAATGGCAGTGCCCTAGGCTCTGTTGCTTTGTTTTTTAGATGTTTCAGGAAACACCATACACTTCTCCTTAGTGTCTGTTGGTAATTTACATCCCGCCCATCAGCATAACAAGGCTCCCAGTTCTCCATGGCCTGTCCTGCCTTTCTGGATTTTACACTTTTTTCAGATGGCCCTTTTGACCGGGGGGAAGTGAGACTTCATTGTAGTGCAGATTTCCTTTGCAAGCTTGCTTGGTTGGCCAAAAAGGGCGTATGCGTTTTTTCCTGAATATATTCAGGAAAAAACGCATACGCCCTTTTTGGCCAAGTGCATCATTGTGGACGTTCTGCCTCTTTTCCTATGCTTTCAATGCAATTCCAGTCTACCTCCTGAAATCGGTTTCCTGCAATTCTGCCCCGCTTTCAAGTCCTCTTGGCAGCCTTACTTCAGTCTATTTTTGGACGATACCTGTCATTTATGACTCTGCTGGTTTGTCAATTGCAGTGCCCCTGAGCTCCTTTCTTCAACTCGCTTTCTTGTGACCTGGCCGCAACACCGCAGGATGGCTTCAGGCCCTAATCTGGTTCCGGCCCGGCATGCTGAGCCTTTCGTTAATTCCTCTTCCTGGTGGGAAATGAGAGTTAAATTTGCCCGTCCAGACACCTCCAGCTAGCCTCTCATTGGTTCTCGCTATTCCTGTTCATCTTCCGCAGAAATTGCAAACTGGGCCAAACAGGAGGTTAAAGGGACTGACTTTCCAAGTGGGGAGAGTGTTAGTAAAGGGTCTGGAATGTTGCACCCGAGTACCAGGGGAGGAAAACTGAGACATATTTGAACACGTCTCCCGTTCACATGGTTGATCATACTCTGGGTTCCACATGCATGTTTTAGCTGAAGGAAGAATACCTTAAACCTGGAGAGTTGAGACCCTTGTAATGGGTACCATGCAATATGTCTTCAAAGGGTCTTCATTTGCTCACCGAACCTCTCCAATCCTATCACTGCTGCGTGTATGCCCCTGTACACATGCTTTATTCTCTTTTGGAGGCATAGCAATCCATAGGTTTTAAGATACTTACTAGTCAGGTACATTCTTAGGCATTTAATATGGGGTTTTGAGTCCATTTCATTGAGCAAGGAGTAGCTCTGGTCTATTCCATATTTGGCTTAAGGAACTTTATCTGTGCTCATTTCAATCTCTGGTTTTATGCAGCACCCCAACTCACCTTTCCCCTTAAGCAAGCATAAGTTGGTTTTCTAAATTTGAGACCCTGTTCTGTTCTGTAATTCAGTTCCTGTGTAGCCAAGTTTCCATTCCGTGTATTACTGATATCTTATGATGTTTCTTTTTCTGTGTGACTTATTTCAGTTAGAATCATCATACCTGAATCCACTCATTATGCTGCTACGGGCCTGATGACATAGATTTCATTGCTGAGTGATACTGCATTGTACGTAAGTACCACAAGTTCTTTATCCACTTTTCAATTTCTGCGATGTTGAACTTGTACTGTAAACGAGGTTCTTGTAAACAGAGCCGTTCCAAACTTTGGGGTGGCTGTGTCTTTTTGATTTTAATTTCCCTAAGCTATAGGACCATAAGTGGAAGTGCCCTAGGCTCTGTTGCTTTGTATTTTAGATGTTTCAGGAAACACCATACACTTCTCCCGAGTGGTTGTTGGCAATTTACATCCCGCCCATCAGCATAACAAGGCTCCCAGTTCTCCATGGCCTGTCCTGCCTTTCTGGATTTTACACTTTTTTCAGATGGCCCTTTTGACCGGGGGGAAGTGAGACTTCATTGTAGTGCAGATTTCCTTTGCAAGCTTGCTTGGTTGGCCAAAAAGGGCGTATGCGTTTTTTCCTGAATATATTCAGGAAAAAACGCATACGCCCTTTTTGGCCAAGTGCATCATTGTGGACGTTCTGCCTCTTTTCCTATGCTTTCAATGCAATTCCAGTCTACCTCCTGAAATCGGTTTCCTGCAATTCTGCCCCGCTTTCAAGTCCTCTTGGCAGCCTTACTTCAGTCTATTTTTGGACGATAGCTGTCATTTATAACTCTGCAGGTTTGTGAATTACAGTGCCCCTGAGCTCCTTTCTTCAACTCGCTTTCTTGTGAGCTGGCCGCAACACCGCAGGATGGCTTCAGGCCCTAATCTGGTTCCGGCACGGCACGCTGAGCCTTTGGTTATTTCCTCTTCCTGGTGGGAAATGAGAGTTAAATTTGCCCGTCCAGACACCTCCAGCTAGTCTCTCATTGGTTCTCGCTATTCCTGTTCATCTTCCACAGAAATTGCAAACTGGGCCAAACAGGAGGTTAAAGGCGCTGACTCTCCAAGTGGGGAGAGTGTTAGTAAAGCGTCTGGAATGTTGCACCCGAGTACCAGGGGAGGAAAACTGAGACATATTTGAACAAGTCTCCCGTTCACATAGTTGATCATACTTGGGTTCCACATGCATCTTTTAGCTGAAGGAAGAATACCTTAAACCTGTGTATTTGAAACCCGTGGAATGGGTACCATGCAATATGACCTCAAAGGGTCTTCATTTGCTCACCGAACCTCTCCAATCCTATCACTGCTGCGTTTATGCCCCTGTACACATGCTTCATTCTCTTTCGGAGACATAGCAATCCATAGGTTTTAAGATAGTTACTAGTCAGGTACATTCTTAGGCGTTTAATATGCGGTGTTGAGTCCATTTCGTTGAGCAAGGAGTAGCTCTTGTCTATTCCATATTTGGCTTAAGGAACTTTATCTGTGCTCATTTCAATCTCTGGTTTTATGCAGCACCCCAACTCACCTTTCCCCTTAAGCAAGCATAAGTTGGTTTTCTAAATTTGAGACCCTGTTCTGTTCTGTAATTCAGTTCCTGTGTAGCCAAGTTTCCATTCCGTGTATTACTGATATCTTATGATGTTTCTTTTTCTGTGTGACTTATTTCAGTTAGAATCATCATACCTGAATCCACTCATTGTGCTGCTAAGGGCCTGATGACACAGATTTCATTGCTGAGTGATATTGCTTTGTAAGTAAATACCACAACTTCTTTATCCATTTTTCACTTTCTGCGATGTTGAACTTGTACTGTAAACGAGGTTCTTGTAAACAGAGCCGTTCCAAACTTTGGGGTGGCTGTGTCTTTTTGATTTTAATTTCCCTAAGCTATAGGACCATAAGTGGAAGTGCCCTAGGTTCTGTTGCTTTGTTTTTTAGATGTTTCAGGAAACACCATACACTTCTCCCGAGTGGTTGTTGGCAATTTACATCCCGCCCATCAGCATAACAAGGCTCCCAGTTCTCCATGGCCTGTCCTGCCTTTCTGGATTTTACACTTTTTTCAGATGGCCCTTTTGACCGGGGGGAAGTGAGACTTCATTGTAGTGCAGATTTCCTTTGCAAGCTTGCTTGGTTGGCCAAAAAGGGCGTATGCGTTTTTTCCTGAATATATTCAGGAAAAAACGCATACGCCCTTTTTGGCCAAGTGCATCATTGTGGACGTTCTGCCTCTTTTCCTATGCTTTCAATGCAATTCCAGTCTACCTCCTGAAATCGGTTTCCTGCAATTCTGCCCCGCTTTCAAGTCCTCTTGGCAGCCTTACTTCAGTCTATTTTTGGACGATAGCTGTCATTTATAACTCTGCAGGTTTGTGAATTACAGTGCCCCTGAGCTCCTTTCTTCAACTCGCTTTCTTGTGACCTGGCCGCAACACCGCAGGATGGCTTCAGGCCCTAATCTGGTTCCGGCCCGGCATGCTGAGCCTTTGGTTAATTCCTCTTCCTGGTGGGAAATGAGAGTTAAATTTGCCCGTCCAGACACTCCCGCTAGCCTCTCATTGGTTCTCGCTATTCCTGTTCATCTTCCGCAGAAATTGCAAACTGTGCCAAACAGGAGGTTAAAGGCGCTGACTCTCCAAGTCGGGAGAGTGTTAGTAAAGCATCTGGAATGTTGCACCCGAGTACCAGGGGAGGAAAACTGAGATATATTTGAACACGTCTCCCGTTCACATGGTTGATCATACTCTGGGTTCCACATGCATGTTTTAGCTCAAGGAAGAATACCTTAAACCTGGAGAGTTGAGACCCGTGTAATGGGTACCATGCAATATGTCTTCAAAGGGTCTTCATTTGCTCACCGAACCTCTCCAATCCTATCACTGCTGCGTTTATGCCCCTGTACACATGCTTTATTCTCTTTTGGAGGCATAGCAATCCATAGGTTTTAAGATACTTACTAGTCAGGTACATTCTTAGGCATTTAATATGGGGTGTTGAGTCCATTTCGTTGAGCAAGGAGTAGCTCTTGTCTATTCCATATTTGGCTTAAGGAACTTTATCTGTGCTCATTTCAATCTCTGGTTTTATGCAGCACCCCAACTCACCTTTCCCCTTAAGCAAGCATAAGTTGGTTTTCTAAATTTGAGACCCTGTTCTGTTCTGTAATTCAGTTCCTGTGTAGCCAAGTTTCCATTCCGTGTATTACTGATATCTTATGATGTTTCTTTTTCTGTGTGACTTATTTCAGTTAGAATCATCGTACCTGAATCCACTCATTATGCTGCTACGGGCCTGATGACATAGATTTCATTGCTGAGTGATACTGCATTGTACGTAAGTACCACAAGTTCTTTATCCACTTTTCAATTTCTGCGATGTTGAACTTGTACTGTAAACGAGGTTCTTGTAAACAGAGCCGTTCCAAACTTTGGGGTGGCTGTGTCTTTTTGATTTTAATTTCCCTAAGCTATAGGACCATAAGTGGAAGTGCACTAGGTTCTGTTGCTTTGCTTTTTAGATGTTTCAGGAAACACCATACACTTCTCCCGAGTGGTTGTTGGTAAATTACATCCCGCCCATCAGCATAACAAGGCTCCCAGTTCTCCATGGCCTGTCCTGCCTTTCTGGATTTTACACTTTTTTCAGATGGCCCTTTTGACTGGGGGGAAGTGAGACTTCATTGTAGTGCAGATTTCCTTTGCAAGCTTGCTTGGTTGGCCAAAAAGGGCGTATGCGTTTTTTCCTGAATATATTCAGGAAAAAACGCATACGCCCTTTTTGGCCAAGTGCATCATTGTGGACGTTCTGCCTCTTTTCCTATGCTTTCAATGCAACTCCAGTCTACCTCCTGAAATCGGTTTCCTGCAATTCTGCCCCGCTTTCAAGTCCTCTTCGCAGCCTTACTTCAGTCTATTTTTGGACGATAGCTGTCATTTATAACTCTGCAGGTTTGTGAATTACAGTGCCCCTGAGCTCCTTTCTTCAACTCGCTTTCTTGTGAGCTGGCCGCAACACCGCAGGATGGCTTCAGGCCCTAATCTGGTTCCGGCACGGCACGCTGAGCCTTTGGTTATTTCCTCTTCCTGGTGGGAAATGAGAGTTAAATTTGCCCGTCCAGACACCTCCAGCTAGTCTCTCATTGGTTCTCGCTATTCCTGTTCATCTTCCACAAAATTGCAAACTGGGCCAAACAGGAGGTTAAAGGCGCTGACTCTCCAAGTGGGGAGAGTGTTAGTAAAGCGTCTGGAATGTTGCACCCGAGTACCAGGGGAGGAAAACTGAGACATATTTGAACAAGTCTCCCGTTCACATAGTTGATCATACTTGGGTTCCACATGCATCTTTTAGCTGAAGGAAGAATACCTTAAACCTGTGTATTTGAAACCCGTGGAATGGGTACCATGCAATATGACTTCAAAGGGTCTTCATTTGCTCACCGAACCTCTCCAATCCTATCACTGCTGCGTTTATGCCCCTGTACACATGCTTCATTCTCTTTCAGAGACATAGCAATCCATAGGTTTTAAGATAGTTACTAGTCAGGTACATTCTTAGGCGTTTAATATGCGGTGTTGAGTCCATTTCGTTGAGCAAGGAGTAGCTCTTGTCTATTCCATATTTGGCTTAAGGAACTTTATCTGTGCTCATTTCAATCTCTGGTTTTATGCAGCACCCCAACTCACCTTTCCCCTTAAGCAAGCATAAGTTGGTTTTCTAAATTTGAGACCCTGTTCTGTTCTGTAATTCAGTTCCTGTGTAGCCAAGTTTCCATTCCGTGTATTACTGATATCTTATGATGTTTCTTTTTCTGTGTGACTTATTTCAGTTAGAATCATCATACCTGAATCCACTCATTGTGCTGCTAAGGGCCTGATGACACAGATTTCATTGCTGAGTGATATTGCTTTGTAAGTAAATACCACAACTTCTTTATCCATTTTTCACTTTCTGCAATGTTGAACTTGTACTGTAAACGAGGTTCTTGTAAACAGAGCCGTTCCAAACTTTGGGGTGGCTGTGTCTTTTTGATTTTAATTTCCCTAAGCTATAGGACCATAAGTGGAAGTGCCCTAGGTTCTGTTGCTTTGTTTTTTAGATGTTTCAGGAAACACCATACACTTCTCCCGAGTGGTTGTTGGCAATTTACATCCCGCCCATCAGCATAACAAGGCTCCCAGTTCTCCATGGCCTGTCCTGCCTTTCTGGATTTTACACTTTTTTCAGATGGCCCTTTTGACCGGGGGGAAGTGAGACTTCATTGTAGTGCAGATTTCCTTTGCAAGCTTGCTTGGTTTGCCAAAAAGGGCGTATACGTTTTTTCCTGAATATATTCAGGAAAAAACGCATACGCCCTTTTTGGCCAAGTGCATCATTGTGGACGTTCTGCCTCTTTTCCTATGCTTTCAATGCAATTCCAGTATACCTCCTGAAATCGGTTTCCTGCAATTCTGCTCCGCTTTCAAGTCCTCTTGGCAGCCTTACTTCAGTCTATTTTTGGACGATAGCTGTCATTTATAACTCTGCAGGTTTGTGAATTACAGTGCCCCTGAGCTCCTTTCTTCAACTCGCTTTCTTGTGACCTGGCCGCAACACCGCAGGATGGCTTCAGGCCCTAATCTGGTTCCGGCCCGGCATGCTGAGCCTTTGGTTAATTCCTCTTCCTGGTGGGAAATGAGAGTTAAATTTGCCCGTCCAGACACCTCCAGCTAGCCTCTCATTGGTTCTCGCTATTCCTGTTCATCTTCCGCAGAAATTGCAAACTGTGCCAAACAGGAGGTTAAAGGCGCTGACTCTCCAAGTCGGGAGAGTTTTAGTAAAGCGTCTGGAATGTTGCACCCGAGTACCAGGGGAGGAAAAGTGAGATATATTTGAACACGTCTCCCGTTCACATGGTTGATCATACTCTGGGTTCCACATGCATGTTTTAGCTGAAGGAAGAATACCTTAAACCTGGAGAGTTGAGACCCGTGTAATGGGTACCATGCAATATGTCTTCAAAGGGTGTTCATTTGCTCACCGAACCTCTGCAATCCTATCACTGCTGCGTTTATGCCCCTGTACACATGCTTTATTCTCTTTTGGAGGCATAGCAATCCATAGGTTTTAAGATACTTACTAGTCAGGTACATTCTTAGGCATTTAATATGGGGTGTTGAGTCCATTTCGTTGAGCAAGGAGTAGCTCTTGTCTATTCCATATTTGGCTTAAGGAACTTTATCTGTGCTCATTTCAATCTCTGGTTTTATGCAGCACCCCAACTAACCTTTCCCCTTAAGCAAGCATAAGTTGGTTTTCTAAATTTGAGACCCTGTTCTGTTCTGTAATTCAGTTCCTGTGTAGCCAAGTTTACATTCCATGTATTAGTGATATCTTATGATGTTTCTTTTTCTGTGTGACTTATTTCAGTTAGAATCATCGTACCTGAATCCACTCATTATGCTGCTACGGGCCTGATGACATAGATTTCATTGCTGAGTGATACTGCATTGTACGTAAGTACCACAAGTTCTTTATCCATTTTTCACTTTCTGCGATGTTGAACTTGTACTGTAAACGAGGTTCTTGTAAACAGAGCCGTTCCAAACTTTGGGGTGGCTGTGTCTTTTTGATTTTAATTTCCCTAAGCTATAGGACCATAAGTGGAAGTGCCCTAGGTTCTGTTGCTTTGTTTTTTAGATGTTTCAGGAAACACCATACACTTCTCCCCAGTGGTTGTTGGCAATTTACATCCCGCCCATCAGCATAACAAGGCTCCCAGTTCTCCATGGCCTGTCCTGCCTTTCTGGATTTTACACTTTTTTCAGATGTCCCTTTTGACCGGGAGGAAGTGAGACTTCATTGTAGTGCAGATTTCCTTTGCAAGCTTGCTTGGTTGGCCAAAAAGGGCGTATGCGTTTTTTCCTGAATATATTCAGGAAAAAACGCATACGCCCTTTTTGGCCAAGTGCATCATTGTGGACGTTCTGCCTCTTTTCCTATGCTTTCAATGCAATTCCAGTCTACCTCCTGAAATCGGTTTCCTGCAATTCTGCCCCGCTTTCAAGTCCTCTTGGCAGCCTTACTTCAGTCTATTTTTGGACGATAGCTGTCATTTATAACTCTGCAGGTTTGTGAATTACAGTGCCCCTGAGCTCCTTTCTTCAACTCGCTTTCTTGTGACCTGGCCGCAACACCGCAGGATGGCTTCAGGCCCTAATCTGGTTCCGGTACGGCACGCTGAGCCTTTGGTTATTTCCTCTTCCTGGTGGGAAATGAGAGTTAAATTTGCCCGTCCAGACACCTCCAGCTAGTCTCTCATTGGTTCTCGCTATTCCTGTTCATCTTCCGCAGAAATTGCAAACTGGGCCAAACAGGAGGTTAAGGGTGCTAACTCTCCAAGTGGGGAGAGTGTTAGTAAAGCGTCTGGAATGTTGCACCCGAGTACCAGGGGAGGAAAACTGAGATATATTTGAACACGTCTCCCGTTCACATGGTTGATCATACTCTGGGTTCCACATGCATGTTTTAGCTGAAGGAAGAATACCTTAAACCTGGAGAGTTGAGACCCATGTAATGGGTACCATGCAATATGTCTTCAAAGGGTCTTCATTTGCTCACCGAACCTCTCCAATCCTATCACTGCTGCGTTTATGCCCCTGTACACATGCTTTATTCTCTTTTGGAGGCATAGCAATCCATAGGTTTTAAGATACTTACTAGTCAGGTACATTCTTAGGCATTTAATATGGGGTGTTGAGTCCATTTCGTTGAGCAAGGAGTAGCTCTTGTCTATTCCATATTTGGCTTAAGGAACTTTATCTGTGCTCATTTCAATCTCTGGTTTTATGCAGCACCCCAACTCACCTTTCCCTTTAAGCAAGCATAAGTTGGTTTTCTAAATTTGAGACCCTGTTCTGTTCTGTAATTCAGTTCCTGTGTAGCCAAGTTTCCATTCCGTGTATTACTGATATCTTATGATGTTTCTTTTTCTGTGTGACTTATTTCAGTTAGAATCATCATACCTGAATCCACTCATTGTGCTGCTAAGGGCCTGATGACACAGATTTCATTGCTGAGTGATATTGCTTTGTAAGTAAATACCACAACTTCTTTATCCATTTTTCACTTTCTGCAATGTTGAACTTGTACTGTAAACGAGGTTCTTGTAAACAGAGCCGTTCCAAACTTTGGGGTGGCTGTGTCTTTTTGATTTTAATTTCCCTAAGCTATAGGACCATAAGTGGAAGTGCCCTAGGTTCTGTTGCTTTGTTTTTTAGATGTTTCAGGAAACACCATACACTTCTCCCGAGTGGTTGTTGGCAATTTACATCCCGCCCATCAGCATAACAAGGCTCCCAGTTCTCCATGGCCTGTCCTGCCTTTCTGGATTTTACACTTTTTTCAGATGGCCCTTTTGACCGGGGGGAAGTGAGACTTCATTGTAGTGCAGATTTCCTTTGCAAGCTTGCTTGGTTGGCCAAAAAGGGCGTATGCGTTTTTTCCTGAATATATTCAGGAAAAAACGCATACGCCCTTTTTGGCCAAGTGCATCATTGTGGACGTTCTGCCTCTTTTCCTATGCTTTCAATGCAATTCCAGTCTACCTCCTGAAATCGGTTTCCTGCAATTCTGCTCCGCTTTCAAGTCCTCTTGGCAGCCTTACTTCAGTCTATTTTTGGACGATAGCTGTCATTTATAACTCTGCAGGTTTGTGAATTACAGTGCCCCTGAGCTCCTTTCTTCAACTCGCTTTCTTGTGACCTGGCCGCAACACCGCAGGATGGCTTCAGGCCCTAATTTGGTTCCGGCCCGGCATGCTGAGCCTTTGGTTAATTCCTCTTCCTGGTGGGAAATGAGAGTTAAATTTGCCCGTCCAGACACCTCCAGCTAGTCTCTCATTGGTTCTCGCTATTCCTGTTCATCTTCCGCAGAAATTGCAAACTGTGCCAAACAGGAGGTTAAAGGCGCTGACTCTCCAAGTCGGGAGAGTGTTAGTAAAGCGTCTGGAATGTTGCACCCGAGTACCAGGGGAGGAAAACTGAGATATATTTGAACACGTCTCCCGTTCACATGGTTGATCATACTCTGGGTTCCACATGCATGTTTTAGCTGAAGGAAGAATACCTTAAACCTGGAGAGTTGAGACCCGTGTAATGGGTACCATGCAATATGTCTTCAAAGGGTCTTCATTTGCTCACCGAACCTCTCCAATCCTATCACTGCTGCGTTTATGCCCCTGTACACATGCTTTATTCTCTTTTGGAGGCATAGCAATCCATAGGTTTTAAGATACTTACTAGTCAGGTACATTCTTAGGCATTTAATATGGGGTGTTGAGTCCATTTCGTTGAGCAAGGAGTAGCTCTTGTCTATTCCATATTTGGCTTAAGGAACTTTATCTGTGCTCATTTCAATCTCTGGTTTTATGCAGCACCCCAACTCACCTTTCCCCTTAAGCAAGCATAAGTTGGTTTTCTAAATTTGAGACCCTGTTCTGTTCTGTAATTCAGTTCCTGTCTAGCCAGGTTTACATTCCGTGTATTACTGATATCTTATGATGTTTCTTTTTCTGTGTGACTTATTTCAGTTAGAATCATCATACCTGAATCCACTCATTGTGCTGCTAAGGGCCTGATGACACAGATTTCATTACTGAGTGATATTGCTTTGTAAGTAAATACCACAACTTTTTTATCCATTTTTCACTTTCTGCGATGTTGAACTTGTACTGTAAACGAGGTTCTTGTAAACAGAGCCGTTCGAAACTTTGGGGTAGCTGTGTCTTTTTGATTTTAAATTCCCTAAGCTATAGGACCATAAGTGGCAATGCCCTAGGCTCTGTTGCTTTGTTTTTTAGATGTTTCAGGAAACACCATACACTTCTCCTGAGTGTCTGTTGGTAATTTACATCCCGCCCATCAGCATAACAAGGCTCCCAGTTCTCCATGGCCTGTCCTGCCTTTCTGGATTTTACACTTTTTTCAGATGGCCCTTTTGACCGGGGGGAAGTGAGACTTCATTGTAGTGCAGATTTCCTTTGCAAGCTTGCTTGGTTGGCCAAAAAGGGCGTATGCGTTTTTTCCTGAATATATTCAGGAAAAAACGCATACGCCCTTTTTGGCCAAGTGCATCATTGTGGACGTTCTGCCTCTTTTCCTATGCTTTCAATGGAATTCCAGTCTACCTCCTGAAATCGGTTTCCTGCAATTCTGCCCCGCTTTCAAGTCCTCTTGGCAGCCTTATTTCAGTCTATTTTTGGACGATAGCTGTCATTTATAACTCTGCAGGTTTGTGAATTACAGTGCTCCTGAGCTCCTTTCTTTAACTCGCTTTCTTGTGACCTGGCCGCAACACCGCAGGATGGCTTCAGGCCCTAATCTGGTTCTGGCACGGCACGCTGAGCCTTTGGTTAATTCCTCTTCCTGGTGGGAAATGAGAGTTAAATTTGCCCATCCAGACACCTCCAGCTAGTCTCTCATTGGTTCTCGCTATTCCTGTTCATCTTCCACAGAAATTGCAAACTGGGCCAAACAGGAGGTTAAAGGGACTGACTCTCCAAGTGGGGAGAGTGTTAGTAAAGTGTCTGGAATGTTGCACCCAAGTACCAGGGTACGAAAACTGAGACATATTTGAACACGTCTCCCGATCACATGGTTGATCATACTCTAGGTTCCACATGCATGTTTTAGCTGAAGGAAGAATACCTTAAACCTGGGTATTTGAAACCCGTGTAATGGGTACCATGCAATATGACTTCAAAGGGTCTTCTTTTGCTCACCGAACCTCTCCAATCCTATCACTGCTGCGTTTATGCCCCTGTACACATGCTTTATTCTCTTTTGGAGGCATAGCAATCCATAGGTTTTAAGATACTTACTAGTCAGGTACATTCTTAGGCATTTAATATGGGGTTTTGAGTCCATTTCGTTGAGCAAGGAGTAGCTCTTGTCTATTCCATATTTGGCTTAAGGAACTTTATCTGTGCTCATTTCAATCTCTGGTTTTATGCAGCACCCCAACTCACCTTTCCCCTTAAGCAAGCATAAGTTGGTTTTCTAAATTTGAGACCCTGTTCTGTTCTGTAATTCAGTTCCTGTGTAGCCAAGTTTACATTCCGTGTATTAGTGATATCTTATGATGTTTCTTTTTCTGTGTGACTTATTTCAGTTAGAATCATCGTACCTGAATCCAGTCATTATGCTGCTACGGGCCTGATGACATAGATTTCATTGCTGAGTGATACTGCATTGCACGTAAGTACCACAAGTTCTTTATCCATTTTTCACTTTCTGCGATGTTGAACTTGTACTGTAAACGAGGTTCTTGTAAACAGAGCCGTTCCAAACTTTGGGGTGGCTGTGTCTTTTTGATTTTAATTTCCCTAAGCTATAGGACCATAAGTGGAAGTGCCCTAGGTTCTGTTGCTTTGTTTTTTAGATGTTTCAGGAAACATCATACACTTCTCCCGAGTGGTTCTTGGCAATTTACATCCCGCCCATCAGCATAACAAGGCTCCCAGTTCTCCATGGCCTGTCCTGCCTTTCTGGATTTTACACTTTTTTCAGATGGCCCTTTTGACTGGGGGGAAGTGAGACTTCATTGTAGTGCAGATTTCCTTTGCAAGCTTGCTTGGTTGGCCAAAAAGGGCGTATGCGTTTTTTCCTGAATATATTCAGGAAAAAACGCATACGCCCTTTTTGGCCAAGTGCATCATTGTGGACGTTCTGCCTCTTTTCCTATGCTTTCAATGCAATTCCAGTCTACCTCCTGAAATCGGTTTCCTGCAATTCTGCCCCGCTTTCAAGTCCTCTTGGCAGCCTTACTTCAGTCTATTTTTGGACGATAGCTGTCATTTATAACTCTGCAGGTTTGTGAATTACAGTGCCCCTGAGCTCCTTTCTTCAACTTGCTTTCTTGTGACCTGGCCGCAACACCGCAGGATGGCTTCAGGCCCTAATATGGTTCCGGCACGGCACGCTGAGCCTTTGGTTATTTCCTCTTCCTGGTGGGAAATGAGAGTTAAATTTGCCCGTCCAGACACCTGCAGCTAGTCTCTCATTGGTTCTCGCTATTGCTGTTCATCTTCCACAGAAATTGCAAACTGGGCCAAACAGGAGGTTAAAGGCGCTGACTCTCCAAGTGGGGAGAGTGTTAGTAAAGCGTCTAGAATGTTGCACCCGAGTACCAGGGGAGGAAAACTGAGACATATTTGAACACGTCTCCCGTTCACATAGTTGATCATACTTGGGTTCCACATGCATCTTTTAGCTGAAGGAAGAATACCTTAAACCTGTGTATTTGAAACCCGTGTAATGGGTACCATGCAATATTACTTCAAAGGGCCTTCATTTGCTCACCGAACCTCTCCAATCCTATCACGGCTGCGTTTATGCCCCTGTACACATGCTTGATTTCTTTCGGAGACATAGCAATCCATAGGTTTTAAGATACTTACTAGTCAGGTACATTCTTAGGCGTTTAATATGCGGTGTTGAGTCCATTTCGTTGAGCAAGGAGTAGCTCTTGTCTATTCCATATTTGGCTTAAGGAACTTTATCTGTGCTCATTTCAATCTCTGGTTTTATGCAGCACCCCAACTCACCTTTCCCCTTAAGCAAGCATAAGTTGGTTTTCTAAATTTGAGACCCTGTTCTGTTCTGTAATTCAGTTCCTGTGTAGCCAAGTTTACATTCCGTGTATTACTGAAATCTTATGATGTTTCTTTTTCTGTGTGACTTATTTCAGTTAGAATCATCATACCTGAATCCACTCATTGTGCTGCTAAGGGCCTGATGACACAGATTTCATTGCTGAGTGATATTGCTTTGTAAGTAAATACCACAACTTTTTTATCCATTTTCCACTTTCTGCGATGTTGAACTTGTACTGTAAACGAGGTTCTTGTAAACAGAGCCGTTCGAAAATTTGGGGTGGCTGTGTCTTTTTGATTTTAAATTCCCTAAGCTATAGGACCATAAGTGGAAGTGCCCTAGGCTCTGTTGCTTTGTTTTTTAGATGTTTCAGGAAACACCATACACTTCTCCCGAGTGTTTGTTGGCAATTTACATCCCGCCCTTCAGCATAACAAGGCTCCCAGTTCTCCATGGCCTGTCATGCCTTTCTGGATTTTACACTTTTTTCAGATGGCCCTTTTGACCGGGAGGAAGTGAGACTTCATTGTAGTGCAGATTTCCTTTGCAAGCTTGCTTGGTTGGCCAAAAAGGGCGTATGCGTTTTTTCATGAATATATTCAGGAAAAAACGCATACGCCCTTTTTGGCCAAGTGCATCATTGTGGACGTTCTGCCTCTTTTCCTATGCTTTCAATGCAATTCCAGTCTACCTCCTGAAATCGGTTTCCTGCAATTCTGCCCCGCTTTCTAGTCCTCTTGGCAGCCTTACTTCAGTCTATTTTTGGACGATAGCTGTCATTTATAACTCTGAAGGTTTGTGAATTACAGTGCCCCTGAGCTCCTTTCTTCACCTCGCTTTCTTTTGAGCTGGCCGCAACACTGCAGGATGGCTTCAGGCCCTAATCTGGTCCGGCACGGCACACTGAGCCTTTGGTTATTTCCTCTTCCTGGTGGGAAATGAGAGTTAAATTTGCCCGTCCAGACACCTCCAGCTAGTCTCTCATTGGTTCTCGCTATTCCTGTTCATCTTCCACAGAAATTGCAAACTGGGCCAAACAGGAGGTTAAAGGCGCTGACTCTCCAAGTGGGGAGAGTGTTAGTAAAGCGTCTGGAATGTTGCACCTGAGTACCAGGGGAGGAAAACTGAGACATATTTGAACACGTCTCCCATTCACATGGTTGATCATACTTGGGTTCCACATGCATGTTTTAGCTGAAGGAAGAATACCTAAAACCTGGGTAGTTGAAACCCGTGGAATGGGTACCATGCAATATGACTTCAAAGGGTCTTCATTTGCTCACTGAACCTCTCCAATCCTATCACTGCTGCGTTTATGCCCCTGTACACATGCTTGATTCTCTTTCGGAGACATAGCAATCCATAGGTTTTAAGATACTTACTAGTCAGGTACATTCTTAGGCGTTTAATATGCGGTGTTGAGTCCATTTCGTTGAGCAAGGAGTAGCTCTTGTCTATTCCATATTTGGCTTAAGGAACTTTATCTGTGCTCATTTCAATCTCTGGTTTTATGCAGCACCCCAACTCACCTTTACCCTTAAGCAAGCATAGGTTGGTTTTCTAAATTTGAGACCCTGTTCTGTTCTGTAATTCAGTTCCTGTGTAGCCAAGTTTACATTCCGTGTATTACTGATATCTTATGATGTTTCTTTTTCTGTGTGACTTATTTCAGTTAGAATCATCATACCTGAATCCACTCATTGTGCTGCTAAGGGCCTGATGACACAGATTTCATTGCTGAGTGATATTGCTTTGTAAGTAAATACCACAACTTCTTTATCCATTTTTCACTTTCTGCGATGTTGAACTTGTACTGTAAACGAGGTTCTTGTAAACAGAGCCGTTCCAAACTTTGGGGTGGCTGTGTCTTTTTGATTTTAATTTCCCTAAGCTATAGGACCATAAGTGGAAGTGCCCTAGGTTCTGTTGCTTTGTTTTTTAGATGTTTCAGGAAACACCATACACTTCTCCCGAGTGGTTGTTGGCAATTTACATCCCGCCCATCAGCATAACAAGGCTCCCAGTTCTCCATGGCCTGTCCTGCCTTTCTGGATTTTACACTTTTTTCAGATGGCCCTTTTGACCGGGGGGAAGTGAGACTTCATTGTAGTGCAGATTTCCTTTGCAAGCTTGCTTGGTTGGCCAAAAAGGGCGTATGCGTTTTTTCCTGAATATATTCAGGAAAAAACGCATACGCCCTTTTTGGCCAAGTGCATCATTGTGGACGTTCTGCCTCTTTTCCTATGCTTTCAATGCAATTCCAGTCTACCTCCTGAAATCGGTTTCCTGCAATTCTGCCCCGCTTTCAAGTCCTCTTGGCAGCCTTACTTCAGTCTATTTTTGGACGATAGCTGTCATTTATAACTCTGCAGGTTTGTGAATTACAGTGCCCCTGAGCTCCTTTCTTCAACTCGCTTTCTTGTGACCTGGCCGCAACACCGCAGGATGGCTTCAGGCCCTAATCTGGTTCCGGGACGGCACGCTGAGCCTTTGGTTAATTCCTCTTCCTGGTGGGAAATGAGAGTTAAATTTGCCCGTCCAGACACCTCCAGCTAGTCTCTCATTGGTTCTCGCTATTCCTGTTCATCTTCCGCAGAAATTGCAAACTGGGCCAAACAGGAGTTTAAAGGGACTGACTCTCCAAGTCGGGAGAGTGTTAGTAAAGCGTCTGGAATGTTGCACCCGAGTACCAGCGTACGAAAACTGAGACATATTTGAACACGTCTCCCGATCACATGGTTGATCATACTCTAGGTTCCACATGCATGTTTTAGCTGAAGGAAGAATACCTTAAACCTGGGTATTTGAAACCCGTGGAATGGGTACCATGCAATATGACTTCAAAGGGTCTTCATTTGCTCACCGAACCTCTCCAATCCTATCACTGCTGCGTTTATGCCCCTGTACACATGCTTGATTCTCTTTCGGAGACATAGCAATCCATAGGTTTTAAGATACTTACTAGTCAGGTACATTCTTAGGCGTTTAATATGCGGTGTTGAGTCCATTTCGTTGAGCAAGGAGTAGCTCTTGTCTATTCCATATTTGGCTTAAGGAACTTTATCTGTGCTCATTTCAATCTCTGGTTTTATGCAGCACCCCAACTCACCTTTCCCCTTAAGCAAGCATAAGTTGGTTTTCTAAATTTGAGACCCTGTTCTGTTCTGTAATTCAGTTCCTGTGTAGCCAAGTTTACATTCCGTGTATTACTGATATCTTATGATGTTTCTTTTTCTGTGTGACTTATTTCAGTTAGAATCATCATACCTGAATCCACTCATTGTGCTGCTAAGGGCCTGATGACACAGATTTCATTGCTGAGTGATATTGCTTTGTAAGTAAATACCACAACTACTTTATCCATTTTTCAATTTCTGCGATGTTGAACTTGTACTGTAAACGAGTTTCTTGTAAACAGAGCCGTTCCAAACCTTGGGGTGGCTGTGTCTTTTTGATTTTAAATTCCCTAAGCTATAGGACCATAAGTGGAAGTGCCCTAGGCTCTGTTGCTTTGTATTTTAGATGTTTCAGGAAACACCATACACTTCTCCCCAGTGGTTGTTGGCAATTTACATCCCGCCCATCAGCATAACAAGGCTCCCAGTTCTCCATGGCCTGTCCTGCCTTTCTGGATTTTACACTTTTTTCAGATGGCCCTTTTGACCGGGGGGAAGTGAGACTTCATTGTAGTGCAGATTTCCTTTGCAAGCTTGCTTGGTTGGCCAAAAAGGGCGTATGCGTTTTCTCCTGAATATATTCAGGAAAAAACGCATACGCCCTTTTTGGCCAAGTGCATCATTGTGGACGTTCTGCCTCTTTTCCTATGCTTTCAATGCAATTCCAGTCTACCTCCTGAAATCGGTTTCCTGCAATTCTGCCCCGCTTTCAAGTCCTCTTGGCAGCCTTACTTCAGTCTATTTTTGGACGATAGCTGTCATTTATAACTCTGCAGGTTTGTGAATTACAGTGCCCCTGAGCTCCTTTCTTCAACTCGCTTTCTTGTGACCTGGCCGCAACACCGCAGGATGGCTTCAGGCCCTAATCTGGTTCCGGGACGGCACGCTGAGCCTTTGGTTAATTCCTCTTCCTGGTGGGAAATGAGAGTTAAATTTGCCCGTCCAGACACCTCCAGCTAGTCTCTCATTGGTTCTCGCTATTCCTGTTCATCTTCCGCAGAAATTGCAAACTGGGCCAAACAGGAGTTTAAAGGGACTGACTCTCCAAGTCGGGAGAGTGTTAGTAAAGCGTCTGGAATGTTGCACCCGAGTACCAGCGTACGAAAACTGAGACATATTTGAACATGTCTCCCGATCACATGGTTGATCATACTCTAGGTTCCACATGCATGTTTTAGCTGAAGGAAGAATACCTTAAACCTGGGTATTTGAAACCCGTGGAATGGGTACCATGCAATATGACTTCAAAGGGTCTTCATTTGCTCACCGAACCTCTCCAATCCTATCACTGCTGCGTTTATGCCCCTGTACACATGCTTGATTCTCTTTCGGAGACATAGCAATCCATAGGTTTTAAGATACTTACTAGTCAGGTACATTCTTAGGCGTTTAATATGCGGTGTTGAGTCCATTTCGTTGAGCAAGGAGTAGCTCTTGTCTATTCCATATTTGGCTTAAGGAACTTTATCTGTGCTCATTTCAATCTCTGGTTTTATGCAGCACCCCAACTCACCTTTCCCCTTAAGCAAGCATAAGTTGGTTTTCTAAATTTGAGACCCTGTTCTGTTCTGTAATTCAGTTCCTGTGTAGCCAAGTTTACATTCCGTGTATTAGTGATATCTTATGATGTTTCTTTTTCTGTGTGACTTATTTCAGTTAGAATCATCATACCTGAATCCACTCATTGTGCTGCTAAGGGCCTGATGACACAGATATCATTGCTGAGTGATATTGCTTTGTAAGTAAATACCACAACTACTTTATCCATTTTTCAATTTCTGCGATGTTGAACTTGTACTGTAAACGAGTTTCTTGTAAACAGAGCCGTTCCAAACTTTGGGGTGGCTGTGTCTTTTTGATTTTAAATTCCCTAAGCTATAGGACCATAAGTGGAAGTGCCCTAGGCTCTGTTGCTTTGTATTTTAGATGTTTCAGGAAACACCATACACTTCTCCCCAGTGGTTGTTGGCAATTTACATCCCGCCCATCAGCATAACAAGGCTCCCAGTTCTCCATGGCCTGTCCTGCCTTTCTGGATTTTACACTTTTTTCAGATGGCCCTTTTGACCGGGGGGAAGTGAGACTTCATTGTAGTGCAGATTTCCTTTGCAAGCTTGCTTGGTTGGCCAAAAAGGGCGTATGCGTTTTCTCCTGAATATATTCAGGAAAAAACGCATACGCCCTTTTTGGCCAAGTGCATCATTGTGGACGTTCTGCCTCTTTTCCTATGCTTTCAATGCAATTCCAGTCTACCTCCTGAAATCGGTTTCCTGCAATTCTGCCCCGCTTTCAAGTCCTCTTGGCAGCCTTACTTCAGTCTATTTTTGGACGATAGCTGTCATTTATAACTCTGCAGGTTTGTGAATTACAGTGCTCCTGAGCTCCTTTCTTTAACTCGCTTTCTTGTGACCTGGCCGCAACACCGCAGGATGTCTTTAGGCCCTAATCTGGTTCTGGCACGGCACGCTGAGCCTTTGGTTAATTCCTCTTCCTGGTGGGAAATGAGAGTTAAATTTGCCCATCCAGACACCTCCAGCTAGTCTCTCATTGGTTCTCGCTATTCCTGTTCATCTTCCACAGAAATTGCAAACTGGGCCAAACAGGAGGTTAAAGGGACTGACTCTCCAAGTCGGGAGAGTGTTAGTAAAGCGTCTGGAATGTTGCACCCGAGTACCAGGGGAGGAAAACTGAGACATATTTGAACACGTCTCCCGTTCACATGGTTGATCATACTTGGGTTCCACATGCATGTTTTAGCTGAAGGAAGAATACCTTAAACCTGGAGAGTTAAGACCCGTGGAATGGGTACCATGCAATATGACTTCAAAGGGTCTTCATTTGCTCACCGAACCTCTCCAATCCTATCACTGCTGCGTTTATGCCCCTGTACACATGCTTGATTCTCTTTCGGAGACATAGCAATCCATAGGTTGTAAGATACTTACTAGTCAGGTACATTCTTAGGCGTTTAATATGCGGTGTTGAGTCCATTTCGTTGAGCAAGGAGTAGCTCTTGTCTATTCCATATTTGGCTTAAGGAACTTTATCTGTGCTCATTTCAATCTCTGGTTTTATGCAGCACCCCAACTCACCTTTCCCCTTAAGCAAGCATAAGTTGGTTTTCTAAATGTGAGACCCTGTTCTGTTCTGTAATTCAGTTCCTGTGTAGCCAAGTTTACATTCCGTGTATTACTGATATCTTATGATGTTTCTTTTTCTGTGTGACTTATTTCAGTTAGAATCATCATACCTGAATCCACTCATTGTGCTGCTAAGGGCCTGATGACACAGATTTCATTGCTGAGTGATATTGCTTTGTAAGTAAATACCACAACTTCTTTATCCATTTTTCACTTTCTGCGATGTTGAACTTGTACTGTAAACGAGGTTCTTGTAAACAGAGCCGTTCCAAACTTTGGGGTGGCTGTGTCTTTTTGATTTTAATTTCCCTAAGCTATAGGACCATAAGTGGAAGTGCCCTAGGCTCTGTTGCTTTGTTTTTTAGATGTTTCAGGAAACACCATACATTTCTCCCGAGTGTCTGTTCGCAATTTACATCCCGCCCATCAGCATAAAAAGGCTCCCAGTTCTCCATGGCCTGTCCTGCCTTTCTGGATTTTACACTTTTTTCAGATGGCCCTTTTGACCGGGGGGAAGTGAGACTTCATTGTAGTGCAGATTTCCTTTGCAAGCTTGCTTGGTTGGCCAAAAAGGGCGTATGCGTTTTTTCCTGAATATATTCAGGAAAAAACGCATACGCCCTTTTTGGCCAAGTGCATCATTGTGGACGTTCTGCCTCTTTTCCTATGCTTTCAATGCAATTCCAGTCTACCTCCTGAAATCGGTTTCCTGCAATTCTGCCCCGCTTTCAAGTCCTCTTGGCAGCCTTACTTCAGTCTATTTTTGGACGATAGCTGTCATTTATAACTCTGCAGGTTTGTGAATTACAGTGCCCCTGAGCTCCTTTCTTCAACTCGCTTTCTTGTGAGCTGGCCGCAACACCGCAGGATGGCTTCAGGCCCTAATCTGGTTCTGGCACGGCACGCTGAGCCTTTGGTTAATTCCTCTTCCTGGTGGGAAATGAGAGTTAAATTTGCCCGTCCAGACACCTCCAGCTAGTCTCTCATTGGTTCTCGCTATTCCTGTTCATCTTCCACAGAAATTGCAAACTGGGCCAAACAGGAGGTTAAACGGACTGACTCTCCAAGTGGGGAGAGTGTTAGTAAAGCGTCTGGAATGTTGCACCCGAGTACCAGGGTACGAAAACTGAGACATATTTGAACACGTCTCCTGATCACATGGTTGATCATACTCTAGGTTCCACATGCATGTTTTAGCTGAAGGAAGAATACCTTAAACCTGGTTAGTTGAAACCCGTGGAATGGGTACCATGCAATATGACTTCAAAGGGTCTTCATTTGCTCACCGAACCTCTCCAATCCTATCACTGCTGCGTTTATGCCCCTGTACACACGCTTGATTCTCTTTTGGAGACATAGCAATCCATAGGTTTTAAGATACTTACTAGTCAGGTACATTCTTAGGCGTTTAATATGGGGTGTTGAGTCCATTTCGTTGAGCAAGGAGTAGCTCTTGTCTATTCCATATTTGGCTTAAGGAACTTTATCTGTGCTCATTTCAATCTCTGGTTTTATGCAGCACCCCAACTCACCTTTACCCTTAAGCAAGAATAAGTTGGTTTTCTAAATTTGAGACCCTGTTCTGTTTTGGAATGCAGTTCCTGTGTAGCCAAGTTTACATTCCGTTTATTAGTGATATCTTATGATGTTTCTTTTTCTGTGTGACTTATTTCAGTTAGAATCATCGTACCTGAATCCACTCATTATGCTGCTACGGGCCTGATGACATAGATTTCATTGCTGAGTGATACTGCATTGTACGTAAGTACCACAAGTTCTTTATCCATTTTTCACTTTCTGTGATATTGAACTTGTACGGTAAACGAGGTTCTTGTAAACGGAGGCGTCCCAAACTTTGGGGTGGCTGTGTCTTTTTGATTTTAATTTCCCTAAGCTATAGGACCATAAGTGGAAGTGCCCTAGGCTCTGTTGCTTTGTTTTTTAGATGTTTCAGGAAACACCATACACTTCTCCTGAGTGTCTGTTGGCAATTTACATCCCGCCCATCAGCATAACAAGGCTCCCAGTTCTCCATGGCCTGTGCGGCCTTTCTGGATTTTACACTTTTTTCAGATGGCCCTTTTGACCGGGGGGAAGTGAGACTTCATTGTAGTGCAGATTTCCTTTGCAAGTTTGCTTGGTTGGGCAAAAAGGGCGTATGCGTTTTTTCCTGAATATATTCAGGAAAAAACGCATACGCCCTTTCTGGCCAAGTGCATCATTGTGGACGTTCTGCCTCTTTTCCTATGCTTTCAATGCAATTCCAGTCTACCTCCTGAAATCGGTTTCCTGCAATTCTGCCCCGCTTTCAAGTCCTCTTGGCAGCCTTACTTCAGTCTATTTTTGGACGATAGCTGTCATTTATAACTCTGCAGGTTTGTGAATTACAGTGCCCCTGAGCTCCTTTCTTCAACTCGCTTTCTTGTGACCTGGCCGCAACACCGCAGGATGTCTTCAGGCCCTAATCTGGTTCTGGCACGGCACGCTGAGCCTTTGGTTAATTCCTCTTCCTGGTGGGAAATGAGAGTTAAATTTGCCCATCCAGACACCTCCAGCTAGTCTCTCATTGGTTCTCGCTATTCCTGTTCATCTTCCACAGATATTGCAAACTGGGCCAAACAGGAGGTTAAAGGGACTGACTCTCCAAGTCGGGAGAGTGTTAGTAAAGCGTCTGGAATGTTGCACCCGAGTACCAGGGGAGGAAAACTGAGACATATTTGAACACGTCTCCCGTTCACATGGTTGATCATACTTGGGTTCCACATGCATGTTTTAGCTGAAGGAAGAATACCTTAAACCTGGAGAGTTAAGACCCGTGGAATGGGTACCATGCAATATGACTTCAAAGGGTCTTCATTTGCTCACCGAAACTCTCCAATCCTATCACTGCTGCGTTTATGCCCCTGTACACATGCTTGATTCTCTTTCGGAGACATAGCAATCCATAGGTTGTAAGATACTTACTAGTCAGGTACATTCTTAGGCGTTTAATATGCGGTGTTGAGTCCATTTCGTTGAGCAAGGAGTAGCTCTTGTCTATTCCATATTTGGCTTAAGGAACTTTATCTGTGCTCATTTCAATCTCTGGTTTTATGCAGCACCCCAACTCACCTTTCCCCTTAAGCAAGCATAAGTTGGTTTTCTAAATGTGAGACCCTGTTCTGTTCTGTAATTCAGTTCCTGTGTAGCCAAGTTTACATTCCGTGTATTACTGATATCTTATGATGTTTCTTTTTCTGTGTGACTTATTTCAGTTAGAATCATCATACCTGAATCCACTCATTGTGCTGCTAAGGGCCTGATGACACAGATTTCATTGCTGAGTGATATTGCTTTGTAAGTAAATACCACAACTTCTTTATCCATTTTTCACTTTCTGCGATGTTGAACTTGTACTGTAAACGAGGTTCTTGTAAACAGAGCCATTCCAAACTTTGGGGTGGCTGTGTCTTTTTGATTTTAATTTCCCTAAGCTATAGGACCATAAGTGGCAGTGCCCTAGGTTCTGTTGCTTTGTTTTTTAGATGTTTCAGGAAACACCATACACTTCTCCCGAGTGGTTGTTGGCAATTTACATCCCGCCCATCAGCATAACAAGGCTCCCAGTTCTCCATGGCCTGTCCTGCCTTTCTGGATTTTACACTTTTTTCAGATGGCCCTTTTGACCGGGGGGAAGTGAGACTTCATTGTAGTGCAGATTTCCTTTGCAAGCTTGCTTGGTTGGCCAAAAAGTGCGTATGCGTTTTCTCCTGAATATATTCAGGAAAAAACGCATACGCCCTTTTTGGCCAAGTGCATCATTGTGGACGTTCTGCCTCTTTTCCTATGCTTTCAATGCAATTCCAGTCTACCTCCTGAAATCGGTTTCCTGCAATTCTGCCCCGCTTTCAAGTCCTCTTGGCAGCCTTACTTCAGTCTATTTTTGGACGATAGCTGTCATTTATAACTCTGCAGGTTTGTGAATTACAGTGCTCCTGAGCTCCTTTCCTTAACTCGCTTTCTTGTGACCTGGCCGCAACACCGCAGGATGTCTTTAGGCCCTAATCTGGTTCTGGCACGTCACGCTGAGCCTTTGGTTAATTCCTCTTCCTGGTGGGAAATGAGAGTTAAATTTGCCCATCCAGACACCTCCAGCTAGTCTCTCATTGGTTCTCGCTATTCCTGTTCATCTTCCACAGAAATTGCAAACTGGGCCAAACAGGAGGTTAAACGGACTGACTCTCCAAGTGGGGAGAGTGTTAGTAAAGCGTCTGGAATGTTGCCCCCGAGTACCAGGGTACGAAAACTGAGACATATTTGAACACGTCTCCCGATCACATGGTTGATCATACTCTAGGTTCCACATGCATGTTTTAGCTGAAGGAAGAATACCTTAAACCTGGTTAGTTGAAACCCGTGGAATGGGTACCATGCAATATGACTTCAAAGGGTCTTCATTTGCTCACCGAACCTCTCCAATCCTATCACTGCTGCGTTTATGCCCCTGTACACACGCTTGATTCTCTTTTGGAGACATAGCAATCCATAGGTTTTAAGATACTTACTAGTCAGGTACATTCTTAGGCGTTTAATATGGGGTGTTGAGTCCATTTCGTTGAGCAAGGAGTAGCTCTTGTCTATTCCATATTTGGCTTAAGGAACTTTATCTGTGCTCATTTCAATCTCTGGTTTTATGCAGCACCCCAACTCACCTTTCCCCTTAAGCAAGCATAAGTTGGTTTTCTAAATTTGAGACCCTGTTCTGTTTTGGAATGCAGTTCCTGTGTAGCCAAGTTTACATTCCGTGTATTAGTGATATTTTATGATGTTTCTTTTTCTGTGTGACTTATTTCAGTTAGAATCATCGTACCTGAATCCACTCATTATGCTGCTACGGGCCTGATGACATAGATTTCATTGCTGAGTGATACTGCATTGTACGTAAGTACCACAAGTTCTTTATCCATTTTTCACTTTCTGTGATATTGAACTTGTACGGTAAACGAGGTTCTTGTAAACGGAGGCGTCCCAAACTTTGGGGTGGCTGTGTCTTTTTGATTTTAATTTCCCTAAGCTATAGGACCATAAGTGGAAGTGCCCTAGGCTCTGTTGCTTTGTTTTTTAGATGTTTCAGGAAACACCATACACTTCTCCTGAGTGTCTGTTGGCAATTTACATCCCGCCCATCAGCATAACAAGGCTCCCAGTTCTCCATGGCCTGTGCGGCCTTTCTGGATTTTACACTTTTTTCAGATGGCCCTTTTGACCGGGGGGAAGTGAGACTTCATTGTAGTGCAGATTTCCTTTGCAAGTTTGCTTGGTTGGCCAAAAAGGGCGTATGCGTTTTTTCCTGAATATATTCAGGAAAAAACGCATACGCCCTTTCTGGCCAAGTGCATCATTGTGGACGTTCTGCCTCTTTTCCTATGCTTTCAATGCAATTCCAGTCTACCTCCTGAAATCGGTTTCCTGCAATTCTGCCCCGCTTTCAAGTCCTCTTGGCAGCCTTACTTCAGTATATTTTTGGACGATAGCTGTCATTTATAACTCTGCAGGTTTGTGAATTACAGTGCCCCTGAGCTCCTTTCTTCAACTCGCTTTCTTGTGACCTGGCCGCAACACCGCAGGATGTCTTCAGGCCCTAATCTGGTTCTGGCACGGCACGCTGAGCCTTTGGTTAATTCCTCTTCCTGGTGGGAAATGAGAGTTAAATTTGCCCATCCAGACACCTCCAGCTAGTCTCTCATTGGTTCTCGCTATTCCTGTTCATCTTCCACAGATATTGCAAACTGGGCCAAACAGGAGGTTAAAGGGACTGACTCTCCAAGTGGGGAGAGTGTTAGTAAAGCGTCTGTAATGTTGCACCCGAGTACCAGGGGAGGAAAACTGAGACATATTTGAACACGTCTCCCGTTCACATGGTTGATCATACTTGGGTTCCACATGCATGTTTTAGCTGAAGGAAGAATACCTTAAACCTGGAGAGTTAAGACCCGTGGAATGGGTACCATGCAATATGACTTCAAAGGGTCTTCATTTGCTCACCGAACCTCTCCAATCCTATCACTGCTGCGTTTATGCCCCTGTACACATGCTTGATTCTCTTTCGGAGACATAGCAATCCATAGGTTGTAAGATACTTACTAGTCAGGTACATTCTTAGGTGTTTAATATGCGGTGTTGAGTCCATTTCGTTGAGCAAGGAGTAGCTCTTGTCTATTCCATATTTGGCTTAAGGAACTTTATCTGTGCTCATTTCAATCTCTGGTTTTATGCAGCACCCCAACTCACCTTTCCCCTTAAGCAAGCATAAGTTGGTTTTCTAAATGTGAGACCCTGTTCTGTTCTGTAATTCAGTTCCTGTGTAGCCAAGTTTACATTCCGTGTATTACTGATATCTTATGATGTTTCTTTTTCTGTGTGACTTATTTCAGTTAGAATCATCATACCTGAATCCACTCATTGTGCTGCTAAGGGCCTGATGACACAGATTTCATTGCTGAGTGATATTGCTTTGTAAGTAAATACCACAACTTCTTTATCCATTTTTCACTTTCTGCGATGTTGAACTTGTACTGTAAACGAGGTTCTTGTAAACAGAGCCGTTCCAAATTTTGGGGTGGCTGTGTCTTTTTGATTTTAATTTCCCTAAGCTATAGGACCATAAGTGGCAGTGCCCTAGGTTCTGTTGCTTTGTTTTCTCGATGTTTCAGGAAACACCATACACTTCTCCCGAGTGGTTGTTGGCAATTTACATCCCGCCCATCAGCATAACAAGGCTCCCAGTTCTCCATGGCCTGTCCTGCCTTTCTGGATTTTACACTTTTTTCAGATGGCCCTTTTGACCGGGGGGAAGTGAGACTTCATTGTAGTGCAGATTTCCTTTGCAAGCTTGCTTGGTTGGCCAAAAAGGGCGTATGCGTTTTTTCCTGAATATATTCAGGAAAAAACGCATACGCCCTTTTTGGCCAAGTGCATCATTGTGGACGTTCTGCCTCTTTTCCTATGCTTTCAATGCAATTCCAGTCTACCTCCTGAAATCGGTTTCCTGCAATTCTGCCCCGCTTTCAAGTCCTCTTGGCAGCCTTACTTCAGTCTATTTTTGGACGATAGCTGTCATTTATAACTCTGCAGGTTTGTGAATTACAGTGCCCCTGAGCTCCTTTCTTCAACTCGCTTTCTTGTGAGCTGGCCGCAACACCGCAGGATGGCTTCAGGCCCTAATCTGGTTCCGGCACGGCACGCTGAGCCTTTGGTTAATTCCTCTTCCTGGTGGGAAATGAGAGTTAAATTTGCCCGTCCAGACACCTCCAGCTAGTCTCTCATTGGTTCTCGCTATTCCTGTTCATCTTCCGCAGAAATTGCAAACTGGGCCAAACAGGAGGTTAAAGGGACTGACTCTCCAAGTCGGGAGAGTGTTAGTAAAGCGTCTGGAATGTTGCACCCGAGTACCAGCGTACGAAAACTGAGACATATTTGAACACGTCTCCCGATCACATGGTTGATCATACTCTAGGTTCCACATGCATGTTTTAGCTGAAGGAAGAATACCTTAAACCTGGGTATTTGAAACCCGTGTAATGGGTACCATGCAATATGACTTCAAAGGGTCTTCATTTGCTCACCGAACCTCTCCAATCCTATCACTGCTGCGTTTATGCCCCTGTACACATGCTTGATTCTCTTTCGGAGACATAGCAATCCATAGGTTTTAAGATACTTACTAGTCAGTTACATTCTTAGGCGTTTAATATGCGGTGTTGAGTCCATTTCGTTGAGCAAGGAGTAGCTCTTGTCTATTCCATATTTGGCTTAAGGAACTTTATCTGTGCTCATTTCAATCTCTGGTTTTATGCAGCACCCCAACTCACCTTTCCCCTTAAGCAAGCATAAGTTGGTTTTCTAAATTTGAGACCCTGTTCTGTTCTGTAATTCAGTTCCTGTGTAGCCAAGTTTACATTCCGTGTATTACTGATATCTTATGATGTTTCTTTTTCTGTGTGACTTATTTCAGTTAGAATCATCATACCTGAATCCACTCATTGTGCTGCTAAGGGCCTGATGACACAGATTTCATTGCTGAGTGATATTGCTTTGTAAGTAAATACCACAACTTCTTTATCCATTTTTCACTTTCTACGATGTTGAACTTGTACTGTAAACGAGGTTCTTGTAAACAGAGGCGTCCCAAACTTTGGGGTGGCTGTGTCTTTTTGATTTTAAATTCCCTAAGCTATAGGACCATAAGTGGAAGTGCCTAGGCTCTGTTGCTTTGTTTTTTAGATGTTTCAGGAAACACCATACACTTCTCCCGAGTGGTTGTTGGCAATTTACATCCCGCCCATCAGCATAACAAGGCTCCCAGTTCTCCATGGCCTGTCCTGCCTTTCTGGATTTTACACTTTTTTCAGATGGCCCTTTTGACCGGGGGGAAGTGAGACTTCATTGTAGTGCAGATTTCCTTTGCAAGCTTGCTTGGTGGGCCAAAAAGGGCGTATTCGTTTTTTCCTGAATATATTCAGGAAAAAACGCATACGCCCTTTTTGGCCAAGTGCATCATTGTGGACGTTCTGCCTCTTTTCCTATGCTTTCAATGCAATTCCAGTCTACCTCCTGAAATCGGTTTCCTGCAATTCTGCCCCGCTTTCAAGTCCTCTTGGCAGCCTTACTTCAGTCTATTTTTGGACGATAGCTGTCATTTATAACTCTGCAGGTTTGTGAATTACAGTGCCCCTGAGCTCCTTTCTTCAACTCGCTTTCTTGTGAGCTGGCCGCAACACCGCAGGATGGCTTCAGGCCCTAATCTGGTTCCGGCACGGCACGCTGAGCCTTTGGTTATTTCCTCTTCCTGGTGGGAAATGAGAGTTAAATTTGCCCGTCCAGACACCTCCAGCTAGTCTCTCATTGGTTTTCGCTATTCCTGTTCATCTTCCGCAGAAATTGCAAACTGGGCCAAACAGGAGGTTAAAGGCGCTGACTCTCCAAGTGGGGAGAGTGTTAGTAAAGCGTCTGGAATGTTGCACCTGAGTACCAGGGGAGGAAAACTGAGACATATTTGAACACATCTCCCGTTCACATGGTTGATCATACTTGGGTTCCACATGCATGTTTTAGCTGAAGGAAGAATACCTTAAACCTGGAGAGTTGAGACCCGTGTAATGCGTACCATGCAATATGACTTCAAAGGGTCTTCATTTGCTCACCGAACCTCTCCAATCCTATCACTGCTGCGTTTATGCCCCTGTACACATGCTTGATTCTCTTTCGGAGACATAGCAATCCATAGGTTTTAAGATACTTACTAGTCAGGTACATTCTTAGGCGTTTAATATGCGGTGTTGAGTCCATTTCGTTGAGCAAGGAGTAGCTCTTGTCTATTCCATATTTGACTTAAGGAACTTTATCTGTGCTCATTTCAATCTCTGGTTTTATGCAGCACCCCAACTCACCTTTACCCTTAAGCAAGCATAAGTTGGTTTTCTAAATTTGAGACCCTGTTCTGTTCTGTAATTCAGTTCCTGTGTAGCCAAGTTTACATTCCGTGTATTACTGATATCTTATGATGTTTCTTTTCTGTGTGACTTATTTCAGTTAGAATCATCATACCTGAATCCACTCATTGTGCTGCTATGGGCCTGATGACACAGATTTCATTGCTGAGTGATATTGCTTTGTAAGTAAATACCACAATTTCTTTATCCATTTTTCACTTTCTGCGATGTTGAACTTGTACTGTAAACGAGGTTCTTGTAAACAGAGCCGTTCGAAAGTTTGGGGTGGCTGTGTCTTTTTGATTTTAATTTCCCTAAGCTATAGGACCATAAGTGGCAGTGCCCTAGGCTCTGTTGCTTTGTTTTTTAGATGTTTCAGGAAACACCATACACTTCTCCTGAGTGGTTGTTGGCAATTTACATCCCGCCCATCAGCATAACAAGGCTCCCAGTTCTCCATGGCCTGTCCTGCCTTTCTGGATTTTACACTTTTTTCAGATGGCCCTTTTGACCGGGGGGAAGTGAGACTTCAATGTAGTGCAGATTTCCTTTGCAAGCTTGCTTGGTTGGCCAAAAAGGGCGTATGCGTTTTTTCCTGAATATATTCAGGAAAAAACGCATACGCCCTTTTTGGCCAAGTGCATCATGGTGGACGTTCTGCCTCTTTTCCTATGCTTTCAATGCAATTCCAGTCTACCTCCTGAAATCGGTTTCCTGCAATTCTGCCCCGCTTTCAAGTCCTCTTGGCAGCCTTACTTCAGTATATTTTTGGACGATATCTGTCATTTATAACTCTGCAGGTTTGTGAATTACAGTGCCCCTGAGCTCCTTTCTTCAACTCGCTTTCTTGTGACCTGGCCGCAACACTGCAGGATGTCTTCAGGCCCTAATCTGGTTCCGGTACGGCACGCTGAGCCTTTGGTTATTTCTTCTTCCTGGTGGGAAATGAGAGTTAAATTTGCCCATCCAGAGACCTCCAGCTAGCCTCTCATTGGTTCTCGCTATTCCTGTTCATCTTCCGCAGAAATTGCAAACTGGGCCAAACAGGAGGTTAAAGGCGCTGACTCTCCAAGTGGGGAGAGTGTTAGTAAAGCGTCTGGAATGTTGCACCCGAGTACCAGGGGAGGAAAACTGAGACATATTTGAACACGTCTCCCGTTCACATGGTTGATCATACTTGGGTTCCACATGCATGTTTTAGCTGAAGGAAGAATACCTTAAACCTGGAGAGTTGAGACCCGTGTAATGGGTACCATGCAATATGACTTCAAAGGGTCTTCATTTGCTCACCGAACCTCTCCAATCCTATCACTGCTGCGTTTATGCCCCTGTACACACGCTTGATTCTCTTTTGGAGACATAGCAATCCATAGGTTTTAAGATACTTACTAGTCAGGTACATTCTTAGGCGTTTAATATGGGGTGTTGAGTCCATTTCGTTGAGCAAGGAGTAGCTCTTGTCTATTCCATATTTGGCTTAAGGAACTTTATCTGTGCTCATTTCAATCTCTGGTTTTATGCAGCACCCCAACTCACCTTTCCCCTTAAGCAAGCATAAGTTGGTTTTTTAAATTTGAGACACTGTTCTGTTTTGGAATTCAGTTCCTGTGTAGCCAAGTTTACATTCCGTGTATTAGTGATATCTTATGATGTTTCTTTTTCTGTGTGACTTATTTCAGTTAGAATCATCGTACCTGAATCCACTCATTGTGCTGCTAAGGGCCTGATGACACAGATTTCATTGCTGAGTGATATTGCTTTGTAAGTAAATACCACAAGTTCTTTATCCATTTTTCATGTTCTCCGATGTTGAACTTGTACTGTAAACGAGGTTCTTGTAAACAGAGCCGTTCCAAACTTTGGGGTGGCTGTGTCTTTTTGATTTTAATTTCCCTAAGCTATAGGACCATAAGTGGAAGTTCCCTAGGTTCTGTTGCTTTGTTTTTTAGATGTTTCAGGAAACACCATACACTTCTCCCGAGTGGTTGTTGGCAATTTACATCCCGCCCATCAGCATAACAAGGCTCCCAGTTCTCCATGGCCTGTCTTGCCTTTCTGGATTTTGCACTTTTTTCAGATGGCCCTTTTGACCGGGGGGAAGTGAGACTTCATTGTAGTGCAGATTTCCTTTGCAAGCTTGCTTGGTTGGCCAAAAAGGGCGTATGCGTTTTTTCCTGAATATATTCAGGAAAAAACGCATACGCCCTTTTTGGCCAAGTGCATCATTGTGTACGTTCTGCCTCTTTTCCTATGCTTTCAATGCAATTCCAGTCTACCTCCTGAAATCGGTTTCCTGCAATTCTGCCCCGCTTTCAAGTCCTCTTGGCAGCCTTACTTCAGTCTATTTTTGGACGATAGCTGTCATTTATAAGTCTGCAGGTTTGTGAATTACAGTGCCCCTGAGCTCCTTTCTTCAACTCGCTTTCTTGTGACCTGGCCGCAACACCGCAGGATGGCTTCAGGCCCTAATCTGGTTCCGGCACGGCACGCTGAGCCTTTGGTTATTTCCTCTTCCTGGTGGGAAATGAGAGTTAAATTTGCCCGTCCAGACACCTCCAGCTAGTCTCTCATTGGTTCTCGCTATTCCTGTTCATCTTCCGCAGAAATTGCAAACTGGGCCAAACAGGAGGTTAAAGGGACTGACTCTCCAAGTCGGGAGAGTGTTAGTAAAGCGTCTGGAATGTTGCACCCGAGTACCAGGGGAGGAAAACTGAGACATATTTGAACACGTCTCCCGTTCACATGGTTGATCATACTCTGGGTTCCACATGCATGTTTTAGCTGAAGGAAGAATACCTTAAACCTGGAGAGTTGAGACCCGTGTAATGGGTACCATGCAATATGACTTCAAAGGGTCTTCATTTGCTCACCGAACCTCTCCAATCCTATCACTGCTGTGTTTATTTCCCTGTAACACACGCTTGATTCTCTTTTGGAGACATAGCAATCCATAGGTTTTAAGATACTTACTAGTCAGGTACATTCTTAGTTGTTTAATATGGGGTTTTGAGTCCATTTCGTTGAGCAAGGAGTAGCTCTTGTCTATTCCATATTTGGCTTAAGGAACTTTATCTGTGCTCATTTCAATCTCTGGTTTTATGCAGCACCCCAACTCACCTTTCCCGTTAAGCAAGCATAAGTTGGTTTTCTAAATTTGAGACCCTGTTCTGTTCTGTAATTCAGTTCCTGTGTAGCCAAGTTTACATTCCGTGTATTAGTGATAACTTATGATGTTTCTTTTTCTGTGTGACTTATTTCAGTTAGAATCATCATACCTGAATCCACTCATTATGCTGCTACGGGCCTGATGACATAGATTTCATTGCTGAGT
The DNA here is from genome assembly GCF_951394435.1 of Stenella coeruleoalba. Taxonomy (NCBI): domain Eukaryota; kingdom Metazoa; phylum Chordata; class Mammalia; order Artiodactyla; family Delphinidae; genus Stenella; species Stenella coeruleoalba. Next base: position 262,331 of record NW_027646024.1, on the reverse strand, counting down.
GATACTGCATTGTACGTAAGTACCACAAGTTCTTTATACATTTTTCACTTTCTGCGATGTTGAACTTGTACTGTAAACGAGGTTCTTGTAAACAGAGGCGTCCCAAACTTTGGGGTGGCTGTGTCTTTTTGATTTTAATTTCCCTAAGCTATAGGACCATAAGTGGCAGTGCCCTAGGCTCTGTTGCTTTGTTTTTTAGATGTTTCAGGAAACACCATACACTTCTCCCGAGTGGTTGTTGGCAATTTACATCCCGCCCATCAGCATAACAAGGCTCCCAGTTCTCCATGGCCTGTCCTGCCTTTCTGGATTGTACACTTTTTTCAGATGGCCCTTTTGACCGGGGGGAAGTGAGACTTCATTGTAGTGCAGATTTCCTTTGCAAGCTTGCTTGGTTGGCCAAAAAGGGCGTATGCGTTTTTTCCTGAATATATTCAGGAAAAAACGCATACGCCCTTTTTGGCCAAGTGCATCATTGTGGACGTTCTGCCTCTTTTCCTATGCTTTCAATGCAATTCCAGTCTACCTCCTGAAATCGGTTTCCTGCAATTCTGCCCCGCTTTCAAGTCCTCTTGGCAACCTTACTTCAGTCTATTTTTGGACGATAGCTGTCATTTATAACTCTGCAGGTTTGTGAATTACAGTGCCCCTGAGCTCCTTTCTTCAACTCGCTTTCTTTTGAGCTGGCCGCAACACCGCAGGATGGATTCAGGCCCTAATCTGGTTCCGGTACGGCACGCTGAGCCTTTGGTTATTTCCTCTTCCTGGTGGGAAATGAGAGTTAAATTTGCCCGTCCAGACACCTCCAGCTAGCCTCTCATTGGTTCTTGCTATTCCTGTTCATCTTCCGCAGAAATTGCAAACTGGGCCAAACAGGAGGTTAAAGGGACTGACTCTTCAAGTCGGGAGAGTTTTAGTAAAGCATCTGGAATGTTGCACCCGAGTACCAGGGTACGAAAACTGACATATTTGAACACGTCTCCCGATCACATGGTTGATCATACTCTAGGTTCCACATGCATGTTTTAGCTGAAGGAAGAATACCTTAAACCTGGGTAGTTGAAACTCGTGGAATGGGTACCATGCAATATGACTTCAAAGGGTCTTCATTTGCTCACCGAACCTCTCCAATCCTATCACTGCTGCGTTTATGCCCCTGTACACATGCTTGATTCTCTTTCGGAGACATAGCAATCCATAGGTTTTAAGATACTTACTAGTCAGGTACATTATTAGGCGTTTAATATGCGGTGTTGAGTCCATTTCATTGAGCAAGGAGTAGCTCTTGTCTATTCCATATTTGACTTAAGGAACTTTATCTGTGCTCATTTCAATCTCTGGTTTTATGCAGCACCCCAACTCACCTTTACCCTTAAGCAAGCATAAGTTGGTTTTCTAAATTTGAGACCCTGTTGTGGTTTGGAATGCAGTTCCTGTGTAGCCAAGTTTACATTCCGTGTATTACTGATATCTTATGATGTTTCTTTTTCTGTGTGACTTATTTCAGTTAGAATCATCATACCTGAATCCACTCATTGTGCTGCTAAGGGCCTGATGACACAGATTTCATTGCTGAGTGATATTGCTTTGTAAGTAAATACCACAACTTCTTTATCCATTTTTCACTTTCTGCGATGTTGAACTTGTACTGTAAACGAGGTTCTTGTAAACAGAGCCGTTCTAAACTTTGGGGTGGCTGTGTCTTTTTGATTTTAATTTCCCTAAGCTATAGGACCATAAGTGGAAGTGCCCTAGGTTCTGTTGCTTTGTTTTTTAGATGTTTCAGGAAACACCATACACTTCTCCCGAGTGGTTGTTGGCAATTTACATCCCGCCCATCAGCATAACAAGGCTCCCAGTTCTCCATGGCCTGTCCTGCCTTTCTGGATTTTACACTTTTTTCAGATGGCCCTTTTGACCGGGGGGAAGTGAGACTTCATTGTAGTGCAGATTTCCTTTGCAAGCTTGCTTGGTTGGCCAAAAAGGGCGTATGCGTTTTTTCCTGAATATATTCAGGAAAAAACGCATACGCCCTTTTTGGCCAAGTGCATCATTGTGGACGTTCTGCCTCTTTTCCTATGCTTTCAATGCAATTCCAGTCTACCTCCTGAAATCGGTTTCCTGCAATTCTGCCCCGCTTTCAAGTCCTCTTGGCAGCCTTACTTCAGTCTATTTTTGGAGGATAGCTGTCATTTATAACTCTGCAGGTTTGTGAATTACAGTGCCCCTGAGCTCCTTTCTTCAACTCGCTTTCTTGTGACCTGGCCGCAACACCGCAGGATGGCTTCAGGCCCTAATCTGGTTCCGGCCCGGCATGCTGAGCCTTTGGTTAATTCCTCTTCCTGGTGGGAAATGAGAGTTAAATTTGCCCGTCCAGACACCTCCAGCTAGTCTCTCATTGGTTCTCGCTATTCCTGTTCATCTTCCGCAGAAATTGCAAACTGGGCCAAACAGGAGGTTAAAGGCGCTGACTCTCCAAGTGGGGAGAGTGTTAGTAAAGCGTCTGGAATGTTGCACCCGAGTACCAGGGGAGGAAAACTGAGACATATTTGAACACGTCTCCCGTTCACATGGTTGATCATACTTGGGTTCCACATGCATGTTTTAGCTGAAGGAAGAATACCTTAAACGTGGAGAGTTGAGACCCGTGTAATGCGTACCATGCAATATGACTTCAAAGGGTCTTCATTTGCTCACCGAACCTCTCCAATCCTATCACTGCTGCGTTTATGCCCCTGTACACACGCTTGATTGTCTTTTGGAGACATAGCAATCCATAGGTTTTAAGATACTTACTAGTCAGGTACATTCTTAGGCGTTTAATATGGGGTGTTGAGTCCATTTGGTTGAGCAAGGAGTAGCTCTTGTCTATTCCATATTTGGCTTAAGGAACTTTATCTGTGCTCATTTCAATCTCTGGTTTTATGCAGCACCCCAACTCACCTTTCCCCTTAAGCAAGCATAAGTTGGTTTTTTAAATTTGAGACCCTGTTCTGTTTTGGAATTCAGTTCCTGTGTAGCCAAGTTTACATTCCGTGTATTAGTGATATCTTATGATGTTTCTTTTTCTGTGTGACTTATTTCAGTTAGAATCATCGTACCTGAATCCACTCATTGTGCTGCTAAGGGCCTGATGACACAGATTTCATTGCTGAGTGATATTACTTTGTAAATAAATACCACAAGTTCTTTATTCATTTTTCACTTCGCCGATGTTGAACTTGTACTGTAAACGAGGTTCTTGTAAACAGAGCCGTTCCAAACTTTGGGGTGGCTTTGTCTTTTTGATTTTAATTTCCCTAAGCTATAGGACCATAAGTGGCAGTGCCCTAGGTTCTGTTGCTTTGTTTTTTAGATGTTTCAGGAAACACCATACACTTCTCCCGAGTGGTTGTTGGCAATTTACATCCCGCCCATCAGCATAACAAGGCTCCCAGTTCTCCATGGCCTGTCTTGCCTTTCTGGATTTTACACTTTTTTCAGATGGCCCTTTTGACCGGGGGGAAGTGAGACTTCATTGTAGTGCAGATTTCCTTTGCAAGCTTGCTTGGTTGGCCAAAAAGGGCGTATGCGTTTTTTCCTGAATATATTCAGGAAAAAACGCATACGCCCTTTTTGGCCAAGTGCATCATTGTGGACGTTCTGCCTCTTTTCCTATGCTTTCAATGCAATTCCAGTCTACCTCCTGAAATCGGTTTCCTGCAATTCTGCCCCGTTTTCAAGTCCTCTTGGCAGCCTTACTTCAGTCTATTTTTGGACGATAGCTGTCATTTATAAGTCTGCAGGTTTGTGAATTACAGTGCCCCTGAGCTCCTTTCTTCAACTTGCTTTCTTGTGACCTGGCCGCAACACCGCAGGATGGCTTTAGGCCCTAATCTGGTTCTGGCACGGCATGCTGAGCCTTTGGTTAATTCCTCTTCCTGGTGGGAAATGAGAGTTAAATTTGCCCGTCCAGACACCTCCAGCTAGTCTCTCATTGGTTCTCGCTATTCCTGTTCATCTTCCGCAGAAATTGCAAACTGGGCCAAACAGGAGGTTAAAGGGACTGACTCTCCAAGTCTGGAGAGTGTTAGTAAAGCGTCTGGAATGTTGCACCCGAGTACCAGGGGAGGAAAACTGAGACATATTTGAACACGTCTCCCGTTCACATGGTTGATCATACTTGGGTTCCACATGCATGTTTTAGCTGAAGAAAGAATACCTTAAACCTGGAGAGTTGAGACCCGTGTAATGGGTACCATGCAATATGACTTCAAAGGGTCTTCATTTGCTCACCGAACCTCTCCAATCCTATCACTGCTGCGTTTATTCCCCTGTACACACGCTTGATTCTCTTTTGGAGACATAGCAATCCATAGGTTTTAAGATACTTACTAGTCAGGTACATTCTTAGGGGTTTAATATGGGGTTTTGAGTCCATTTCGTTGAGCAAGGAGTAGCTCTTGTCTATTCCATATTTGGCTTAAGGAAATTTATCTGTGCTCATTTCAATCTCTGGTTTTATGCAGCACCCCAACTCACCTTTCCCCTTAAGCAAGCATAAGTTGGTTTTCTAAATTTGAGACCCTGTTCTGTTCTGTAATTCAGTTCCTGTGTAGCCAAGTTTACATTCCATGTATTACTGATATCTTATGATGTTTCTTTTTCTGTGTGACTTATTTCAGTTAGAATCATCGTACCTGAATCCACTCATTGTGCTGCTAAGGGCCTGATGACACAGATTTCATTGCTGAGTGATATTGCTTTGTAAGTAAATACCACAACTTCTTTATCCATTTTTCACTTTCTGCGATGTTGAACTTGTACTGTAAACGAGGTTCTTGTAAACAGAGCCGTTCCAAACTTTGGGGTGGCTGTGTCTTTTTGATTTTAATTTCCCTAAGCTATAGGACCATAAGTGGCAGTGCCCTAGGCTCTGTTGCTTTGTTTTTTAGATGTTTCAGGAAACACCATACACTGCTCCCGAGTGTCTGTTGGCAATTTACATCCCGCCCATCAGTATAACAAGGCTCCCAGTTCTCCATGGCCTGTCCTGCCTTTCTGGATTTTACACTTTTTTCAGATGGCCCTTTTGACTGGGGGGAAGTGAGACTTCATTGTAGTGCAGATTTCCTTTGCAAGCTTGCTTGGTTGGCCAAAAAGGGCGTATGCGTTTTTTCCTGAATATATTCAGGAAAAAACGCATACGCCCTTTTTGGCCAAGTGCATCATTGTGGACGTTCTGCCTCTTTTCCTATGCTTTCAATGCAATTCCAGTCTACCTCCTGAAATCGGTTTCCTGCAATTCTGCCCCGCTTTCAAGTCCTCTTGGCAGCCTTACTTCTGTCTATTTTTGGACGATAGCTGTCATTTATAACTCTGCAGGTTTGTGAATTACAGTGCCCCTGAGCTCCTTTCTTCAACTCGCTTTCTTGTGACCTGGCCGCAACACCGCAGGATGGCTTCAGGCCCTAATCTGGTTCCGGCACGGCACGCTGAGCCTTTGGTTAATTCCGCTTCCTGGTGGGAAATGAGAGTTAAATTTGCCCGTCCAGACACCTGCAGCTAGCCTCTCATTGGTTCTCGCTATTCCTGCTCATCTTCCGCAGAAATTGCAAACTGGGCCAAACAGGAGGTTAAAGGGACTGACTCTCCAAGTGGGGAGAGTGTTAGTAAAGCGTCTGAAATGTTGCACCCGAGTACCAGGGTACGAAAACTGAGACATATTTGAACACGTCTCCCAATCACATGGTTGATCATACTCTAGGTTCCACATGCATGTTTTAGCTGAAGGAACAATACCTTACACCTGGGTAGTTGAAACCCGTGGAATGGGTACCATGCAATATGACTTCAAAGGGTCTTCATTTGCTCACGAAACTCTGCAATCCTATCACTGCTGCGTTTATGCCCCTGTACACATGCTTGATTCTCTTTCGGAGACATAGCAATCCATAGGTTTTAAGATACTTACTAGTCAGGTACATTCTTAGGCGTTTAATATGGGGTGTTGAGTCCATTTCGTTGAGCAAGGAGTAGCTCTTGTCTATTCCATATTTGACTTAAGGAACTTTATCTGTGCTCATTTCAATCTCTGGTTTTATGCAGCACCCCAACTCACCTTTACCCTTAAGCAAGCATAAGTTGGTTTTCTAAATTTGAGACCCTGTTCTGGTTTGGAATGCAGTTCCTGTGTAGCCAAGTTTACATTCCGTGTATTACTGATATCTTATGATGTTTCTTTTTTTGTGTGACTTATTTCAGTTAGAATCATCATACCTGAATCCACTCATTGTGCTGCTAAGGGCCTGATGACACAGATTTCATTGCTGAGTGATATTGCTTTGTAAGTAAATACCAGAACTTCTTTATCCATTTTTCACTTTCTGCGATGTTGAACTTGTACTGTAAACGAGGTTCTTGTAAACAGAGCCGTTCCAAACTTTGGGGTGGCTGTGTCTTTTTGATTTTAATTTCCCTAAGCTATAGGACCATAAGTGGAAGTGCCCTAGGTTCTGTTGCTTTGTTTTTTAGATGTTTCAGGAAACACCATACACTTCTCCCGAGTGGTTGTTGGCAATTTACATCCCGCCCATCAGCATAACAAGGCTCCCAGTTCTCCATGGCCTGTCCTGCCTTTCTGGATTTTACACTTTTTTCAGATGGCCCTTTTGACCTGGGGGAAGTGAGACTTCATTGTAGTGCAGATTTCCTTTGCAAGCTTGCTTGGTTGGCCAAAAAGGGCGTATGCGTTTTTTCCTGAATATATTCAGGAAAAAACGCATACGCCCTTTTTGGCCAAGTGCATCATGGTGGACGTTCTGCCTCTTTTCCTATGCTTTCAATGCAATTCCAGTCTACCTCCTGAAATCGGTTTCCTGCAATTCTGCCCCGCTTTCAAGTCCTCTTGGCAGCCTTACTTCAGTCTATTTTTGGACGATAGCTGTCATTTATAACTCTGCAGGTTTGTGAATTACAGTGCCCCTGAGCTCCTTTCTTCAACTCGCTTTCTTGTGACCTGGCCGCAACACCGCAGGATGGCTTCAGGCCCTAATCTGGTTCCGGCCCGGCATGCTGAGCCTTTGGTTAATTCCTCTTCCTGGTGGGAAATGAGAGTTAAATTTGCCCGTCCAGACACCTCCAGCTAGTCTCTCATTGGTTCTCGCTATTCCTGTTCATCTTCCGCAGAAATTGCAAACTGGGCCAAACAGGAGGTTAAAGGCGCTGACTCTCCAAGTGGGGAGAGTGTTAGTAAAGCGTCTGGAATGTTGCACCCGAGTACTAGGGGAGGAAAACTGAGACATATTTGAACACGTCTCCCGTTCACATGGTTGATCATACTTGGGTTCCACATGCATGTTTTAGCTGAAGGAAGAATACCTTAAACCTGGAGAGTTGAGACCCGTGTAATGCGTACCATGCAATATGACTTCAAAGGGTCTTCATTTGCTCACCGAACCTCTCCAATCCTATCACTGCTGCGTTTATGCCCCTGTACACACGCTTGATTGTCTTTTGGAGACATAGCAATCCATAGGTTTTAAGATACTTACTAGTCAGGTACATTCTTAGGCGTTTAATATGGGGTGTTGAGTCCATTTGGTTGAGCAAGGAGTAGCTCTTGTCTATTCCATATTTGGCTTAAGGAACTTTATCTGTGCTCATTTCAATCTCTGGTTTTATGCAGCACCCCAACTCACCTTTCCCCTTAAGCAAGCATAAGTTGGTTTTTTAAATTTGAGACCCTGTTCTGTTTTGGAATTCAGTTCCTGTGTAGCCAAGTTTACATTCCGTGTATTAGTGATATCTTATGATGTTTCTTTTTCTGTGTGACTTATTTCAGTTAGAATCATCGTACCTGAATCCACTCGTTGTGCTGCTAAGGGCCTGATGACACAGATTTCATTGCTGAGTGATATTGCTTTGTAAGTAAATACCACAACTTCTTTATCCATTTTTCACTTTCTGCGATGTTGAACTTGTACTGTAAACGAGGTTCTTGTAAACAGAGCCGTTCCAAACTTTGGGGTGGCTGTGTCTTTTTGATTTTAATTTCCCTAAGCTATAGGACCATAAGTGGCAGTGCCCTAGGCTCTGTTGCTTTGTTTTTTAGATGTTTAAGGAAACACCATACACTGCTCCCGAGTGTCTGTTGGCAATTTATATCCCGCCCATCAGTATAACAAGGCTCCCAGTTCTCCATGGCCTGTCCTGCCTTTCTGGATTTTACACTTTTTTCAGATGGCCCTTTTGACTGGGGGGAAGTGAGACTTCATTGTAGTGCAGATTTCCTTTGCAAGCTTGCTTGGTTGGCCAAAAAGGGCGTATGCGTTTTTTCCTGAATATATTCAGGAAAAAACGCATACGCCCTTTTTGGCCAAGTGCATCATTGTGGACGTTCTGCCTCTTTTCCTATGCTTTCAATGCAATTCCAGTCTACCTCCTGAAATCGGTTTCCTGCAATTCTGCCCCGCTTTCAAGTCCTCTTGGCAGCCTTACTTCTGTCTATTTTTGGACGATAGCTGTCATTTATAACTCTGCAGGTTTGTGAATTACAGTGCCCCTGAGCTCCTTTCTTCAACTCGCTTTCTTGTGACCTGGCCGCAACACCGCAGGATGGCTTCAGGCCCTAATCTGGTTCCGGCACGGCACGCTGAGCCTTTGGTTAATTCCGCTTCCTGGTGGGAAATGAGAGTTAAATTTGCCCGTCCAGACACCTCCAGCTAGCCTCTCATTGGTTCTCGCTATTCCTGCTCATCTTCCGCAGAAATTGCAAACTGGGCCAAACAGGAGGTTAAAGGGACTGACTCTCCAAGTGGGGAGAGTGTTAGTAAAGCGTCTGGAATGTTGCACCCGAGTACCAGGGTACGAAAACTGAGACATATTTGAACACGTCTCCCAATCACATGGTTGATCATACTCTAGGTTCCACATGCATGTTTTAGCTGAAGGAACAATACCTTACACCTGGGTAGTTGAAACCCGTGGAATGGGTACCATGCAATATGACTTCAAAGGGTCTTCATTTGCTCACGAAACTCTGCAATCCTATCACTGCTGCATTTATGCCCCTGTACACATGCTTGATTCTCTTTCGGAGACATAGCAATCCATAGGTTTTAAGATACTTACTAGTCAGGTACATTCTTAGGCGTTTAATATGCGGTGTTGAGTCCATTTCGTTGAGCAAGGAGTAGCTCTTGTCTATTCCATATTTGGCTTAAGGAACTTTATCTGTGCTCATTTCAATCTCTGGTTTTATGCAGCACCCCAACTCACCTTTCCCCTTAAGCAAGCATAAGTTGGTTTTCTAAATTTGAGACCCTGTTCTGTTCTGTAATTCAGTTCCTGTGTAGCCAAGTTTACATTCCATGTATTACTGATATCTTATGATGTTTCTTTTTCTGTGTGACTTATTTCAGTTAGAATCATCATACCTGAATCCACTCATTGTGATGCTAAGGGCCTGATGACACAGATTTCATTGCTGAGTGATATTGCTTTGTAAGTAAATACCACAACTTCTTTATCCATTTTTCACTTTCTGCGATGTTGAACTTGTACTGTAAACGAGTTTCTTGTAAACAGAGCCGTTCCAAACTTTGGGGTGGCTGTGTCTTTTTGATTTTAATTTCCCTAAGCTATAGGACCATAAGTGGAAGTGCCCTAGGTTCTGTTGCTTTGTTTTTTAGATGTTTCAGGAAACAACATACACTTCTCCTGAGTGTCTGTTGGCAATTTACATCCCGCCCATCAGCATAACAAGGCTCCCAGTTCTCCATGGCCTGTCCTGCCTTTCTGGATTTTACACTTTTTTCAGATGGCCCTTTTGACCGGGGGGAAGTGAGACTTCATTGTAGTGCAGATTTCCTTTGCAAGCTTGCTTGGTTGGCCAAAAAGGGCGTATGCGTTTTTTCCTGAATATATTCAGGAAAAAACGCATACGCCCTTTTTGGCCAAGTGCATCATTGTGGACGTTCTGCCTCTTTTCCTATGCTTTCAATGCAATTCCAGTCTACCTCCTGAAATCGGTTTCCTGCAATTCTGCCCCGCTTTCAAGTCCTCTTGGCAGCCTTACTTCAGTCTATTTTTGGACGATAGCTGTCATTTATAACTCTGCAGGTTTGTGAATTACAGTGCCCCTGAGCTCCTTTCTTCAACTCGCTTTCTTGTGACCTGGCCGCAACACCGCAGGATGGCTTCAGGCCCTAATCTGGTTCCGGCCCGGCATGCTGAGCCTTTGGTTAATTCCTCTTCCTGGTGGGAAATGAGAGTTAAATTTGCCCGTCCAGACACCTCCAGCTAGTCTCTCATTGGTTCTCGCTATTCCTGTTCATCTTCCGCAGAAATTGCAAACTGGGCCAAACAGGAGGTTAAAGGCGCTGACTCTCCAAGTGGGGAGAGTGTTAGTAAAGCGTCTGGAATGTTGCACCCGAGTACTAGGGGAGGAAAACTGAGACATATTTGAACACGTCTCCCGTTCACATGGTTGATCATACTCTAGGTTCCACATGCATGTTTTAGCTGAAGGAAGAATACCTTAAACCTGGGTAGTTGAAACCCGTGGAATGGGTACCATGCAATATGACTTCAAAGGGTCTTCATTTGCTCACGAACCTCTCCAATCCTATCACTGCTGCGTTTATGCCCCTGTACGCATGCTTGATTCTCTTTCGGAGACATAGCAATCCATAGGTTTTAAGATACTTACTAGTCAGGTACATTCTTAGGCGTTTAATATGGGGTGTTGAGTCCATTTCGTTGAGCAAGGAGTAGCTCTTGTCTATTCCATATTTGGCTTAAGGAACTTTATCTGTGCTCATTTCAATCTCTGGGTTTATGCAGCACCCCAACTCACCTTTCCCCTTAAGCAAGCATAAGTTGGTTTTCTAAATTTGAGACCCTGTTCTGTTCTGTAATTCAGTTCCTGTGTAGCCAAGTTTACATTCCGTGTATTACTGATATCTTATGATGTTTCTTTTTCTGTGTGACTTATTTCAGTTAGAATCATCATACCTGAATCCACTCATTGTGCTCCTAAGGGCCTGATGACATAGATTTCATTGCTGAGTGATATTGCTTTGTAAGTAAATACCACAACTTCTTTATCCATTTTTCACTTTCTGCGATGTTGAACTTGTACTGTAAACGAGGTTCTTGTAAACAGAGGCGTCCCAAACTTTGGGGTGGCTGTGTCTTTTTGATTTTAATTTCCCTAAGCTATAGGACCATAAGTGGCAGTGCCCTAGGCTCTGTTGCTTTGTTTTTTAGATGTTTCAGGAAACACCATACACTTCTCCTGTGTGTCTGTTGGTAATTTACATCCCGCCCATCAGCATAACAAGGCTCCCAGTTCTCCATGGCCTGTCCTGCCTTTCTGGATTTTACACTTTTTTCAGATGGCCCTTTTGACCGGGGGGAAGTGAGACTTCATTGTAGTGCAGATTTCCTTTGCAAGCTTGCTTGGTTGGCCAAAAAGGGCGTATGCGTTTTTTCCTGAATATATTCAGGAAAAAACGCATACGCCCTTTTTGGCCAAGTGCATCATTGTGGACGTTCTACCTCTTTTCCTATGCTTTCAATGCAATTCCTGTCTACCTCCTGAAATCGGTTTCCTGCAATTCTGCCCTGCTTTCAAGTCCTCTTGGCAGCCTTACTTCAGTCTATTTTTGGACGATAGCTGTCATTTATAACTCTGCAGGTTTGTGAATTACAGTGCCCCTGAGCTCCTTTCTTCAACTCGCTTTCTTTTGAGCTGGCCGCAACACCGCAGAATGGCTTCAGGCCCTAATCTGGTTCCGGTACGGCACGCTGAGCCTTTGGCTATTTCCTCTTCCTGGTGGGAAATGAGAGTTAAATTTGCCCGTCCAGACACCTCCAGCTAGTCTCTCATTGGTTCTCGCTATTCCTGTTCATCTTCCGCAGAAATTGCAAACTGGGCCAAACAGGAGGTTAAAGGGACTGACTCTCCAAGTGGGGAGAGTGTTAGTAAAGCGTCTGGAATGTTGCACCCAAGTACCAGGGTACGAAATCTGAGACATATTTGAACACGTCTCCCGATCACATGGTTGATCATACTCTAGGTTCCACATGCATGTTTTAGCTGAAGGAAGAATACCTAAAACCAGGGTAGTTGAAACCCGTGGAATGGGTACCATGCAATATGACTTCAAAGGGTCTTCATTTGCTCACCGAACATCTCCAATCCTATCACTGCTGCGTTTATGCCCCTGTACACATGCTTGATTCTATTTCGGAGACATAGCAATCCATAGGTTTTAAGATACTTACTAGTCAGGTACATTCTTAGGCGTTTAATATGCGGTGTTGAGTCCATTTCGTTGAGCAAGGAGTAGCTCTTGTCTATTCCATATTTGGCTTAAGGAACTTTATCTGTGCTCATTTCAATCTCTGGTTTTATGCAGCAATCCAACTCACCTTTCCCCTTAAGCAAGCATAAGTTGGTTTTCTAAATTTGAGAACCTGTTCTGTTTTGGAATTCAGTTCCTGTGTAGCCAAGTTTACATTCCGTGTATTAGTGATATCTTATGATATTTCTTTTTCTGTGTGACTTATTTCAGTTAGAATCATCGTACCTGAATCCACTCATTATACTGCTACGGGCCTGATGACATAGATTTCATTGCTGAGTGATACTGCATTGTACGTAAGTACCACAAGTTCTTTATCCATTTTTCACTTTCTGTGATATTGAACTTGTACGGTAAACGAGGTTCTTGTAAACAGAGGCGTCCCAAACTTTGGGGTGGCTGTGTCTTTTTGATTTTAATTTCCCTAAGCTATAGGACCATAAGTGGAAGTGCCCTAGGCTCTGTTGCTTTGTTTTTTAGATGTTTCAGGAAACACCATACACTTCTCCCGAGTGTCTGTTGGCAATTTACATCCCGCCCATCAGCATAACAAGGCTCCCAGTTCTCCATGGCCTGTCCTGCCTTTCTGGATTTTACACTTTTTTCAGATGGCCCTTTTGACCGGGGGGAAGTGAGACTTCATTGTAGTGCAGATTTCCTTTGCAAGTTTGCTTGGTTGGCCAAAAAGGGCGTATGCGTTTTTTCCTGAATATATTCAGGAAAAAACGCATACGCCCTTTTTGGCCAAGTGCATCATTGTGGACGTTCTGCCTCTTTTCCTATGCTTTCAATGCAATTCCAGTCTACCTCCTGAAATCGGTTTCCTGCAATTCTGCCCCGCTTTCAAGTCCTCTTGGCAGCCTTACTTCAGTCTATTTTTGGACGATAGCTGTCATTTATAAGTCTGCAGGTTTGTGAATTACAGTGCCCCTGAGCTCCTTTCTTCAACTCGCTTTCTTGTGACCTGGCCGCAACACCGCAGGATGGCTTCAGGCCCTAATCTGGTTCTGGCACGGCACGCTGAGCCTTTGGTTATTTCCTCTTCCTGGTGGGAAATGAGAGTTAAATTTGCTCGTTCAGACACCTCCAGCTAGTCTCTCATTGGTTCTCGCTATTCCTGTTCATCTTCCGCAGAAATTGCAAACTGGGCCAAACAGGAGGTTAAAGGGACTGACTCTCCAAGTCGGGAGAGTGTTAGTAAAGCGTCTGGAATGTTGCACCCGAGTACCAGGGTACGAAAACTGAGACATATTTGAACACGTCTCCCGATCACATGGTTGATCATACTCTAGGTTCCACATGCATGTTTTAGCTGAAGGAAGAATACCTTAAACCTGGGTAGGTGAAACCCGTGGAATGGGTACCATGCAATATGACTTCAAAGGGTCTTCATTTGCTCACCGAACCTCTCCAATCCTATCACTGCTGCGTTTATACCCCTGTACACATGCTTGATTCTCTTTCGGAGACATAGCAATCCATAGGTTTTAAGATACTTACTAGTCAGGTACATTCTTAGGCGTTTAATATGCGGTGTTGAGTCCATTTCGTTGAGCAAGGAGTAGCTCTTGTCTATTCCATATTTGGCTTAAGGAACTTTATCTGTGCTCATTTCAATCTCTGGTTTTATGCAGCACCCCAACTCACCTTTCCCCTTAAGCAAGCATAAGTTGGTTTTCTAAATTTGAGACCCTGTTCTGTTCTGTAATTCAGTTCCTGTGTAGCCAAGTTTACATTCCGTGTATTACTGATATCTTATGATGTTTCTTTTTCTGTGTCACTTATTTCAGTTAGAATCATCATACCTGAATCCACTCATTGTGCTGCTAAGGGCCTGATGACACAGATTTCATTGCTGAGTGATATTGCTTTGTAAGTAAATACCACAACTTTATCCATTTTTCACTTTCTGCGATGTTGAACTTGTACTGTAAACGAGGTTCTTGTAAACAGAGGCTTTCGAAACTTTGGGGTGGCTGTGTCTTTTTGATTTTAAATTCCCTAAGCTATAGGACCATAAGTGGAAGTGCCCTAGGCTCTGTTGCTTTGTTTTTTAGATGTTTCAGGAAACACCATACACTTCTCCGGAGTGTTTGTTGGCAATTTACATCCCGCCCTTCAGCATAACAAGGCTCCCAGTTCTCCATGGCCTGTCCTGCCTTTCTGGATTTTACACTTTTTTCAGATGGCCCTTTTGACCGGGGGGAAGTGAGACTTCATTGTAGTGCAGATTTCCTTTGCAAGCTTGCTTGGTTGGCCAAAAAGGGCGTATGCGTTTTTTCCTGAATATATTCAGGAAAAAACGCATACGCCCTTTTTGGCCAAGTGCATCATTGTGGACGTTCTGCCTCTTTTCCTATGCTTTCAATGCAATTCCAGTCTACCTCCTGAAATCGGTTTCCTGCAATTCTGCCCTGCTTTCAAGTCCTCTTGGCAGCCTTACTTCAGTCTATTTTTGGACGATAGCTGTCATTTATAAGTCTGCAGGTTTGTGAATTACAGTGCCCCTGAGCTCCTTTCTTCAACTCGCTTTCTTGTGACCTGGCCGCAACACCGCAGGATGGCTTCAGGCCCTAATCTGGTTCTGGCCCGGCATGCTGAGCCTTTGGTTAATTCCTCTTCCTGGTGGGAAATGAGAGTTAAATTTGCCCGTCCAGACACCTGCAGCTAGCCTCTCATTGGTTCTCGCTATTCCTGTTCATCTTCCGCAGAAATTGCAAACTGGGCCAAACAGGAGGTTAAAGGGACTGACTCTCCAAGTCGGGAGAGTGTTAGTAAAGCGTCTGGAATGTTGCACCCGAGTACCAGGGGAGGAAAACTGAGACATATTTGAACACGTCTCCCGATCACATGGTTGATCATACTCTAGGTTCCACATGCATGTTTTAGCTGAAGGAAGAATACCTTAAACCTGGGTAGTTGAAACCCGTGGAATGGGTACCATGCAGTATGACTTCAAAGGGTCTTCATTTGCTCACCGAACCTCTCCAATCCTATCACTGCTGCGTTTATGCCCCTGTACACATGCTTGATTCTCTTTCGGAGACATAGCAATCCATAGGTTTTAAGATACTTACTAGTCAGGTACATTCTTAGGCGTTTAATATGCGGTGTTGAGTCCATTTCGTTGAGCAAGGAGTAGCTCTTGTCTATTCCATATTTGGCTTAAGGAACTTTATCTGTGCTCATTTCAATCTCTGGTTTTATGCAGCACCCCAACTCACCTTTCCCCTTAAGCAAGCATAAGTTGGTTTTCTAAATTTGAGACCCTGTTCTGTTCTGTAATTCAGTTCCTGTGTAGCCAAGTTTACATTCCGTGTATTACTGATAACTTATGATGTTTCTTTTTCTGTGTGACTTATTTCAGTTAGAATCATCATACCTGAATCCACTCATTGTGCTGCTAAGGGCCTGATGACACAGATTTCATTGATTGGTGATATTGCTTTGTAAGTAAATACCACAACTTCTTTATCCATTTTTCACTTTCTGCGATGTTGAACTTGTACTGTACACGAGGTTCTTGTAAACAGAGCCGTTCCAAACTTTGGGGTGGCTGTGTCTTTTTGATTTTAATTTCCCTAAGCTATAGGACCATAAGTGGAAGTGCCCTAGGCTCTGTTGCTTTGTTTTTTAGATGTTTCAGGAAACACCATACACTTCTCCTGAGTGGTTGTTGACAATTTACATCCCGCCCATCAGCATAACAAGGCTCCCAGTTCTCCATGGCCTGTCCTGCCTTTCTGGATTTTACCCTTTTTTCAGATGGCCCTTTTGACCGGGGGGAAGTGAGACTTCATTGTAGTGCAGATTTCCTTTGCAAGCTTGCTTGGTTGGCCAAAAAGGGCGTATGCGTTTTTTCCTGAATATATTCAGGAAAAAACGCATACGCCCTTTTTGGCCAAGTGCATCATTGTGGACGTTCTGCCTCTTTTCCTATGCTTTCAATGCAATTCCAGTCTACCTCCTGAAATCGGTTTCCTGCAATTCTGCCCCGCTTTCAAGTCCTCTTGGCAGCCTTACTTCAGTCTATTTTTGGACGATAGCTGTCATTTGTAACTCTGCAGGTTTGTGAATTACAGTGCCCCTGAGCTCCTTTCTTCAACTCGCTTTCTTGTGACCTGGCCGCAACACCGCAGGATGGCTTCAGGCCCTAATCTGGTTCCGGCACGGCACGCTGAGCCTTTGGTTATTTCCTCTTCCTGGTGGGAAATGAGAGTTAAATTTGCCCGTCCAGACACCTCCAGCTAGTCTCTCATTGGTTCTCGCTATTCCTGTTCATCTTCCGCAGAAATTGCAAACTGGGCCAAACAGGAGGTTAAAGGCGCTGACTCTCCAAGTGGGGAGAGTGTTAGTAAAGCGTCTGGAATGTTGCACGCGAGTACCAGTGGAGGAAAGCTGAGACATATTTGAACACGTCTCCCGTTCACATTGTTGATCATACTTGGGTTCCACATGCATGTTTTAGCTGAAGGAAGAATACCTTAAACCTGGAGAGTTAAGACCCGTGGAATGGGTACCATGCAATATGACTTCAAAGGGTCTTCATTTGCTCACCGAACCTCTCCAATCCTATCACTGCTGCGTTTATGCCCCTGTACACATGCTTGATTCTCTTTCGGAGACATAGCAATCCATAGGTTTTAAGATACTTACTAGTCAGGTACATTCTTAGGCGTTTAATATGCGGTGTTGAGTCCATTTCGTTGAGCAAGGAGTAGCTCTTGTCTATTCCATATTTGACTTAAGGAACTTTATCTGTGCTCATTTCAATCTCTGGTTTTATGCAGCACCCCAACTCACCTTTACCCTTAAGCAAGCATAAGTTGGTTTTCTAAATTTGAGACCCTGTTCTGTTCTGTAATTCAGTTCTTGTGTAGCCAAGTTTACATTCCATGTATTACTGATATCTTATGATGTTTCTTTTTCTGTGTGACTTATTTCAGTTAGAATCATCATACCTGAATCCACTCATTGTGCTGCTAAGGGCCTGATGACACAGATTTCATTGCTGAGTGATATTGCTTTGTAAGTAAATACCACAAATTCTTTATCCATTTTTCACTTTCTGCGATGTTGAACTTGTACTGTAAACGAGGTTCTTGTAAACAGAGCCGTTCCAAACTTTGGGGTGGCTGTGTCTTTTTGATTTTAATTTCCCTAAGCTATAAGATCATAAGTGGAAGTGCCCTAGGTTCTGTTGCTTTGTTTTTTAGATGTTTCAGGAAACACCATACACTTCTCCCCAGTGTCTGTTGGCAATTTACATCCCGCCCATCAGCATAACAAGGCTCCCAGTTCTCCATGGCCTGTCCTGCCTTTCTGGATTTTACACTTTTTTCAGATGGCCCTTTTGACCGGGGGGAAGTGAGACTTCATTGTAGTGCAGATTTCCTTTGCAAGCTTGCTTGGTTGGCCAAAAAGGGTGTATGCGTTTTTTCCTGAGTATATTCAGGAAAAAACGCATACGCCCTTTTTGGCCAAGTGCATCATTGTGGACGTTCTGCCTCTTTTCCTATGCTTTCAATGCAATTCCAGTCTACCTCCTGAAATCGGTTTCCTGCAATTCTGCCCCGCTTTCAAGTCCTCTTGGCAGCCTTACTTCAGTCTATTTTTGGACGATAGCTGTCATTTATAACTCTGCAGGTTTGTGAATTACAGTGCCCCTGAGCTCCTTTCTTCAACTCGCTTTCTTTTGAGCTGGCCGCAACACTGCAGGATGGCTTCAGGCCCTAATCTGGTTCCGGTACGGCACGCTGAGCCTTTGGTTATTTCCTCTTCCTGGTGGGAAATGAGAGTTAAATTTGCCCGTCCAGACACCTCCAGCTAGCCTCTCACTGGTTCTCGCTATTCCTGTTCATCTTCCGCAGAAATTGCAAACTGGGCCAAACAGGAGGTTAAAGGCGCTGACTCTCCAAGTGGGGAGAGTGTTAGTAAAGCGTCTGGAATGTTGCACCCGAGTACCAGGGGAGGAAAACTGAGACATATTTGAACACGTCTCCCGATCACATGGTTGATCATACTCTGGGTTCCACATGCATGTTTTAGCTGAAGGAAGAATACCTAAAACCTGGGTAGTTGAAACCCGTGGAATGGGTACCATGCAATATGACTTCAAAGGGTCTTCATTTGCTCACCGAACCTCTCCAATCCTATCACTGCTGCGTTTATGCCCCTGTACACATGCTTGATTCTCTTTCGGAGACATAGCAATCTATAGGTTTTAAGATACTTACTAGTCAGGTAGATTCTTAGGCGTTTAATATGCGGTGTTGAGTCCATTTCGTTGAGCAAGGAGTAGCTCTTGTCTATTCCATATTTGGCTTAAGGAACTTTATCTGTGCTCATTTCAATCTCTGGTTTTATGCAGCACCCCAACTCACCTTTCCCCTTAAGCAAGCATAAGTTGGTTTTCTAAATTTGAGACCCTGTTCTGTTCTGTAATTCAGTTCCTGTGTAGCCAAGTTTACATTCCGTGTATTAGTGATATCCTATGATGTTTCTTTTTCTGTGTGACTTATTTCAGTTAGAATCATCGTACCTGAATCCACTCATTATGCTGCTACGGGCCTGATGACACAGATTTCATTGCTGAGTGATATTGCTTTGTAAGTAAATACCACAACTTCTTTATCCATTTTTCAATTTCTGCGATGTTGAACTTGTACTGTAAACGAGGTTCTTGTAAACAGAGGCGTCCCAAACTTTGGGGTGGCTGTGTCTTTTTGATTTTAATTTCCCTAAGCTATAGGACCATAAGTGGAAGTGCCCTAGGTTCTGTTGCTTTGTTTTTTAGATGTTTCAGGAAACACCATACACTTCTCCCGAGTGGTTGTTGGCAATTTACATCCCGCCCATCAGCATAACAAGGCTCCCAGTTCTCCATGGCCTGTCCTGCCTTTCTGGATTTTACACTTTTTTCAGATGGCCCTTTTGACCGGGAGGAAGTGAGACTTCATTGTAGTGCAGATTTCCTTTGCAAGCTTGCTTGGTTGGCCAAAAAGGGCGTATGCGTTTTTTCCTGAATATATTCAGGAAAAAACGCATACGCCCTTTTTGGCCAAGTGCATCATTGTGTACGTTCTGCCTCTTTTCCTATGCTTTCAATGCAATTCCAGTCTACCTCCTGAAATTGGTTTCCTGCAATTCTGCCCCGCTTTCAAGTCCTCCTGGCAGCCTTACTTCAGTCTATTTTTGGACGATAGCTGTCATTTATAACTCTGCAGGTTTGTGAATTACAGTGCCCCTGAGCTCCTTTCTTCAACTTGCTTTCTTGTGACCTGGCCGCAACACCGCAGGATGGCTTCAGGCCCTAATCTGGTTCCGGCACGGCACGCTGAGCCTCTGGTTATTTCCTCTTCCTGGTGGGAAATGAGAGTTAAATTTGCCCGTCCAGACACCTCCAGCTAGTCTCTCATTGGTTCTCGCTATTCCTGTTCATCTTCCGCAGAAATTGCAAACTGGGCCAAACAGGAGGTTAAAGGCGCTGACTCTCCAAGTGGGGAGAGTGTTAGTAAAGCATCTGGAATGTTGCACCCGAGTACCAGGGGAGGAAAACTGAGACATATTTGAACACGTCTCTCGTTCACATGGTTGATCATACTTGGGTTCCACATGCATGTTTTAGCTGAAGTAAGAATACCTTAAACCTGGAGAGTTGAGACCCGTGGAATGGGTACCATGCAATATGACTTCAAAGGGTCTTCATTTGCTCACCGAACCTCTCCAATCCTATCACTGCTGCGTTTATGCCCCTGTACACATGCTTGATTCTCTTTTGGAGACATAGCAATCCATAGGTTTTACGATACTTACTAGTCAGGTACATTCTTAGGCGTTTAATATGGGGTGTTGAGTCCATTTCGTTGAGCAAGGAGTAGCTCTTGTCTATTCCATATTTGGCTTAAGGAACTTTATCTGTGCTCATTTCAATCTCTGGTTTTATGCAGCACCCCAACTCACCTTTCCCCTTAAGCAAGCATAAGTTGGTTTTCTAAATTTGAGACCCTGTTCTGTTCTGTAATTCAGTTCCTGTGTAGCCAAGTTTCCATTCCGTGTATTACTGATATCTTATGATGTTTCTTTTTCTGTGTGACTTATTTCAGTTAGAATCATCATACCTGAATCCACTCATTGTGCTGCTAAGGGGCTGATGACACAGGTTTCATTGCTGAGTGATATTGCTTTGTAAGTAAATACCACAAGTTCTTTATCCATTTTTCACTTTCTGCGATGTTGAACTTGTACTGTAAACGAGGTTCTTGTAAACAGAGCCGTTCCAAACATTGGGGTGGCTGTGTCTTTTTGATTTTAATTTCCCTAAGCTATAGGACCATAAGTGGAAGTGCCCTAGGTTCTGTTGCTTTGTTTTTTAGATGTTTCAGGAAACACCATACACTTCTCCCTAGTGGTTGTTGGCAATTTACATCCCGCCCATCAGCATAACAAGGCTCCCAGTTCTCCATGGCCTGTCCTGCCTTTCTGGATTTTACACTTTTCTCAGATGGCCCTTTTGACCGGGGGGAAGTGAGACTTCATTGTAGTGCAGATTTCCTTTGCAAGGTTGCTGGGTTGGCCAAAAAGGGCGTATGCGTTTTTTCCTGAATATATTCAGGAAAAAACGCATACGCCCTTTTTGGCCAAGTGCATCATTGTGGACGTTCTGCCTCTTTTCCTATGCTTTCAATGCAATTCCAGTCTACCTCCTGAAATCGGTTTCCTGCAATTCTGCCCCGCTTTCAAGTCCTCTTGGCAGCCTTACTTCAGTCTATTTTTGGACGATAGCTGTCATTTATAACTCTGCAGGTTTGTGAATTACAGTGCCCCTGAGCTCCTTTCTTCAACTCGCTTTCTTGTGACCTGGCCGCAACACCGCAGGATGTCTTCAGGCCCTAATCTGGTTCTGGCACGGCACGCTGAGCCTTTGGTTAATTCCTCTTCCTGGTGGGAAATGAGAGTTAAATTTGCCCATCCAGACACCTCCAGCTAGTCTCTCATTGGTTCTCGCTATTCCTGTTCATCTTCCGCAGAAATTGCAAACTGGGCCAAACAGGAGGTTAAAGGGCCTGACTCTCCAAGTCGGGAGAGTGTTAGTAAAGCATCTGGAATGTTGCACCCGATTACCAGGGTACGAAAACTGAGACATATTTGAACACGTCTCCCGATCACATGGTTGATCATACTCTGGGTTCCACATGCATGTTTTAGCTGAAGGAAGAATACCTAAAACCTGGGTAGTTGAAACCCGTGGAATGGGTACCATGCAATATGACTTCAAAGGGTCTTCATTTGCTCACCGAACCTCTCCAATCCTATCACTGCTGCGTTTATGCCCCTGTACACATGCTTGATTCCCTTTCGGAGACATAGCAATCCTTAGGTTTTAAGATACTTACTATTCAGGTACATTCTTAGGCGTTTAATATGCGGTGTTGAGTCCATTTCTTTGAGCAAGGAGTAGCTCTTGTCTATTCCATATTTGGCTTAAGGAACTTTATCTGTGCTCATTTCAATCTCTGGTTTTATGCAGCACCCCAACTCACCTTTCCCCTTAAGCAAGCATAAGTTGGTTTTCTAAATTTGAGACCCTGTTCTGTTCTGTAATTCAGTTCCTGTGTAGCCAAGTTTACATTCCGTGTATTACTGATATCTTATGATGTTTCTTTTTCTGTGTGACTTATTTCAGTTAGAATCATCATACCTGAATCCACTCATTGTGCTGCTAAGGGCCAGATGACACAGATTTCATTGCTGAGTGATATTGCTTTGTAAGTAAATACCACAACTTCTTTATCCATTTTTCACTTTCTGCGATGTTGAACTTGTACTGTAAACGAGGTTCTTGTAAACAGAGCCGTTCCAAACTTTGGGGTGGCTGTGTCTTTTTGATTTTAAATTCCCTAAGCTATAGGATCATAAGTGGAAGTGCCCTAGGCTCTGTTGCTTTGTTTTTTAGATGTTTCAGGAAACACCATACACTTCTACCGAGTGGTTGTTGGCAATTTACATCCCGCCCATCAGCATAACAAGGCTCCCAGTTCTCCATGGCCTGTCCTGCCTTTCTGGATTTTACACTTTTTTCAGATGGCCCTTTTGACCGGGGGGAAGTGAGACTTCATTGTAGTGCAGATTTCCTTTGCAAGCTTGCTTGGTTGGCCAAAAAGGGCGTATGCGTTTTTTCCTGAATATATTCAGGAAAAAACGCATACGCCCTTTTTGGCCAAGTGCATCATTGTGGACGTTCTGCCTCTTTTCCTATGCTTTCAATGCAATTCCAGTCTACCTCCTGAAATCGGTTTCCTGCAATTCTGCCCCGCTTTCAAGTCCTCTTGGCAGCCTTACTTCAGTCTATTTTTGGATGATAGCTGTCATTTATAACTCTGCAGGTTTGTGAATTACAGTGCCCCTGAGCTCCTTTCTTCAACTCGCTTTCTTTTGAGCTGGCCGCAACACCGCAGGATGGCTTCAGGCCCTAATCTGGTTCCGGTACGGCACACTGAGCCTTTGGTTATTTCCCCTTCCTGGTGGGAAATGAGAGTTAAATTTGCCCGTCCAGACACCTCCAGCTAGTCTCTCATTGGTTCTCGCTATTCCTGTTCATCTTCCGCAGAAATTGCAAACTGGGCCAAACAGGAGGTTAAAGGCGCTGACTCTCCAAGTGGGGAGAGTGTTAGTAAAGCATCTGGAATGTTGCACCCGAGTACCAGGGGAGGAAAACTGAGACATATTTGAACACGTCTCTCGTTCACATGGTTGATCATACTTGGGTTCCACATGCATGTTTTAGCTGAAGTAAGAATACCTTAAACCTGGAGAGTTGAGACCCGTGGAATGGGTACCATGCAATATGACTTCAAAGGGTCTTCATTTGCTCACCGAACCTCTCCAATCCTATCACTGCTGCGTTTATGCCCCTGTACACATGCTTGATTCCCTTTCGGAGACATAGCAATCCTTAGGTTTTAAGATACTTACTATTCAGGTACATTCTTAGGCGTTTAATATGCGGTGTTGAGTCCATTTCTTTGAGCAAGGAGTAGCTCTTGTCTATTCCATATTTGGCTTAAGGAACTTTATCTGTGCTCATTTCAATCTCTGGTTTTATGCAGCACCCAAACTCACCTTTCCCCTTAAGCAAGCATAAGTTGGTTTTCTAAATTTGAGACCCTGTTCTGTTCTGTAATTCAGTTCCTGTGTAGCCAAGTTTACATTCCGTGTATTACTGATATCTTATGATGTTTCTTTTTCTGTGTGACTTATTTCAGTTAGAATCATCATACCTGAATCCACTCATTGTGCTGCTAAGGGCCAGATGACACAGATTTCATTGCTGAGTGATATTGCTTTGTAAGTAAATACCACAACTTCTTTATCCATTTTTCACTTTCTGCGATGTTGAACTTGTACTGTAAACGAGGTTCTTGTAAACAGAGCCGTTCCAAACTTTGGGGTGGCTGTGTCTTTTTGATTTTAAATTCCCTAAGCTATAGGATCATAAGTGGAAGTGCCCTAGGCTCTGTTGCTTTGTTTTTTAGATGTTTCAGGAAACACCATACACTTCTACCGAGTGGTTGTTGGCAATTTACATCCCGCCCATCAGCATAACAAGGCTCCCAGTTCTCCATGGCCTGTCCTGCCTTTCTGGATTTTACACTTTTTTCAGATGGCCCTTTTGACCGGGGGGAAGTGAGACTTCATTGTAGTGCAGATTTCCTTTGCAAGCTTGCTTGGTTGGCCAAAAAGGGCGTATGCGTTTTTTCCTGAATATATTCAGGAAAAAACGCATACGCCCTTTTTGGCCAAGTGCATCATTGTGGACATTCTGCCTCTTTTCCTATGCTTTCAATGCAATTCCAGTCTACCTCCTGAAATCGGTTTCCTGCAATTCTGCCCCGCTTTCAAGTCCTCTTGGCAGCCTTACTTCAGTCTATTTTTGGACGATAGCTGTCATTTATAACTCTGCAGGTTTGTGAATTACAGTGCCCCTGAGCTCCTTTCTTCAACTCGCTTTCTTTTGAGCTGGCCGCAACACCGCAGGATGGCTTCAGGCCCTAATCTGGTTCCGGTACGGCACACTGAGCCTTTGGTTATTTCCTCTTCCTGGTGGGAAATGAGAGTTAAATTTGCCCGTCCAGACACCTCCAGCTAGTCTCTCATTGGTTCTCGCTATTCCTGTTCATCTTCCGCAGAAATTGCAAACTGTGCCAAACAGGAGGTTAAAGGCGCTGACTCTCCAAGACGGGAGAGTGTTAGTAAAGCGTCTGGAATGTTGCACCCGAGAACCAGGGGAGGAAAACTGAGACATATTTGAACACGTCTCCCAATCACATGGTTGATCATACTCTGGGTTCCACATGCATGCTTTAGCTGAAGGAAGAATACCTAAAACCTGGGTAGTTGAAACCCGTGGAATGGGTACCATGCAATATGACTTCAAAGGGTCTTCATTTGCTCACCGAACCTCTCCAATCCTATCACTGCTGCGTTTATGCCCCTGTACACATGCTTGATTCTCTTTCGGAGACATAGCAATCCCTAGATTTTAAGATACTTACTAGTCAGGTACATTCTTAGGCGTTTAATATGCGGTGTTGAGTCCATTTCTTTGAGCAAGGAGTAGCTCTTGTCTATTCCATATTTGGCTTAAGGAACTTTATCTGTGCTCATTTCAATCTCTGGTTTTATGCAGTACCCCAACTCACCTTTCCCCTTAAGCAAGCATAAGTTGGTTTTCTAAATTTGAGACCCTGTTCTGTTCTGTAATTCAGTTCCTGTGTAGCCAAGTTTACATTCCGTGTATTACTGATATCTTATGATGTTTCTTTTTCTGTGTGACTTATTTCAGTTAGAATCATCGTACCTGAATCCACTCATTATGCTGCTACGGGCCTGATGACATAGATTTCATTGCTGAGTGATACTGCATTGTACGTAAGTACCACAAGTTCTTTATCCATTTTTCACTTTCTGTGATATTGAACTTGTACGGTAAACGAGGTTCTTGTAAACGGAGGCGTCCCAAACTTTGGGGTGGCTGTGTCTTTTTGATTTTAATTTCCCTAAGCTATAGGACCATAAGTGGAAGTGCCCTAGGCTCTGTTGCTTTGTTTTTTAGATGTTTCAGGAAACACCATACACTTCTCCCGAGTGTCTGTTGGCAATTTACATCCCGCCCATCAGCATAACAAGGCTCCCAGTTCTCCATGGCCTGTCCTGCCTTTCTGGATTTTACACTTTTTTCAGATGGCCCTTTTGACCGGGGGGAAGTGAGACTTCATTGTAGTGCAGATTTCCTTTGCAAGTTTGCTTGGTTGGCCAAAAAGGGCGGATGCGTTTTTTCCTGAATATATTCAGGAAAAAACGCATACGCCCTTTTTGGCCAAGTGCATCATTGTGGACGTTCTGCCTCTTTTCCTATGCTTTCAATGCAATTCCAGTCTACCTCCTGAAATCAGTTTCCTGTAATTCTGCCCCGCTTTCAAGTCCTCTTGGCAGCCTTACTTCAGTCTATTTTTGGACGATAGCTGTCATTTATAACTCTGCAGGTTTGTGAATTACAGTGCCCCTGAGCTCCTTTCTTCAACTCGCTTTCTTGTGACCTGGCCGCAACACCGCAGGATGTCTTCAGGCCCTAATCTGGTTCTGGCACGGCACGCTGAGCCTTTGGTTAATTCCACTTCCTGGTGGGAAATGAGAGTTAAATTTGCCCATCCAGACACCTCCAGCTAGTCTCTCATTGGTTCTCGCTATTCCTGTTCATCTTCCACAGAAATTGCAAACTGGGCCAAACAGGAGGTTAAAGGGACTGACTCTCCAAGTCGGGAGAGTGTTAGTAAAGCATCTGGAATGTTGCACCCGAGTACCAGGGTACGAAAACTGAGACATATTTGAACACGTCTCCCGATCACATGGTTGATCATACTCTGGGTTCCACATGCATGTTTTAGCTGAAGGAAGAATACCTAAAACCTGGGTAGTTGAAACCCGTGGAATGGGTACCATGCAATATGACTTCAAAGGGTCTTCATTTGCTCACCGAACCTCTCCAATCCTATCACTGCTGCGTTTATGCCCCTGTACACATGCTTGATTCCCTTTCGGAGACATAGCAATCCTTAGGTTTTAAGATACTTACTATTCAGGTACATTCTTAGGCGTTTAATATGCGGTGTTGAGTCCATTTCTTTGAGCAAGGAGTAGCTCTTGTCTATTCCATATTTGGCTTAAGGAACTTTATCTGTGCTCATTTCAATCTCTGGTTTTATGCAGCACCCCAACTCACCTTTCCCCTTAAGCAAGCATAAGTTGGTTTTCTAAATTTGAGACCCTGTTCTGTTCTGTAATTCAGTTCCTGTGTAGCCAAGTTTACATTCCGTGTATTACTGATATCTTATGATGTTTCTTTTTCTGTGTGACTTATTTCAGTTAGAATCATCATACCTGAATCCACTCATTGTGCTGCTAAGGGCCAGATGACACAGATTTCATTGCTGAGTGATATTGCTTTGTAAGTAAATACCACAACTTCTTTATCCATTTTTCACTTTCTGCGATGTTGAACTTGTACTGTAAACGAGGTTCTTGTAAACAGAGCCGTTCCAAACTTTGGGGTGGCTGTGTCTTTTTGATTTTAAATTCCCTAAGCTATAGGATCATAAGTGGAAGTGCCCTAGGCTCTGTTGCTTTGTTTTTTAGATGTTTCAGGAAACACCATACACTTCTACCGAGTGGTTGTTGGCAATTTACATCCCGCCCATCAGCATAACAAGGCTCCCAGTTCTCCATGGCCTGTCCTGCCTTTCTGGATTTTACACTTTTTTCAGATGGCCCTTTTGACCGGGGGGAAGTGAGACTTCATTGTAGTGCAGATTTCCTTTGCAAGCTTGCTTGGTTGGCCAAAAAGGGCGTATGCGTTTTTTCCTGAATATATTCAGGAAAAAACGCATACGCCCTTTTTGGCCAAGTGCATCATTGTGGACGTTCTGCCTCTTTTCCTATGCTTTCAATGCAATTCCAGTCTACCTCCTGAAATCGGTTTCCTGCAATTCTGCCCCGCTTTCAAGTCCTCTTGGCAGCCTTACTTCAGTCTATTTTTGGATGATAGCTGTCATTTATAACTCTGCAGGTTTGTGAATTACAGTGCCCCTGAGCTCCTTTCTTCAACTCGCTTTCTTTTGAGCTGGCCGCAACACCGCAGGATGGCTTCAGGCCCTAATCTGGTTCTGGTACGGCACACTGAGCCTTTGGTTATTTCCCCTTCCTGGTGGGAAATGAGAGTTAAATTTGCCCGTCCAGACACCTCCAGCTAGTCTCTCATTGGTTCTCGCTATTCCTGTTCATCTTCCGCAGAAATTGCAAACTGGGCCAAACAGGAGGTTAAAGGCGCTGACTCTCCAAGTGGGGAGAGTGTTAGTAAAGCATCTGGAATGTTGCACCCGAGTACCAGGGGAGGAAAACTGAGACATATTTGAACACGTCTCTCGTTCACATGGTTGATCATACTTGGGTTCCACATGCATGTTTTAGCTGAAGTAAGAATACCTTAAACCTGGAGAGTTGAGACCCGTGGAATGGGTACCATGCAATATGACTTCAAAGGGTCTTCATTTGCTCACCGAACCTCTCCAATCCTATCACTGCTGCGTTTATGCCCCTGTACACATGCTTGATTCCCTTTCGGAGACATAGCAATCCTTAGGTTTTAAGATACTTACTATTCAGGTACATTCTTAGGCGTTTAATATGCGGTGTTGAGTCCATTTCTTTGAGCAAGGAGTAGCTCTTGTCTATTCCATATTTGGCTTAAGGAACTTTATCTGTGCTCATTTCAATCTCTGGTTTTATGCAGCACCCAAACTCACCTTTCCCCTTAAGCAAGCATAAGTTGGTTTTCTAAATTTGAGACCCTGTTCTGTTCTGTAATTCAGTTCCTGTGTAGCCAAGTTTACATTCCGTGTATTACTGATATCTTATGATGTTTCTTTTTCTGTGTGACTTATTTCAGTTAGAATCATCATACCTGAATCCACTCATTGTGCTGCTAAGGGCCAGATGACACAGATTTCATTGCTGAGTGATATTGCTTTGTAAGTAAATACCACAACTTCTTTATCCATTTTTCACTTTCTGCGATGTTGAACTTGTACTGTAAACGAGGTTCTTGTAAACAGAGCCGTTCCAAACTTTGGGGTGGCTGTGTCTTTTTGATTTTAAATTCCCTAAGCTATAGGATCATAAGTGGAAGTGCCCTAGGCTCTGTTGCTTTGTTTTTTAGATGTTTCAGGAAACACCATACACTTCTACCGAGTGGTTGTTGGCAATTTACATCCCGCCCATCAGCATAACAAGGCTCCCAGTTCTCCATGGCCTGTCCTGCCTTTCTGGATTTTACACTTTTTTCAGATGGCCCTTTTGACCGGGGGGAAGTGAGACTTCATTGTAGTGCAGATTTCCTTTGCAAGCTTGCTTGGTTGGCCAAAAAGGGCGTATGCGTTTTTTCCTGAATATATTCAGGAAAAAACGCATACGCCCTTTTTGGCCAAGTGCATCATTGTGGACATTCTGCCTCTTTTCCTATGCTTTCAATGCAATTCCAGTCTACCTCCTGAAATCGGTTTCCTGCAATTCTGCCCCGCTTTCAAGTCCTCTTGGCAGCCTTACTTCAGTCTATTTTTGGACGATAGCTGTCATTTATAACTCTGCAGGTTTGTGAATTACAGTGCCCCTGAGCTCCTTTCTTCAACTCGCTTTCTTTTGAGCTGGCCGCAACACCGCAGGATGGCTTCAGGCCCTAATCTGGTTCCGGTACGGCACACTGAGCCTTTGGTTATTTCCTCTTCCTGGTGGGAAATGAGAGTTAAATTTGCCCGTCCAGACACCTCCAGCTAGTCTCTCATTGGTTCTCGCTATTCCTGTTCATCTTCCGCAGAAATTGCAAACTGTGCCAAACAGGAGGTTAAAGGCGCTGACTCTCCAAGACGGGAGAGTGTTAGTAAAGCGTCTGGAATGTTGCACCCGAGAACCAGGGGAGGAAAACTGAGACATATTTGAACACGTCTCCCAATCACATGGTTGATCATACTCTGGGTTCCACATGCATGCTTTAGCTGAAGGAAGAATACCTAAAACCTGGGTAGTTGAAACCCGTGGAATGGGTACCATGCAATATGACTTCAAAGGGTCTTCATTTGCTCACCGAACCTCTCCAATCCTATCACTGCTGCGTTTATGCCCCTGTACACATGCTTGATTCTCTTTCGGAGACATAGCAATCCCTAGATTTTAAGATACTTACTAGTCAGGTACATTCTTAGGCGTTTAATATGCGGTGTTGAGTCCATTTCTTTGAGCAAGGAGTAGCTCTTGTCTATTCCATATTTGGCTTAAGGAACTTTATCTGTGCTCATTTCAATCTCTGGTTTTATGCAGTACCCCAACTCACCTTTCCCCTTAAGCAAGCATAAGTTGGTTTTCTAAATTTGAGACCCTGTTCTGTTCTGTAATTCAGTTCCTGTGTAGCCAAGTTTACATTCCGTGTATTACTGATATCTTATGATGTTTCTTTTTCTGTGTGACTTATTTCAGTTAGAATCATCGTACCTGAATCCACTCATTATGCTGCTACGGGCCTGATGACATAGATTTCATTGCTGAGTGATACTGCATTGTACGTAAGTACCACAAGTTCTTTATCCATTTTTCACTTTCTGTGATATTGAACTTGTACGGTAAACGAGGTTCTTGTAAACGGAGGCGTCCCAAACTTTGGGGTGGCTGTGTCTTTTTGATTTTAATTTCCCTAAGCTATAGGACCATAAGTGGAAGTGCCCTAGGCTCTGTTGCTTTGTTTTTTAGATGTTTCAGGAAACACCATACACTTCTCCCGAGTGTCTGTTGGCAATTTACATCCCGCCCATCAGCATAACAAGGCTCCCAGTTCTCCATGGCCTGTCCTGCCTTTCTGGATTTTACACTTTTTTCAGATGGCCCTTTTGACCGGGGGGAAGTGAGACTTCATTGTAGTGCAGATTTCCTTTGCAAGTTTGCTTGGTTGGCCAAAAAGGGCGGATGCGTTTTTTCCTGAATATATTCAGGAAAAAACGCATACGCCCTTTTTGGCCAAGTGCATCATTGTGGACGTTCTGCCTCTTTTCCTATGCTTTCAATGCAATTCCAGTCTACCTCCTGAAATCAGTTTCCTGTAATTCTGCCCCGCTTTCAAGTCCTCTTGGCAGCCTTACTTCAGTCTATTTTTGGACGATAGCTGTCATTTATAACTCTGCAGGTTTGTGAATTACAGTGCCCCTGAGCTCCTTTCTTCAACTCGCTTTCTTGTGACCTGGCCGCAACACCGCAGGATGTCTTCAGGCCCTAATCTGGTTCTGGCACGGCACGCTGAGCCTTTGGTTAATTCCACTTCCTGGTGGGAAATGAGAGTTAAATTTGCCCATCCAGACACCTCCAGCTAGTCTCTCATTGGTTCTCGCTATTCCTGTTCATCTTCCACAGAAATTGCAAACTGGGCCAAACAGGAGGTTAAAGGGACTGACTCTCCAAGTCGGGAGAGTGTTAGTAAAGCATCTGGAATGTTGCACCCGAGTACCAGGGTACGAAAACTGAGACATATTTGAACACGTCTCCCGATCACATGGTTGATCATACTCTGGGTTCCACATGCATGTTTTAGCTGAAGGAAGAATACCTTAAACCTGGAGAGTTGAGACCCGTGGAATGGGTACCATGCAATATGACTTCAAAGGGTCTTCATTTGCTCACCGAACCTCTCCAATCCTATCACTGCTGCGTTTATGCCCCTGTACACATGCTTGATACTCTTTCGGAGACATAGCAATCCATAGGTTTTAAGATAATTACTAGTCAGGTACATTCTTAGGCGTTTAATATGCGGTGTTGAGTCCATTTCTTTGAGCAAGGAGTAGCTCTTGTCTATTCCATATTTGGCTTAAGGAACTTTATCTGTGCTCATTTCAATCTCTGGTTTTATGCAGCACCCCAACTCACCTTTCCCCTTAAGCAAGCATAAGTTGGTTTTCTAAATTTGAGACCCTGTTCTGTTCTGTAATTCAGTTCCTGTGTAGCCAAGTATACATTCCGTGTATTACTGATATCTTATGATGTTTCTTTTTCTGTGTGACTTATTTCAGTTAGAATCATCATACCTGAATCCACTCATTGTGCTGCTAAGGGCCTGATGACATAGATTTCATTGCTGAGTGATATTGCTTTGTAAGTAAATACCACAACTTCTTTATCCATTTTTCACTTTCTGTGATGTTGAACTTGTACTGTAAACGAGGTTCTTGTAAACAGAGGCGTCCCAAACTTTGGGGTGGCTGTGTCTTTTTGATTTTAATTTCCCTAAGCTATAGGACCATAAGTGGCAGTGCCCTAGGCTCTGTTGCTTTGTTTTTTAGATGTTTCAGGAAACACCATACACTTCTCCCGAGTGTCTGTTGGCAATTTACATCCCGCCCATCAGCATAACAAGGCTCCCAGTTCTCCATGGCCTGTCCTGCCTTTCTGGATTTTACACTTTTTTCAGATGGCCCTTTTGACCGGGGGGAAGTGAGACTTCATTGTAGTGCAGATTTCCTTTGCAAGCTTGCTTGGTTGGCCAAAAAGGGCGTATGCGTTTTTTCCTGAATATATTCAGGAAAAAACGCATACGCCCTTTTTGGCCAAGTGCATCATTGTGGACGTTCTGCCTCTTTTCCTATGCTTTCAATGCAATTCCAGTCTACCTCCTGAAATCGGTTTCCTGCAATTCTGCCCCGCTTTCAAGTCCTCTTGGCAGCCTTACTTCAGTATATTTTGGACGATAGCTGTCATTTATAACTCTGCAGGTTTGTGAATTACAGTGCCCCTGAGCTCCTTTCTTCAACTCGCTTTCTTTTGAGCTGGCCGCAACACCGCAGGATGGCTTCAGGCCCTAATCTGGTTCCGGTACGGCACGCTGAGCCTTTGGTTATTTCCTCTTCCTGGTGGGAAATGAGAGTTAAATTTGCCCGTCCAGACACCTCCAGCTAGCCTCTCATTGGTTCTCGCTATTCCTGTTCATCTTCCGCAGAAATTGCAAACTGGGCCAAACAGGAGGTTAAAGGGACTGACTCTCCAAGTTGGGAGAGTGTTAGTAAAGAGTCTGGTGTGTTGCACCCGAGTACCAGGGTAGGAAAACTGAGACATATTTGAACACGTCTCCCGTTCACATGGTTGATGATACTCTGGGTTCCACATGCATGTTTTAGCTGAAGGAAGAATACCTTAAACCTGGAGAGTTGAGACCCGTGGAATGGGTACCATGCAATATGACTTCAAAGGGTCTTCATTTGCTCACCGAACCTCTCCAATCCTATCACTGCTGCATTTATGCCCCTGTACACACGCTTGATTCTCTTTTGGAGACATAGCAATCCATAGGTTTTAAGATACTTACTAGTCAGGTACATTCTTAGGCGTTTAATATGGGGTTTTGAGTCCATTTCGTTGAGCAAGGAGTAGCTCTTGTCTATTCCATATTTGGCTTAAGGAACTTTATCTGTGCTCATTTCAATCTCTGGTTTTATGCAGCACCCCAACTCACCTTTCCCCTTAAGCAAGCATAAGTTGGTTTTCTAAATTTGAGACCCTGTTCTGTTTTGGAATGCAGTTCCTGTGTAGCCAAGTTTACATTCCGTGTATTAGTGATATCTTATGATGTTTCTTTTTCTGTGTGATTTATTTCAGTTAGAATCATCGTACCTGAATCCACTCATTATGCTGCTATGGGCCTGATGACATAGATTTCATTGCTGAGTGATACTGCATTGTACGTAACTACCACAAGTTCTTTATCCATTTTTCACTTTGTGTGATATTGAACTTGTACGGTAAACGAGGTTCTTGTAAACGGAGGCGTCCCAAACTTTGGGGTGGCTGTGTCTTTTTGATTTTAATTTCCCTAAGCTATAGGACCATAAGTGGAAGTGCCCTAGGCTCTGTTGCTTTGTTTTTTAGATGTTTCAGGAAACACCATACACTTCTCCCGAGTGTCTGTTGGCAATTTACATCCCGCCCATCAGCATAACAAGGCTCCCAGTTCTCCATGGCCTGTCCTGCCTTTCTGGATTTTACACTTTTTTCAGATGGCCCTTTTGACCAGGGGGAAGTGAGACTTCATTGTAGTGCAGATTTCCTTTGCAAGCTTGCTTGGTTGGCCAAAAAGGGCGTATGCGTTTTTTCCTGAATATATTCAGGAAAAAACGCATACGCCCTTTTTGGCCAAGTGCATCATTGTGGACGTTCTGCCTCTTTTCCTATGCTTTCAATGCAATTCCAGTCTACCTCCTGAAATCGGTTTCCTGCAATTCTGCCCCGCTTTCAAGTCCTCTTGGCAGCCTTACTTCAGTCTATTTTTGGACGATAGCTGTCATTTATAACTCTGCAGGTTTGTGAATTACAGTGCCCCTGAGCTCCTTTCTTCAGCTCGCTTTCTTGTGACCTGGCCACAACACCGCAGGATGGCTTCAGGCCCTAATCTGGTTCCGGCCCGGCACGCTGAGCCTTTGGTTATTTCCTCTTCCTGGTGGGAAATGAGAGTTAAATTTGCCCGTCCAGACACCTCCAGCTAGCCTCTTATTGGTTCTCGCTATTCCTG
Source organism: Stenella coeruleoalba (assembly GCF_951394435.1). Taxonomy (NCBI): domain Eukaryota; kingdom Metazoa; phylum Chordata; class Mammalia; order Artiodactyla; family Delphinidae; genus Stenella; species Stenella coeruleoalba. The sequence continues at coordinate 228,329 of NW_027646024.1, read as the reverse complement.
TTCATCTTCCGCAGAAATTGCAAACTGGGCCAAACAGGAGGTTAAAGGCGCTGACTCTCCAAGTGGGGAGAGTGTTAGTAAAGCGTCTGGAATGTTGCACCCGAGTACCAGGGGAGGAAAACTGAGACATATTTGAACACGTCTCCCGATCACATGGTTGATCATACTTGGGTTCCACATGCATGTTTTAGCTGAAGGAAGAATACCTAAAACCTGGGTAGTTGAAGCCCGTGGAATGGGTACCATGCAATATGACTTCAAAGGGTCTTCTTTTGCTCACCGAACCTCTCCAATCCTATCACTGCTGCGTTTATGCCCCTGTACACATGCTTGATTCTCTTTCGGAGACATAGCAATCTATAGGTTTTAAGATACTTACTAGTCAGGTACATTCTTAGGCGTTTAATATGTGGTGTTGAGTCCATTTCGTTGAGCAAGGAGTAGCTCTTGTCTATTCCATATTTGGCTTAAGGAACTTTATCTGTGCTCATTTCAATCTCTGGTTTTATGCAGCACCCCAACTCACCTTTCCCCTTAAGCAAACATAAGTTGGTTTTCTAAATTTGAGACCCTGTTCTGTTCTGTAATTCAGTTCCTGTGTAGCCAAGTTTCCATTCCGTGTATTACTGATATCTTATGATGTTTCTTTTTCTGTGTGACTTATTTCAGTTAGAATCATCGTACCTGAATCCACTCATTATGCTGCTACGGGCCTGATGACATAGATTTCATTGCTGAGTGATACTGCATTGTACGTAAGTACCACAAGTTCTTTATCCATTTTTCACTTTCTGTGATATTGAACTTGTACGGTAAACGAGGTTCTTGTAAACAGAGGCGTCCCAAATTTTGGGGTGGCTGTGTCTTTTTGATTTTAATTTCCCTAAGCTATAGGACCATAAGTGGAAGTGCCCTAGGCTCTGTTGCTTTGTTTTTTAGATGTTTCAGGAAACACCATACACTTCTCCCGAGTGTCTGTTGGCAATTTACATCCCGCCCATCAGCATAACAAGGCTCCCAGTTCTCCATGGCCTGTCCTGCCTTTCTGGATTTTACCCTTTTTTCAGATGGCCCTTTTGACCGGGGGGAAGTGAGACTTCATTGTAGTGCAGATTTCCTTTGGAAGCTTGCTTGGTTGGCCAAAAAGGGCGTATGCGTTTTTTCCTGAATATATTCAGGAAAAAACGCATACGCCCTTTTTGGCGAAGTGCATCATTGTGGACGTTCTGCCTCTTTTCCTATGCTTTCAATGCAATTCCAGTCTACCTCCTGAAATCGGTTTCCTGCAATTCTGCCCCGCTTTCAAGTCCTCTTGGCAGCCTTACTTCAGTCTATTTTTGGACGATAGCTGTCATTTATAACTCTGCAGGTTTGTGAATTACAGTGCCCCTGAGCTCCTTTCTTCTACTCGCTTTCTTGTGAGCTGGCCGCAACACCGCAGGATGGCTTCAGGCCCTAATCTGGTTCCGGCACGGCACGCTGAGCCTTTGGTTAATTCCTCTTCCTGGTGGGAAATGAGAGTTAAATTTGCCCGTCCAGACACCTCCAGCTAGTCTCTCATTGGTTCTCGCTATTCCTGTTCATCTTCCGCAGAAATTGCAAACTGGGCCAAACAGGAGGTTAAAGGGACTGACTCTCCAAGACGGGAGAGTGTTAGTAAAGCGTCTGGAATGTTGCACCCGAGTACCAGGGTACGAAAACTGAGACATATTTGAACACGTCTCCCGATCACATGGTTGATCATACTCTAGGTTCCACATGCATGTTTTAGCTGAAGGAAGAATACCTAAAACCTGGGTAGTTGAAACCCGTGGAATGGGTACCATGCAATATGACTTCAAAGGGTCTTCATTTGCTCACCGAACCTCTCCAATCCTATCACTGCTGCGTTTATGCCCCTGTACACATGCTTGATTCTCTTTCGGAGACATAGCAATCCATAGGTTTTAAGATACTTACTAGTCAGGTACATTCTTAGGCGTTTAATATGGGGTGTTGAGTCCATTTCGTTGAGCAAGGAGTAGCTCTTGTCTATTCCATATTTGGCTTAAGGAACTTTATCTGTGCTCATTTCAATCTCTGGTTTTATGCAGCACCCAAACTCACCTTTACCCTTAAGCAAGCATAAGTTGGTTTTCTAAATTTGAGACCCTGTTCTGTTCTGTAATTCAGTTCCTGTGTAGCCAAGTTTACATTCCGTGTATTACTGATATCTTATGATGTTTCTTTTTCTGTGTGACTTATTTCAGTTAGAATCATCATACCTGAATCCACTCATTGTGCTGCTAAGGGCCTGATGACACAGATTTCATTGCTGAGTGATATTGCTTTGTAAGTAAATACCACAACTTTTTTATCCATTTTTCACTTTCTGCGATGTTGAACTTGTACTGTAAACGAGGTTTTTGTAAACAGAGCCGTTCCAAACTTTGGGGTGGCTGTGTCTTTTTGATTTTAAATTCCCTAAGCTATAGACCATAATTGGAAGTTCCTAGGCTCTGTTGCTTTGTTTTTTAGATGTTTCAGGAAACACCATACACTTCTCCCAAGTGGTTGTTGGCAATTTACATCCCGCCCATCAGCATAACAAGGCTCCCAGTTCTCCTTGGCCTTTCCTGCCTTTCTGGATTTTACCCTTTTTTCAGATGGCCCTTTTGACCAGGGGGAAGTGAGACTTCATTGTAGTGCCAATTTCCTTTGCAAGCTTGGTTGGTTGGCCAAAAAGGGCGTATGCGTTTTTTCCTGAATATATTCAGGAAAAAACGTATACGCCGTTTTTGGCCAAGTGCATCATTGTGGATGTTCTGCCTCTTTTCCTATGCTTTCAATGCAATTCCAGTCTACCTCCTGAAATCGGTTTCCTGCAATTCTGCCCCGCTTTCAAGTCCTCTTGGCAGCCTTACTTCAGTCTATTTTTGGACGATAGCTGTCATTTATAACTCTGCAGGTTTGTGAATTACAGTGCCCCTGAGCTCCTTTCTTCAACTCGCTTTCTTTTGAGCTGGCTGCAACACCGCAGGATGGCTTCAGGCCCTAATCTGGTTCCGGTACGGCACGCTGAGCCTTTGGTTATTTCCTCTTCCTGGTGGGAAATGAGAGTTAAATTTGCCCGTCCAGACACCTCCAGCTAGCCTCTTATTGGTTCTCGCTATTCCTGTTCATCTTCCGCAGAAATTGCAAACTGGGCCAAACAGGAGGTTAAAGGCGCTGACTCTCCAAGTGGGGAGAGTGTTAGTAAAGCGTCTGGAATTTTGCACCCGAGTACCAGGGGAGGAAAACTGAGACATATTTGAACACGTCTCCCGATCACATGGTTGATCATACTCTGGGTTCCACATGCATGTTTTAGCTGAAGGAAGAATACCTAAAACCTGGGTAGTTGAAACCCGTGGAATGGGTACCATGCAATATGACTTCAAAGGGTCTTCATTTGCTCACCGAACCTCTCCAATCCTATCACTGCTGCGTTTATGCCCCTGTACACATGCTTGATTCTCTTTCGGAGACATAGCAATCTATAGGTTTTAAGATACTTACTAGTCAGGTACATTCTTAGGCGTTTAATATGCGGTGTTGAGTCCATTTCGTTGAGCAAGGAGTAGCTCTTGTCTATTCCATATTTGGCTTAAGGAACTTTATCTGTGCTCATTTCAATCTCTGGTTTTATGCAGCACCCCAACTCACCTTTCCCCTTAAGCAAGCATAAGTTGGTTTTCTAAATTTGAGACCCTGTTCTGTTCTGTAATTCAGTTCCTGTGTAGCCAAGTTTCCATTCCGTGTATTACTGATATCTTATGATGTTTCTTTTTCTGTGTGACTTATTTCAGTTAGAATCATCGTACCTGAATCCACTCATTATGCTGCTACGGGCCTGATGACATAGATTTCATTGCTGAGTGATACTGCATTGTACGTAAGTACCACAAGTTCTTTATCCATTTTTCACTTTCTGTGATATTGAACTTGTACGGTAAACGAGGTTCTTGTAAACAGAGGCGTCCCAAATTTTGGGGTGGCTGTGTCTTTTTGATTTTAATTTCCCTAAGCTATAGGACCATAAGTGGAAGTGCCCTAGGCTCTGTTGCTTTGTTTTTTAGATGTTTCAGGAAACACCATACACTTCTCCCGAGTGTCTGTTGGCAATTTACATCCCGCCCATCAGCATAACAAGGCTCCCAGTTCTCCATGGCCTGTCCTGCCTTTCTGGATTTTACACTTTTTTCAGATGGCCCTTTTGACCGGGGGGAAGTGAGACTTCATTGTAGTGCAGATTTCCTTTGCAAGCTTGCTTGGTTGGCCAAAAAGGGCGTATGCGTTTTTTCCTGAATATATTCAGGAAAAAACGCATACGCCCTTTTTGGCCAAGTGCATCATTGTGGACGTTCTGCCTCTTTTCCTATGCTTTCAATGCAATTCCAGTCTACCTCCTGAAATCGGTTTCCTGCAATTCTGCCCCGCTTTCAAGTCCTCTTGGCAGCCTTACTTCAGTCTATTTTTGGACGATAGCTGTCATTTATAACTCTGCAGGTTTGTGAATTACAGTGCCCCTGAGCTCCTTTCTTCAACTCGCTTTCTTGTGAGCTGGCCGCAACACCGCAGGATGGCTTCAGGCCCTAATCTGGTTCCGGCACGGCACGCTGAGCCTTTGGTTAATTCCTCTTCCTGGTGGGAAATGAGAGTTAAATTTGCCCGTCCAGACACCTCCAGCTAGTCTCTCATTGGTTCTCGCTATTCCTGTTCATCTTCCGCAGAAATTGCAAACTGGGCCAAACAGGAGGTTAAAGGGACTGACTCTCCAAGACGGGAGAGTGTTAGTAAAGCATCTGGAATGTTGCACCCGAGTACCAGGGTACGAAAACTGAGACATATTTGAACACGTCTTCCGATCACATGGTTGATCATACTCTAGGTTCCACATGCATGTTTTAGCTGAAGGAAGAATACCTTAAACCTGGAGAGTTAAGAACCGTGGAATGGGTACCATGCAATATGACTTCAAAGGGTCTTCATTTGCTCACCGAACATCTCCAATCCTATCACTGCTGCGTTTATGCCCCTTTACACATGCTTGATTCTCTTTCGGAGACATAGCAATCCATAGGTTTTAAGATACTTACTAGTCAGGTACATTCTTAGGCGTTTAATATGTGGTGTTGAGTCCATTTCGTTGAGCAAGGAGTAGCTCTTGTCTATTCCATATTTGGCTTAAGGAACTTTATCTGTGCTCATTTCAATCTCTGGTTTTATGCAGCACCCAAACTCACCTTTCCCCTTAATTAAGCTGATGTTGGTTTTCTAAATTTGAGACCCTGTTCTGTTCTGTAATTCAGTTCCTGTGTAGCCAAGTTTACATTCCGTGTATTACTGATATCTTATGATGTTTCTTTTTCTGTGTGACTTATTTCAGTTAGAATCATCATACCTGAATCCACTCATTGTGCTGCTAAGGGCCTGATGACACAGATTTCATTGCTGAGTGATATTGCTTTGTAAGTAAATACCACAACTTCTTTATCCATTTTTCACTTTCTGCGATGTTGAACTTGTACTGTAAACGAGGTTCTTGTAAACAGAGCCGTTCCAAACTTTGGGGTGGCTGTGTCTTTTTGATTTTAATTTCCCTAAGCTATAGGACCATAAGTGGAAGTGCCCTAGGCTCTGTTGCTTTGTTTTTTAGATGTTTCAGGAAACACCATACACTTCTCCCCAGTGTCTGTTGGCAATTTACATCCCGCCCATCAGCATAACAAGGCTCCCAGTTCTCCATGGCCTGTCCTGCCTTTCTGGATTTTACACTTTTTTCAGATGGCCCTTTTGACCGGGGGGAAGTGAGACTTCATTGTAGTGCAGATTTCCTTTGCAAGCTTGCTTGGTTGGCCAAAAAGGGCGTATGCGTTTTTTCCTGAATATATTCAGGAAAAAACGCATACGCCCTTTTTGGCCAAGTGCATCATTGTCGAGTTTCTGACTCTCTTCATATGCTTTCAATGCAATTCCTGTCTACCTCCTGAAATCGGTTTCCTGCTATTCTGCCTTGCTTTCAATGCCTCTTCATAGCCTTACCTCAATATATTTTTTAAAAATAGTTGGCCTTTATAACTCTGCAGGTTTTTGAATTGCAGTGGCCCTTAGCTCCATTTTTTAGCTCTTATTTTTGTGGTCTTGCCCCGTAACCACAGGATTCCTTGAAGCCCTATTTTTCTTCTGGGGCACCTTGCTGTGCCTTTGGTTAATTCTTCTTACTGATGTGATATTAGAGTGACATGTGCCCATTGAAACCGCTACAGCTAGTTTCTCACTGGTTCCCCCTATTCCCATTCATCCTCTGCACTAACTGCAGACTGTGCGATACCAGAACTTAAAGGCATTGAGTCCATGTGGGGATGTTGTTAGTAAAGCGGCTGGAATGTTGATCCGGAGCCCCAGGAGAGGAAAAATGAGGTGCATTTTAGAAACCTTTCCCGATCATATGGTATACCAGTCGCTGGGTTTCCCAAGCATGGTTTAGCTGTAGGAAGATTCCCTTCAACCTGGAGTGTTGGGACCCTTGGACTGAGTAGCATGAAGTATTGCATTAAACTTTCGGCAGTTGCTCACCAAAGCTCACCAATCCTGTCAGCCCCAAGTGTCCAGCCTTATGTCTTATCCAGCTGTGGGTTTATATGTGGTCAATCCAGGTTGCATCACAGCCCCTGAGCGAATTTTGTAAGAATTTTTCTCTCTTTCATTGTTTCAGCGTTTTGTTTTTAAAATTTATTTCTATAATGGGGTTTAGCTCCTTTTCACTGCTGTGTTTGTGCCGCTCTGCACACACTTGATTCCCTTATGGAGATATATCAATACATGGGTTTTAAGATTCTTATTCCTCAGATATATTTCTCTGCGGTGTATAGGGTGTGTTGAGGCCTGTTCATTGAGCAAGGTGTAGATCTTGTCTAATACCTATTTGGTTTATTGAACGGTATCTGTGCTAATTTCAAACTCTGGTTTTATGCATCACCCCACCTCTCCTTTCCCCTTAAGCTGACATAAGTGTGTTTTCTAAATGTGAGACACTGTTCTGTTCTGTAATTCATTTCTTGTGCAGCCATATTTACCCTCCCTCTATAAGTGATATCTTATGATATGTTTCTTTTTCTGTTTGACTTATTTCAAGTAGTATTATCGGACCTAAATCCACTCTTTATCCTTCTACTAGCCTTATTACATTGATTTCATGGTGAAGAGATATTCCATTGTACATAAGTACCACATCTTCTTTATCCATTGTTCTCTTTCCTGGGATATTTAAGGTGTACTGAAGTTGAGGTTCTTGTAAACAGAGTAGCCCTAAACTGTGGTGTGCTTGTGTCTTGTTGATTTTTAGACTTCCCTAGATATACTCCCATGATTGGAAGTGTCCTATGCTCTGTAGCTCTGTTTTTTAGATGATTTAGGAACCACCATACACTTCTCCAGAGTGGCTCTCGGCAGTTCACACACTGCCCATCAGCGTATAAAGGCTCCCTGTTCTCCATGGCCTGTCCTGCATTTCTGGTTTTTACAATTTTTTAGGATGGCCCTTTTGACCGGTGGGAAGTGAGACTTCTTTGTTGTGCACATTTGCATTGCTTGCTTGCTTCGTTGCCCATAAAGTGCGTATGCGTTTTTTCCTGGATATAATCAGGAAAAAACGCATACGCCCTTTTGGGCCAACTGCATCATTGTCGAAATTCTGCCGCTTTTCATGTGCGTTAAAGACGAGTCCAATCTATCTCTTGAAATCTGTTTCTTGCAATTCTGTCTTGCATTCAGATCCTCTTCTTTGCCTTACCTCAACATATTTTTGGACGTTAGTTTTCATTTATAACTCTGCAGGTTTGTGAATTGCAGTGACCCTGAGGTCCATTTTTTAAGTTGCTCTTTTGTGAGCTGGCCTCAAACCCGCAGGATTGCTTCAGGCCCTATTTTGGCTCCGGCGAGGCAGGCTGAGCCTTTCTTTAATTCTTATTCTTAATGGGAAATTAGAGTGATATGTGCCCGTCCAAACCCCTACAACTCTTCTCTCATTGGTTCCCCCTCTTCCCGTTCATCCTCCTCACAATTTGCAAAATGTGTGAAACAGAAGTTTAAATGTGCTGATTCTCCAAGTGGGGAGATTCTAAGTAGCGTGGCTGGAATGGTGAACAGGAGCACCAGGAGAGGATAAATGAGGTGCATTTTAGACACATCTCCCGATCACATGGTGTACAGTCCTCTGGGTTTTCCATGCATGTTTTAGCTGTAGGAAGATCCCTTGAACCTGCAGATTTGGGACCCATTGAATGGGTACCAGGTAGTATTACTTTAAAGGGTGTGCATTTCCTCACCCAACCTCACATTTCTCTTAGCGCAAACAGTTTCCAGCCTTATGTCTCATCCTGCTGTGGGTCTAGATGTGTTCAATCCATGTTGCATCACCGTCCCTGAGGAAAAGTTGTAAGAGGTTTTCTCTGTCTCTCTGTCGTTTATTTTTTTCAATTTATTACTATATTGGTTACAGCTGATTTTCAAAGCTCTGTTTCTTGCTGCTGTACATCCACTTGATTCGCGTACAGAGAGACATCAATAAATTCTTTTTCAGATTCTTACCAGTCGTATATATTCTTTTCCGGTGACTTGAGTGTGTTGAGTGCAGTTCTTTTAGCTACCGTGTAGGCCTTGTTGATTATCAGTTTGGTATTTGGAATGGTATCTTTGCTAATTTCAACCTCCTGGATGATGCCTCACCTCTCCCCACCTTTCCCGTTTAGCAGCCTTATGCGTGTTTTCTACATATTTGACTATGTTTTTGTTTTGTAATTTATTTCATGTGTAGCCATTTTGGATTCCACCTTTAAGTGATATCTTATGATATGTGTCTTTTTCTTTTTGAATTCTGTCACTTAGAATGATCATACGTAACTCCTCCGGAGTTGTTACAACTGGCCATATTTCATTGATTTCCAGGCTGAATAATATTCCACTCTACCTAAGTACCACATCTCTATCCATTTTTTCCCTCCAGAGACATTTAAGTTATATCCTAGTCGAGGATCTTTTAAACAGAGAGGGGGTAAACATTGGGGTGCCTGTGTCCTCTCGATTTTTGTTTTTCCCAAGATATACGCCCATGAGTGCAAGTGCCCTATGCTCTGTAGCTCATTTTTTAGATGCTTTAGTAAACACAATACACTTCTCCAGAATGGCCGTTGGCAATATACATTTCCACTATAAGTCTCACAGGGCTCCCTCTTCTCGTTGCCCTGTCCTGCATTTCTGTTGTTTACGCTTTATGAGGATGGCTCTTCTGACTGATGCGAAGTGATATCTTTTGTAGTATTGACTTCCAGTGCCCACCTGTTTGGTTGGCTAAAAAAGTGTATGCCCTTTTCTTGAATATATACAGAAAAGAACGCATACACCCTTTTTGGCCAACTGCAATGTTGGCAATGTTCAGCTCCTTTTCTTGTGCTTAATGGCGAGTCCTTTCTACCTCCTCAAATCCCTTTCCTGCCATTCTCCCTTGCTTACAAGTCCTTTTCTCTGACTTTCCTCAAGACATTTTTCAGTGATGGATATTTTCAACTCTGCAGTTTTGTGAATTTTACTGCCCCTGAGTTCCATTGTTCAACTCGTGTTTATGGGAACTGGCCACAAAGCAGCGGGATTTCCTCAAGCCCTATACTGTTTCCATGGGCAACCCTAGCCTTTGGTCAATTCGTCTTCCTGATTGGAAATTAGAGTGACATGTGCCTGTCTGAACACCTAGGACTTGTCTCTCATTGTTCCTCATCCTTCCGCTTCATCCTCTGGACAAATTCCAAACTGTACGCAACAGGATGTTGACAGTGCTGACATCTCCAAGTGGGGAGACTGTTAGTAAAGACGCTGGAGGGGTGAACCCGAGCACCAGGAGATGAGGAGATGAGATGCCTTTTCCAAACTCTTCCCGATCAGACGGTATACCATCCTCTGGGTGTGACAGACATGTTTTAGCAGTAGGAAGAGTCCCATTCATGTAAGGAGAACACCAGGGCTTTTTCAAAATCAGTGTCTCCCCGAAACCCAAACTGGGGAAGTTTTTAAGCTACGGCTACACATATGTTCATTAAGGGCCTTGGGAAGTAGGCAGAGTCCAAACTTTAGATGATTGAAGTCTTCAGGGTCAGAAGCACTCACCACCAGCTTCCCTTAGGCTACACTTTAACTGTCATTGATAGATGATGTCAATAAAAATATCTATTCTTTTTCAGATTATTTCCCCTTATAGGTTATTGCAAAATGTTGAGTGTAGTTCCCTGTGCTATACAGTAGTTCCTTGTTGATGATCTATTTTATACATAGCAGTGTGTATGTGTTCATTCCAAACTGTTAATTTATCCCTCCTCCCACCTTTCCCCTTTGGTAATAATAAATTATAAGATTTTATACTTCTCAGAAATGGGGGAGCTGAAAGAGAGGTATCATTTTCAATGGAAAAGCATTTAAAACAAGATTGAAGGTTTAACCAAGATTATTAGCTGTACATCCTTGGAAAGAAATCACTTCGTTTCTCTAATATTGACCTGACAAATAAGACAAACCTTTTCACTGAACTTGCTTATAAAAAGTGATGGAAATATCAAATGGAAGTGTTAAAAACATCTTATTTTACCCGAGCCTTATACACTGTTCTATGTTAACTACAGTTTGGCTCACACATCTGTTCATTGAGGTTACAATAGTCTCAATTTCTGTTACTGATCCTCCAGAGTGGACCCCAACAAGTGTCCCCCTGCCCAGTGTCATTGGGGCCAACAGATCGAGACTGAGTTTGGTTCACAAGCAAAGGAAACTTTATATTTTGATCAGAGAATGGAGAGGTGAGAGCATGCACTACCCCGTGGGCTGTGGGCTGGGCTGCTGTGTAGAGATCCTGTCAGAGTCAGTGGGAGGGAGGGAGGCGGCGGAGCTCTCGAGGGCCGGGTTGGCTGTAGCTCAGGCTCTATATCGTGGAGTCTGCACTGGGCCCCAGGAGCTGAGGTGTCGACCCAGCCATTCTGCACTAGGAAATCTGGTCTGAAGTGCCGGGTGTGGAACCTCTGCATGCGGGACCCTAGGAGCACGTGAAATTAGACAAAGCACAAAGGATAAAAAAGGTTAGACTTGACTTTATTGCCCAGATTCTATTTTTATCTCCCAGGGATTTTTAATGGGCTTTGCTGGGGACAAACCCCTCCTCTGCCTTTTGTCCCGCTCCTCATTCTTGGAGTGCTGAGGGTGCAGACCCTTCTTCTGTAACTGCTGAGTGCTGAGTTGGGAGCCCTCATACCCTGGGGCGAGGGTCAGAGCTTCTCCCCAGCAGCCTCCCGGTGACGTTGATTGTCCCCAGGACCCCTGCCTCCCTGCTCGTCCACCTGAGCACCAGCATTGGAAGTGTTATAGATTCTAATGACCTTTAAGGGTCCAGGAAAGAGATGTGCAGAGACGCTGTGGGGGCCGGTTTCACCCCGCCCCACATTTGTTCGGCCACCTTAGGCTGACCGTCTCTGCCAGCCTAGATGCTCTGACCAGTAGTCTGCGCTTTCTTCAATTAGGCCCCTGAATTAACGTACAAACAGCACCAGGTGTCAGAGCCCTGCCCGCTCAACTCCCAGACAGTCCAGGGTCAGTGGTGACCAAGGACCATGATGGCTACTGAGTCAACAGCCTTTTGAAGTAAACAGGAGTCCAGCCGGTCTTATTGGCCACCATCATCACGGTGTCTGTAGGCTTTTCTATGGTGACAGTGTGGTATACTGTTCCCCCGCCAAGATTATTAGCTCCCCTCTGGGTGCAGTAAGTCCTGCAAGCAGTAGTCTACTCTTTTGGGACACACTCTTGTTGTTTTATGAGAGAAACTCCAGGTCAAGTGATGTTCACACGAGTCGTCATGGTGCCCTGTTGCCCCCGGTTATCTCTCTGGATGTTGGAGTTGGAGGGCCTCCTCACTCGAGGTCGGTGTGCCCACGGAGCGAACCCTGCAACTTCAGGGCATGGTTGGTGGTTAGGATCACCACGTGGGGTCCTTTTCCCTTAGGAGGGAGGTGGCCTTTTGGGCTGCTGATTTCCAGGTTTTTAGATACCGCCAGTATCTTGGCCAGATGTGGCAGTGGGCCAAGCCCCTTAGTGACCGTAGTTTATCCTACCTGGATGGCATTCTTGCATTGTTCCATTTCAAGTGGTCCCAGTTTTTGCACTAATTCTCCAATGGCGATTCACCTTTCACCGGGAATGTAAAGGTCAAAGGGTTTAGCTAAATTAGGGAGTTCCAGGGCAAGGGTCTGAATTGACTGCTCTTTCCATTCTTGAAAGGCCACTTCTGGATTCTATTCAAAAGGATCATCATCTTTTCCTTTCAGTGTTTCATATGGAGGCCCAGGTAGTAGACTGTGGTTAGGGATCCAGAAGCAGCAAACCCTGGCCTCCCCAGGAACCCCTAAGCTGTCTTCTAGTTTTAGAAAGGGGTAAGGCTGAAAATGGTTTCTTCCCTTTCCTGGGATGGGCTTCTCTGACCTTCTGTGAGAATGAAGCCCAGGCAGGTCACCGCAGTCTGTGATATTTGAGCTTTTTCTTGGACAACTTCTATCCTTTATTGGCTTGGTAGTTCAGAGGCCTCCTTAGTAGGGCTGGTGATCAGAATGTCGTCTGCATATTGAAGGAGGGTTTCCTTTTCCAGAGGTAGAACTTTTAGGTCTTTAGCTAAGCTTTCCCCAAAGATGGTGTGGGAATTTTTGCACCCTTGGGGCCAGACGGCCCGGAAGTATTGTTTTAGTTGTATGTTGAGTCCTGCCACTCACAAGCCAAAATTTCTTGTGACTCTGGGACTAATGGAATACAAAAGAAGGCATCATTGAAGACTAATACAGAATACCATGTCCTGGTGGTTGGTAGAATGACCAGCAGGGTGTAGGAATTAGGAGCAACTGGAGGTATATCCTCGGTGGCTTCACTGACTGTCCTGACATCCTTTACCAGGTCCCCAGCAGCCCATGGGGCTCTCGTGGTCAGACCAATCCCAGAATATGGAGCTCACCTGGGCAGGTACCCCACCCCCACCCCAGCCCACGGGGCTCTCGTGGTCAGGCCCCTCCCAGGATACAGAGCTACCCTTGCGGGTACCGTGGCAGGGCTGGGCACACAGGAACCGTGCACATAGCCCTCATTGCAGAGCACCCCCAGCTCACCTGTCGCTCAGAGCTGACACAGAGCACCTCAGAGCAGGACTTGAACTAACAAACAGCAGCTGCGACAGGTCTGTGACCCTGGGCATCACTCCGTGAGGCCTCCCTCCACCTGGTCTTCCAGAGACTTCCACTGCACCCGGGGCACCAGGCCTCTGTCTCCAACCACCACCCACCCCTCCTCTCCCTGACTCCTGGGTTCCTCTCATTAGGAGAGGGTTTTCTTGAAGTTGTCTCCCACTCATGGGCCAGATAAAATGATTAGAAAACAAGCCAAAGCTGCAGCCCCTTGTCTATCCTGACTCTCAGGAGCCCACACCTGTTCCTTGGACCTGGCCGGTTCAGCAAGTTCCATTTTCTGCAACTGTGAGCCCCTGAGGGGTGATGATTGGCTGACCTGGGCAGCCTTACCGTGCCGGCCAGCCCTCCCCAGGTGTGCCTGGGTTGAGATCAATATAAATACCACTCCAGGCAGCAAGAGCCCCTGCAGCCGTGCCTGACGCCATTTTCTCTGCCCTGTCAGCAGTCTCGGGGCTGGGCTGGTGGGAGGGAGTGAGAGGCCACGGCTTTGTGGGTGGCCCAGTGTGAGTGGGGCTCTGCTGGACTTTCTGCAGCAGTTGCCAGGCTGCCACCTGCTAAAGAAGAGGATGTGTCACCCATACCTGCTGCTGGAATTTCTCCCTGGGCAGAGGTGAGGAAGGAAAAAAGCAGTGGGGGCAGGGACAGGACGGGTATCTCAGGCAGGGAAATGGAAATCTTCCAGAAGAGCACCCAGGGCCAGGACCATCCTGGCTGGCCTGCAGGCACCAAGTCGGCCGGCATGCTGTCACTCGTGTGGCTCTATGGCCCTTCCTCTAGGCTTTCAAGTCCTTGTATATATTCAGGTGTTTTACCTGGGACGGGTGGGAATAGTTCAGCAGCAACTGGCCTGGGGCTCAGCTCACGTTTACTCACAGATGCCTCGGCACGGTGCCCCAGCTTTGCAATGAGGACGCTTGTTGCGTGGGGGCTGCTGGCTGAATGGGAGACGATTCCCCACCACTGACCAACTTCAGAATTGTTTACAACTGGAGCAAGTGCCCTGATACGGTTTTCCTCTGTGTAACTGGTGGGTTCTGTGTTTTTTTTCTCTTTTTCGTTTTTGGTTCAAGGTAGATTTTATTCCTCTTTTTTGTATTTACAGATATAAGCATGGAAATAATTTATTCATATAAATACATGTATGTGCAGGGAATAATTGTTTTTTCTGTTTTATTTTTTAAATTTTACTTCTTTTTAATTTTGAATTTTATTTTATATTTTTGTACAGCAGGTTCTTATTGGTTATCTATTTTATACATATAAATGTATACATGCCAATCCCAGTCTCTCAACTCCTCCCACCACCACCCCCCCAACAGCTTTCCCCCCTTGTTGTCCATACGTTTGTTGTCTACATCTGTTGCTCTATTTATGCCTTGCAAAATGGTTAATCTGTACAGTTTTTCTAGGTTCCACATATATGCATGAATATACAAGATTTGTTTTTCTCCTTCTGACTTACTTCACTCTGTATGACAGTCTCTAGATCCATCGACGTCTCTACAAATGACCCAATTTCATTCCTTTTCATGGCTTAGTAATATTCCATTTTATATATGTACCACAGCTTTATGCATTCGTCTGTCTGTGGGCATTTAGGTTGCTTCCATTACCTCGATATTGTAAATAGTGATGCAATGAACATTGCGGTGAATGACTCTTTTTGATTTATGGTTTTGTCTGGGTATATGTCCAGTACTGGGATTGCTGTATCATATGGTAATTCTATTGTTAGTTTCTTAAGAAATTCCATATTGTTCTCCATAATGACTGTATCAATTTATATTCCCAACAATAGTGGAAGAGGGTTCCTTTTCTCCACACCTTTCCAGCATTTTTTGTTTGTAGATTTTCAATGATGCCTATTCTACCAGGTGTGAGGTGATACCTCATTGTTGAATCCATTTCGTTGAGCAAGGGGTAGCTCTTGTCTATTACATATTTGGCTTATGGAACGGTATCTGTGCTAATTTCAAACTCTGCTTTTATGCAGCACCCCAACTCACCTTCCCCCTTAAGCAGGCATAAGTTGGTTTTCTAAACTTGAGACCCTGTTCTGTTTTGTAATTCAGTTCATGTGTAGCCAAGTTCACATTCCGTGTATTAGTGATACCTTATGATGTTTCTTTTTCTGTGTGACTTATTTCACTTAGAATCATCGTGCCTCAATCCACTCATTATGCTGGTACGGGCCTGGTGACATAGATTTCATTGCTGAGTGGTATTCTGTTGTACAGAAGTACCGCAAATTCTTTATCCATTATTTGCTCTCTGGGATATTTAACTTGTGCCGTAGAAGAGATTCCTGTAAAATGAGCCGTCCCAAATTTTGGGGTTGCTGTGTCTTTTTGATATTAATTTCCCTAAGCTATAGGACCATAAGTGGAAGTGCCCTAGGCTCTGTTGCTTTGTTTTTTAGATGTTTCAGGAAACACCATACACTTCTCCCGAGTGTCTGTTGGCAATTTACATCCCGCCCATCAGCATAACAAGGCTCCCAGTTCTCCATGGCCTGTCCTGCCTTTCTGGATTTTACACTTTTTTCAGATGGCCCTTTTGACCGGGGGGAAGTGAGACTTCATTGTAGTGCAGATTTCCTTTGCAAGCTTGCTTGGTTGGCCAAAAAGGGCGTATGCGTTTTTTCCTGAATATATTCAGGAAAAAACGCATACGCCCTTTTTGGCCAAGTGCATCATTGTGGACGTTCTGCCTCTTTTCCTATGCTTTCAATGCAATTCCAGTCTACCTCCTGAAATCGGTTTCCTGTAATTCTGCCCCGCATTCAAGTCCTCTTGGCAGCCTTACTTCAGTCTATTTTTGGACGATAGCAGTCATTTATAACTCTGCAGGTTTGTGAATTACAGTGCCCCTGAGCTCCTTTCTTCAACTCGCTTTCTTTTGAGCTGGCCGCAACACCGCAGGATGGCCTCAGGCCCTAATCTGGTTCCGGCACGGCACACTGAGCCTTTGGATATTTCCACTTCCTGGTGGGAAATGAGAGTTAAATTTGCCCGTCCAGACACCTACAGCTCGCCTCTCATTGGTTCTCGCTATTCCTGTTCATCTTCCGCAGAAATTGCAAACTGGGCCAAATAGGAGGTTAAAGGCGCTGACTCTCCAAGTGGGGAGAGTGTTAGTAAAGCATCTGGAATGTTTCACCCGAGTACCAGGTGAGGAAAACTGAGACATATTTGAACACATCTCCCGTTCACATGGTTGATCATACTTGGGTTCCACATGCATGTTTTAGCTGAAGGAAGAATACCTTAAACCTGGAGAGTTGAGACCCGTGTAATGGGTACCATGCAATATGACTTCAAAGGGTCTTCATTTGCTCACCGAACCTCTCCAATCCTATCACTGCTGCGTTTATGCCCCTGTACACATGCTTGATTCTCTTTTGGAGACATAGCAATCCATAGGTTTTACGATACTTACTAGTCAGGTACATTCTTACGCGTTTAATATGCGGTGTTGAGTCCATTTCGTTGAGCAAGGAGTAGCTCTTGTCTATTCCATATTTGACTTAAGGAACTTTATCTGTGCTCATTTCAATCTCTGGTTTTATGCAGCACCCCAACTCACCTTTACCCTTAAGCAAGCATAAGTTGGTTTTCTAAATTTGAGACCCTGTTCTGTTCTGTAATTCAGTTCCTGTGTAGCCAAGTTTACATTCCGTGTATTACTGATATCTTATGATGTTTCTTTTTCTGTGTGACTTATTTCATTTAGAATCATCATACCTGAACCCACTCATTGTGCTGCTAAGGGCCTGATGACATAGATTTCATTGCTGAGTGATATTGCTTTGTAAGTAAATACCACAACTTCTTTATCCATTTTTCACTTTCTGCGATGTTGAACTTGTACTGTGAACGAGGTTCTTATAAACAGAGGCGTCCCAAACTTTGGGGTGGCTGTGTCTTTTTGATTTTAATTTCCCTAAGCTATAGGACCATAAGTGGAAGTGCCCTAGGCTCTGTTGCTTTGTTCTTTAGATGTTTCAGGAAACACCATACACTTCTCCCGAGTGTCTGTTGGCAATTTACATCCCGCCCATCAGCATAACAAGGCTCCCAGTTCTCCATGGCCTGTCCTGCCTTTCTGGATTTTACACTTTTTTCAGATGGCCCTTTTGACTGGGGGGAAGTGAGACTTCATTGTAGTGCAGATTTCCTTTGCAAGCTTGCTTGGTTGGCCAAAAAGGGCGTATGCGTTTTTTCCTGAATATATTCAGGAAAAAACGCATACGCCCTTTTTGGCCAAGTGCATCATTGTGGACGTTCTGCCTCTTTTCCTATGCTTTCAATGCAATTCCAGTCTACCTCCTGAAATCGGTTTCCTGCAATTCTGCCCCGCTTTCAAGTCCTCTTGGCAGCCTTACTTCAGTCTATTTTTGGACGATAGCTGTCATTTATAACTCTGCAGGTTTGTGAATTACAGTGCCCCTGAGCTCCTTTCTTCAACTCGCTTTCTTTTGAGCTGGCCGCAACACCGCAGGATGGCTTCAGGCCCTAATCTGGTCCCGGCATGGCACACTGAGCCTTTGGATATTTCCACTTCCTGGTGGGAAATGAGAGTTAAATTTGCCCGTCCAGACACCTCCAGCTAGCCTCTCATTGGTTCTCCCTATTCCTGTTCATCTTCCGCAGAAATTGCAAACTGGGCCAAACAGGAGGTTAAAGGGACTGACTCTCCAAGTCGGGAGAGTGTTAGTAAAGCGTCTGGAATGTTGCACCCGAGTACCAGGGGAGGAAAACTGAGACATATTTGAACACGTCTCCCGTTCACATGGTTGATCATATTCTGGGTTCCACATGCATGTTTTAGCTGAAGGATGAATACCTTAAACCTGGAGAGTTGAGACCCGTGGAATGGGTACCATGCAATATGACTTCAAAGGGTCTTCATTTGCTCACCGAACCTCTACAATCCTATCACTGCTGCGTTTATGCCCCTGTACACACGCTTGATTTTCTTTTGGAGACATAGCAATCCATAGGTTTTAAGATACTTACTAGTCAGGTACATTCTTAGGCGTTTAATATGGGGTGTTGAGTCCATTTCGTTGAGCAAGGAGTAGCTCTTGTCTATTCCATATTTGGCTTAAGGAACTTTATCTGTGCTCATTTCAATCTCTGGTTTTATGCAGCACCCCAACTCACCTTCCCCGTTAAGCAATCATAAGTTGGTTTTCTAAACTTGAGACACTGTTCTGTTTTGTAATTCAGTTCATGTGTAGCCAAGTTCACATTCTGTGTATTAGTGACACCTTATGATGTTTCTTTTCTGTGTGACTTATTTCAGTTCGAATCATCATACCTGAATCCACTCATTATGCTGCTACGGGCCTGATGACATAGATTTCATTGCTTAGTGATATTGCATTGTACGTAAGTACCACAAGTTCTTTATCCATTTTTCACTTTCTGCGATATTGAACTTGTACGGTAAACGAGGTTCTTGTAAACAGAGGCGTCCCAAACTTTGGGGTGGCTGTGTGTTTTTGATTTTAATTTCCCTAAGCTATAGGACCATAAGTGGAAGTGCCCTAGGCTCTGTTGCTTTGTTTTTTAGATGTTTCAGGAAACACCATACACTTCTCCAGAGTGGCTGTTGGCAATTTACATCCCGCCCATCAGCATAAGAAGGCTCCCAGTTCTCCATGGCCTGTCGTGCCTTTATGGATTTTACACTTTTTTCAGATGGCCCTTTTGACCGGGGGGAAGTGAGACTTCATTGTAGTGCAGATTTCCTTTGCAAGCTTGCTTCGTTGGCCAAAAAGGGCGTATGCGTTTTTTCCTGAATATATTCAGGAAAAAACGCATACGCCCTTTTTGGCCAAGTGCATCATTGTCGAGTTTCTGACTCTCTTCATATGTTTTCAATGCAATTCCAGTCTACCTCCTGAAATCGGTTTCCTGCAATTCTGCCTTGCTTTCAATGCCTCTTCATAGCCTTACCTAAATATATTTTTTAAAAATAGTTGGCCTTTATAACTCTGCAGGTTTTTGAATTGCAGTGGCCCTTAGCTCCATTTTTTAGCTCTTATTTTTGTGGTCTTGCCCCGTAACCACAGGATTCCTTGAAGCCCTATTTTTCTTCTGGGGCACCTTGCTGTGCCTTTGGTTAATTCTTCTTACTGATGTGATATTAGAGTGACATGTGCCCATTGAAACCGCTACAGCTAGTTTCTCACTGGTTCCCCCTATTCCCATTCATCCTCTGCACTAACTGCAGACTGTGCGATACCAGAAGTTAAAGGCATTGACTCCATGTGGGGATGTTGTTAGTAAAGCGGCTGGAATGTCGATCCGGAGCCCCAGGAGAGGAAAAATGAGGTGCATTTTAGAAACCTTTCCCGATCATATGGTATACCAGTCGCTGAGTTTCCCAAGCATGGTTTAGCTGTAGGAAGATTCCCTTCAACCTGGAGTGTTGGGACCCTTGGACTGAGTAGCATGAAGTATTGCATTAAACTTTCGGCAGTTGCTCACCAAAGCTCACCAATCCTGTCAGCCCCAAGTGTCCAGCCTTATGTCTTATCCAGCTGTGGGTTTATATGTGGTCAATCCAGGTTGCATCACAGCCCCTGAGCGAATTTTGTAAGAATTTTTCTCTCTTTCATTGTTTCAGCGTTTTGTTTTTAAAATTTATTTCTATAATGGGGTTTAGCTCCTTTTCACTGCTGTGTTTGTGCCGCTCTGCACACACTTGATTCCCTTATGGAGATATATCAATACATGGGTTTTAAGATTCTTATTCCTCAGATATATTTCTCTGCGGTGTATAGGGTGTGTTGAGGCCTGTTCATTGAGCAAGGTGTAGATCTTGTCTAATACCTATTTGGTTTATTGAACGGTATCTGTGCTAATTTCAAACTCTGGTTTTATGCATCACCCCACCTCTCCTTTCCCCTTAAGCTGACATAAGTGTGTTTTCTAAATGTGAGACACTGTTCTGTTCTGTAATTCATTTCTTGTGCAGCCATATTTACCCTCCCTCTATAAGTGATATCTTATGATATGTTTCTTTTTCTGTTTGACTTATTTCAAGTAGTATTATCGGACCTAAATCCACTCTTTATCCTTCTACTAGCCTTATTACATTGATTTCATGGTGAAGAGATATTCCATTGTACATAAGTACCACATCTTCTTTATCCATTGTTCTCTTTCCTGGGATATTTAAGGTGTACTGAAGTTGAGGTTCTTGTAAACAGAGTAGCCCTAAACTATGGTGTGCTTGTTGATTTTTAGACTTCCCTAGATATACTCCCATGATTGGAAGTGTCCTATGCTCTGTAGCTCTGTTTTTTAGATGATTTAGGAACCACCATACACTTCTCCAGAGTGGCTCTTGGCAGTTCACACACTGCCCATCAGCGTATAAAGGCTCCCTGTTCTCCATGGCCTGTCCTGCCTTTCTGGATTTTACACTTTTTTCAGATGGCCCTTTTGACCTGGGGGAAGTGAGACTTCATTGTAGTGCAGATTTCCTTTGCAAGCTTGCTTGGTTGGCCAAAAAGGGCGTATGCATTTTTTCCTGAATATATTCAGGAAAAAACGCATACGCCCTTTTTGGCCAAGTGCATCATTGTGGACGTTCTGCCTCTTTTCCTATGCTTTCAATGCAATTCCAGTCTACCTCCTGAAATCGGTTTCCTGCAATTCTGCCCCGCTTTCAAGTCCTCTTGGCAGCCTTACTTCAGTCTATTTTTGGATGATAGCTGTCATTTATAACTCTGCAGGTTTGTGAATTACAGTGCCCCTGAGCTCCTTTCTTCAACTCGCTTTCTTGTGAGCTGGCCGCAACACCGCAGGATGGCTTCAGGCCCTAATCTGGTTCCGGCCCGGCATGCTGAGCCTTTGGTTAATTCCTCTTCCTGGTGGGAAATGAGAGTTAAATTTGCCCGTCCAGACACCTCCAGCTAGCCTCTCATTGGTTCTCGCTATTCCTGTTCATCTTCCGCAGAAATTGCAAACTGGGCCAAACAGGAGGTTAAAGGGACTGACTCTCCAAGTCGGGAGAGTGTTAGTAAAGCGTCTGGAATGTTGCACCCGAGTACCAGGGTACGAAAACTGGGACATATTTGAACACGTCTCCCGATCTCATGGTTGATCATACTCTGGGTTCCACATGCATGTTTTAGCTGAAGGAAGAATACCTAAAACCTGGGTAGTTGAAACCCGTGGAATGGGTACCATGCAATATGACTTCAAAGCGTCTTCATTTGCTCACCGAACCTCTCCAATCCTATCACTGCTGCGTTTATGCCCCTGTACACATGCTTGATTCTCTTTCGGAGACATAGCAATCCATAGGTTTTAAGATACTTAGTAGTCAGGTACATTCTTAGGCGTTTAATATGGGGTGTTGAGTCCATTTCGTTGAGCAAGGAGTAGCTCTTGTCTATTCCATATTTGGCTTAAGGAACTTTATCTGTGCTCATTTCAATCTCTGGTTTTATGCAGCACCCCAACTCACCTATACCCTTAAGCAAGCATAAGTTGGTTTTCTAAATTTGAGACCCTGTTCTGTTCTGTTATTCAGTTCCTGTGTAGCCAAGTTTACATTCCGTGTATTACTGATATCTTATGATGTTTCTTTTTCTGTGTGACTTATTTCAGTTAGAATCATCATACCTGAATCCACTCATTGTGCTGCTAAGGGCCTGATGACACAGATTTCATTGCTGAGTGATATTGCTTTGTAAGTAAATACCACAACTTCTTTATCCATTTTTCAATTTCTGCGATGTTGAACTTGTACTGTAAACGAGGTTCTTGTAAACAGAGCCATTCGAAACTTTGGGGTGGCTGTGTCTTTTTGATTTTAATTTCCCTAAGCTATAGGACCATAAGTGGAAGTGCCCTAGGTTCTGTTGCTTTGTTTTTTAGATGTTTCAGGAAACACCATACACTTCTCCTGAATGTCTGTTGGTAATGTACATCCCGCCCATCAGCATAACAAGGCTCCCAGTTCTCCATGGCCTGTCCTGCCTTTCTGGATTTTACACTTTTTTCAGATGGCCCTTTTGACCGGGGGGAAGTGAGACTTCATTGTAGTGCAGATTTCCTTTGCAAGCTTGCTTGGTTGGCCAAAAAGGGCGTATGCGTTTTTTCCTGAATATATTCAGGAAAAAACGCATACGCCCTTTTTGGCCAAGTGCATCATTGTGGACATTCTGCCTCTTTTCCTATGCTTTCAATACAATTCCAGTCTACCTCCTGAAATCGGTTTCCTGCAATTCTGCCCCGCTTTCAAGTCTTCTTGGCAGCCTTACTTCAGTCTATTTTTGGACGATAGCTGTCATTTATAACTCTGCAGGTTTGTGAATTACAGTGCCCCTGAGCTCCTTTCTTCAACTCGCTTTCTTGTGAGCTGGCCGCAACACCGCAGGATGTTTTCAGGCCCTAATGTGGTTCCGGCATGGCACGCTGAGCCTTTGGTTAATTCCTCTTCCTGGTGGGAAATGAGAGTTAAATTTGCCCATCCAGACACCTCCAGCTACTCTTTCATTGGTTCTCGCTATTCCTGTTCATCTTCCACAGAAATTGCAAACTGGGCCAAACAGGTGGTTAAAGGCGCTGACTCTCCAAGTGGGGAGAGTGTTAGTAAAGCGTCTGGAATGTTGCACCCGAGTACCAGGGTACGAAAACTGAGACATATTTGAACACGTCTCCCGATCACATGGTTGATCATACTCTAGGTTCCACATGCATGTTTTAGATGAAGGAAGAATACCTTAAACCTGGGTAGTTGAAACCCGTGGAATGGGTACCATGCAATATGACTTCAAAGGGTCTTCATTTGCTCACGAACCTCTCCAATCCTATCACTGCTGCGTTTATGCCCCTGTACACATGCTTGATTCTCTTTAGGAGACATAGCAATCCATAGGTTTTAAGATACTTACTAGTCAGGTACATTCTTAGGCGTTTAATATGCGGTGTTGAGTCCATTTCGTTGAGCAAGGAGTAGCTCTTGTCTATTCCATATTTGGTTAAGGAACTTTAT
This sequence comes from Stenella coeruleoalba, assembly GCF_951394435.1. Lineage (NCBI taxonomy): Eukaryota > Metazoa > Chordata > Mammalia > Artiodactyla > Delphinidae > Stenella > Stenella coeruleoalba. Next base: position 205,026 of record NW_027646024.1, on the reverse strand, counting down.
CTGTGCTCATTTCAATCTCTGGTTTTATGCAGCACCCCAACTCACCTTTCCCCTTAAGCAAGCATAAGTTGGTTTTCTAAATTTGAGACCCTGTTCTGTTCTGTAATTCAGTTCCTGTGTAGCCAAGTTTCCATTCGGTGTATTACTGATATCTTATGATGTTTGTTTTTCTGTGTGACTTATTTCAGTTAGAATCATCATACCTGAATCCACTCATTGTGCTGCTAAGGGCCTGATGACATAGATTTCATTGCTGTGTGATATTGCTTTGTAAGTAAATACCACAACTTCTTTATCCATTTTTCACTTTCTGCGATGTTGAACTTGTACTGTAAACGAGGTTCTTGTAAACAGAGCCGTTCCAAATTTTGGGGTGGCTGTGTCTTTTTGATTTTAATTTCCCTAAGCTATAGGACCATAAGTGGAAGTGCCCTAAGTTCTGTTGCTTTGTTTTTTAGATGTTTCAGGAAACACCATACACTTCTCCGGAGTGGTTGTTGGCAATTTACATCCCGCCCATCAGCATAACAAGGCTCCCAGTTCTCCATGGCCTGTCCTGCCTTTCTGGATTTTACACTTTTTTCAGATGGCCCTTTTGACCAGGGGGAAGTGAGACTTCATTGTAGTGCAGATTTCCTTTGCAAGCTTGCTTGGTTGGCCAAAAAGGGCGTATGCGTTTTTTCCTGAATATATTCAGGAAAAAACGCATACGCCCTTTTTGGCCAAGTGCATCATTGTGGACGTTCTGCCTCTTTTCCTATGCTTTCAATGCAATTCCAGTCTACCTCCTGAAATCGGTTTCCTACAATTCTGCTCCGCTTTCAAGTCCTCTTGGCAGCCTTACTTCAGTCTATTTTGGGACGATAGCTGTCATTTATAACTCTGCAGGATTGTGAATTACAGTGCCCCTGAGCTCCTTTCTTCAACTCGCTTTCTTTTGAGCTGGCCGCAACACCGCAGGATGGCTTCAGGCCCTAATCTGGTTCCAGTACGGCACGCTGAGCCTTTGGTTATTTCCTCTTTCTGGTGGGAAATGAGAGTTAAATTTGCCCGTCCAGACACCTCCAGCTAGCCTCTCATTGGTTCTCGCTATTCCTGTTCATCTTCCGCAGAAATTGCAAACTGGGCCAAACAGGAGGTTAAAGGCGCTGACTCTCCAAGTGGGGAGAGTGTTAGTAAAGCGTCTGGAATGTTACACCCGAGTACCAGGGGAGGAAAACTGAGACATATTTGAACACGTCTCCCATTCACATGGTTGATCATACTCTGGGTTCCACATGCATGTTTTAGCTGAAGGAAGAATACCTTAAACCTGGAGAGTTGAGACCCGTGTAATGGGTACCATGCAATATGACTTCAAAGGGTCTTCATTTGCTCACCGAACCTCTCCAATCCTATCACTGCTGCGTTTATGCCCCTGTACACATGCTTTATTCTCTTTTGGAGGCATAGCAATCCATAGGTTTTAAGATACTTACTAGTCAGGTACATTCTTAGGCGTTTAATATGCGGTGTTGAGTTCATTTCGTTGAGCAAGGAGTAGCTCTTGTGTATTCCATATTTGGCTTAAGGAACTTTATCTGTGCTCATTTCAATCTCTGGTTTTATGCAGCACCCCAACTCACCTTTCCCCTTAAGCAAGCATAAGTTGGTTTTCTAAATTTGAGACCCTGTTCTGTTCTGTAATTCAGTTCCTGTGTAGCCAAGTTTACATTCCGTGTATTAGTGATATCTTATGATGTTTCTTTTTCTGTGTGACTTATTTCAGTTAGAATCATCGTACCTGAATCCACTCATTATGCTGCTACGGGCCTGATGACATAGATTTCATTGCTGAGTGATATTGCTTTGTAAGTAAATACCACAACTTCTTTATCCATTTTTCACTTTCTGCGATGTTGAACTTGTACTGTAAACGAGGTTCTTGTAAACGGAGGCGTCCCAAACTTTGGGGTGGCTGTGTCTTTTTGATTTTAATTTCCCTAAGCTATAGGACCATAAGTGGCAGTGCCCTAGGCTCTGTTGCTTTGTTTTTTAGATGTTTCAGGAAACACCATACACTTCTCCCGAGTGTCTGTTGGCAATTTACATCCCGCCCATCAGCATAACAAGGCTCCCAGTTCTCCATGGCCTGTCCTGCCTTTCTGGATTTTACACTTTTTTCAGATGGCCCTTTTGACCGGGGGGAAGTGAGACTTCATTGTAGTGCAGATTTCCTTTGCAAGCTTGCTTGGTTGGCCAAAAAGGGCGTATGCGTTTTTTCCTGAATATATTCAGGAAAAAACGCATACGCCCTTTTTGGCCAAGTGCATCATTGTGGACGTTCTGCCTCTTTTCCTATGCTTTCAATGCAATTCCAGTCTACCTCCTGAAATCGGTTTCCTGCAATTCTGCCCCGCTTTCAAGTCCTCTTGGCAGCCTTACTTCAGTCTATTTTTGGACGATAGCTGTCATTTATAACTCTGCAGGTTTGTGAATTACAGTGCCCCTGAGCTCCTTTCTTCAACTCGCTTTCTTGTGACCTGGCCGCAACACCGCAGGATGGCTTCAGGCCCTAATCTTGTTCCGGCCCGGCATGCTGAGCCTTTGGTTAATTCCTCTTCCTGGTGGGAAATGAGAGTTAAATTTGCCCGTCCAGACACCTCCAGCTAGCCTCTCATTGGTTCTCGCTATTCCTGTTCATCTTCCGCAGAAATTACAAACTGGGCCAAACAGGAGGTTAAAGGGACTGACTCTCCAAGTGGGGAGAGTGTTAGTAAAGCGTCTGGAATGTTGCACCCGCGTACCAGGGAAGGAAAACTGAGACATATTTGAACACGTCTCCCGATCACATGGTTGATCATACTTGGGTTCCACATGCATGTTTTAGCTGAAGGAACAGTACCTTAAACCTGGGTAGTTGAAACCCGTGGAATGGGTACCATGCAATATGACTTCAAAGGGTCTTCATTTGCTCACCGAACCTCTCCAATCCTATCACTGCTGCGTTTATGCCCCTTTACACATGCTTGATTCTCTTTTGGAGACATAGCAATCCATAGGTTTTAAGATACTTACTAGTCAGGTACATTCTTAGGCGTTTAATATGGGGTGTTGAGTCCATTTCGTTGAGCAAGGAGTAGCTCTTGTCTATTCCATATTTGGCTTAAGGAACTTTATCTGTGCTCATTTCAATCTCTGGTTTTATGCAGCACCCCAACTCACCTTTACCCTTAAGCAAGAATAAGTTGGTTTTCTAAATTTGAGACCCTGTTCTGTTCTGTAATTCAGTTCCTGTGTAGCCAAGTTTACATTCCGTGTATTACTGATATCTTATGATGTTTCTTTTTCTGTGTGACTTACTTCAGTTAGAATCATCATACCTGAATCCACTCATTGTGCTGCTAAGGGCCTGATGACACAGATTTCATTGCTGAGTGATATTGCTTTGTAAGTAAATACCACAACTTCTTTATCCATTTTTCACTTTCTGTGATGTTGAACTTGTAGTGTAAACGAGGTTCTTGTAAACAGAGCCGTTCCAAACTTTGGGGTGGCTGTGTCTTTTTGATTTTAATTTCCCTAAGCTATAGGACCATAAGTGGAAGTGCCCTAGGTTCTGTTGCTTTGTTTTTTAGATGTTTCAGGAAACACCATACACTTCTCCCGAGTGGTTGTTGGCAATTTACATCCCGCCCATCAGCATAACAAGGCTCCCAGTTCTCCATGGCCTGTCCTGCCTTTCTGGATTTTACACTTTTTTCAGATGGCCCTTTTGACTGGGGGGAAGTGAGACTTCATTGTAGTGCAGATTTCCTTTGCAAGCTTGCTTGGTTGGCCAAAAAGGGCGTATGCGTTTTTTCCTGAATATATTCAGGAAAAAACGCATACGCCCTTTTTGGCCAAGTGCATCATTGTGGACGTTCTGCCTCTTTTCCTATGATTTCAATGCAATTCCAGTCTACCTCCTGAAATCGGTTTCCTGCAATTCTGCCCCGCTTTCAAGTCCTCTTGGCAGCCTTACTTCAGTCTATTTTTGGACGATAGCTGTCATTTATAACTCTGCAGGTTTGTGAATTACAGTGTCCCTGAGCTCCTTTCTTCAACTCGCTTCCTTGTGACCTGGCTGCAACACCGCAGGATGGCTTCAGGCCCTAATCTGGTTCCGGCCCGGCATGCTGAGCCTTTGGTTATTTCCTCTTCCTGGTGGGAAATGAGAGTTAAATTTGCCCGTCCAGACACCTCCAGCTAGTCTCTCATTGGTTCTCGCTATTCCTGTTCATCTTCCGCAGAAATTGCAAACTGGGCCAAACAGGAGGTTAAAGGCGCTGACTCTCCAAGTGGGGAGAGTGTTACTAAAGCGTCTGGAATGTTGCACCCGAGTACCAGGGGAGGAAAACTGAGACATATTTGAACACGTCTCCCGTCCACATGGTTGATCATACTTGGGTTCCACATGCATGTTTTAGCTGAAGGAAGAATACCTTAAACCTGGAGAGTTCAGACCCGTGTAATGGGTACCATGCAATATGACTTCAAAGGGTCTTCATTTGCTCACCGAACCTCTCCAATCCTATCACTGCTGCGTTTATGCCCCTGTACACATGCTTGATTCTCTTTCGGAGACATAGCAATCCATAGGTTTTAAGATACTTACTAGTCAGGTACATTCTTAGGCGTTTAATATGCGGTGTTGAGTCCATTTCGTTGAGCAAGGAGTAGCTCTTGTCTATTCCATATTTGACTTAAGGAACTTTATCTGTGCTCATTTCAATCTCTGGTTTTATGCAGCACCCCAACTCACCTTTACCCTTAAGCAAGCATAAGTTGGTTTTCTAAATTTGAGACCCTGTTCTGTTCTGTAATTCAGTTCCTGTGTAGCCAAGTTTACATTCCGTGTATTACTGATATCTTATGATGTTTCTTTTTCTGTGTGACTTATTTCAGTTAGAATCATCATACCTGAATCCACTCATTGTGATGCTAAGGGCCTGATGACATAGATTTCATTGCTGAGTGATATTGCTTTGTAAGTAAATACCACAACTTCTTTATCCATTTTTCACTTTCTGCGATGTTGAACTTGTACTGTAAACGAGGTTCTTGTAAACAGAGGCGTCCCAAACTTTGGGGTGGCTGTGTCTTTCTGATTTTAATTTCCCTAAGCTATAGGGCCATAAGTGGCAGTGCCCTAGGCTCTGTTGCTTTGTTTTTTAGATGTTTCAGGAAACACCATACACTTCTCCCGAGTGTCTGTTGGCAATTTACATCTCGCCCATCAGCATAACAAGGCTCCCAGTTCTCCATGGCCTGTCCTGCCTTTCTGGATTTTACACTTTTTTCAGATGGCCCTTTTGACCGGGGGGAAGTGAGACTTCATTGTAGTGCAGATTTCCTTTGCAAGCTTGCTTGGTTGGCCAAAAAGGGCGTATGCGTTTTTTCCTGAATATATTCAGGAAAAAACGCATACGCCCTTTTTGGCCAAGTGCATCATTGTGGACGTTCTGCCTCTTTTCCTATGCTTTCAATGCAATTTCAGTCTACCTCCTGAAATCGGTTTCCTGCAATTCTGCCCCGCTTTCAAGTCCTCTTGGCAGCCTTACTTCAGTCTATTTTTGGACGATAGCTGTCATTTATAACTCTGCAGGTTTGTGAATTACAGTGCCCCTGAGCTCCTTTCTTCAACTCGCTTTCTTGTGACCTGGCCGCAACACCGCAGGATGGCTTCAGGCCCTAAACTGGTTCTGGCACGGCACGCTGAGCCTTTGGTTATTTCCTCCTCCTGGTGGGAAATGAGAGTTAAATTAGCCCGTCCCGACACCTCCAGCTAGCCTCTCATTGGTTCTCGCTATTCCTGTTCATCTTCCGCAGAAATTGCAAACTGGGCCAAACAGGAGGTTAAAGGCGCTGACTCTCCAAGTGGGGAGAGTGTTAGTAAAGCGTCTGGAATGTTGCACCCGAGTACCAGGGGAGGAAAACTGAGACATATTTGAACACGTCTCCCGATCACATGGTTGATCATACTCTGGGTTCCACATGCATGTTTTATCTGAAGGAAGAATACCTAAAACCTGGGTAGTTGAAACCCGTGGAATGGGTACCATGCAATATGACTTCAAAGGGTCTTCATTTGCTCACCGAACCTCTCCAATCCTATCACTGCTGCGTTTATGCCCCTGTACACATGCTTGATTCTCTTTCGGAGACATAGCAATCCATAGGTTTTAAGATACTTACTAGTCAGGTACATTCTTAGGCGTTTAATATGTGGTGTTGAGTCCATTTCGTTGAGCAAGGAGTAGCTCTTGTCTATTCCATATTTGACTTAAGGAACTTTATCTGTGCTCATTTCAATCTGTGGTTTTATGCAGCCCCCCAACTCACCTTTACCCTTAAGCAAGCATAAGTTGGTTTTCTAAATTTGAGACCCTGTTCTGTTCTGTAATTCAGTTCCTGTGTAGCCAAGTTTACATTCCATGTATTACTGATATCTTATGATGTTTCTTTTTCTGTGTGACTTATTTCAGTTAGAATCATCATACCTGAATCCACTCATTGTGATGCTAAGGGCCTGATGACATAGATTTCATTGCTGAGTGATATTGCTTTGTAAGTAAATACCACAACTTCTTTATCCATTTTTCACTTTCTGTGATGTTGAACTTGTACTGTAAACGAGGTTCTTGTAAACAGAGGCGTCCCAAACTTTGGGGTGGCTGTGTCTTTTTGATTTTAATTTCCCTAAGCTATAGGACCATAAGTGGAAGTGCCCTAGGTTCTGTTGCTTTGTTTTTTAGATGTTTCAGGAAACACCATACACTTCTCCCGAGTGGTTGTTGGCAATTTACATCCCGCCCATCAGCATAACAAGGCTCCCAGTTCTCCATGGCCTGTCCTGCCTTTCTGGATTTTACCCTTTTTTCAGATGGCCCTTTTGACCGGGGGGAAGTGAGACTTCATTGTAGTGCAGATTTCCTTTGCAAGCTTGCTTGGTTGGCCAAAAAGGGCGTATGCGTTTTTTCCTGAATATATTCAGGAAAAAACGCATACGCCCTTTTTGGCCAAGTGCATCATTGTGGACGTTCTGCCTCTTTTCCTATGCTTTCAATGCAATTCCAGTCTACCTCCTGAAATCGGTTTCCTGCAATTCTGCCCCGCTTTCAAGTCCTCTTGGCAGCCTTACTTCAGTCTATTTTTGGACGATAGCTGTCATTTATAACTCTGCAGCTTTGTGAATTACAGTGCCCCTGAGCTCCTTTCTTCAACTCGCTTTCTTTTGAGCTGGCCGCAACACCGCAGGATGGCTTCAGGCCCTAATCTGGTTCCGGTACGGCACGCTGATCCTTTGGTTAATTCCTCTTCCTGGTGGGAAATGAGAGTTAAATTTGCCCGTCCAGACACCTCCAGCTAGCCTCTCATTGGTTCTCGCTATTCCTGTTCATCTTCCGCAGAAATTGCAAACTGGGCCAAACAGGAGGTTAAAGGCGCTGACTCTCCAAGTGGGGAGAGTGTTAGTAAAGCGTCTGGAATGTTGCACCCGAGTACCAGGGGAGGAAAACTGAGACATATTTGAACACGTCTCCCGTTCACATGGTTGATCATACTTGGTTTCCACATGCATGTTTTAGCTGAAGGAAGAATACCTTAAACCTGGAGAGTTGAGACTCGTGGAATGGGTACCATGCAATATGACTTCAAAGGGTCTTCATTTGCTCACCGAACCTCTCCAATCCTATCACTGCTGCGTTTATGCCCCTGTACACATGCTTGATTCTCTTTTGGAGACATAGCAATCCATAGGTTTTACGATACTTACTAGTCAGGTACATTCTTAGGCGTTTAATATGCGGTGTTGAGTCCATTTCGTTGAGCAAGGAGTATCTCTTGTGTATTCCATATTTGACTTAAGGAACTTTATCTGTGCTCATTTCAATCTCTGGTTTTATGCAGCACCCCAACTCACATTTCCCCTTAAGCAAGCATAAGTTGGTTTTCTAAATTTGAGTCCCTGTTCTGTTCTGTAATACAGTTCCTTTGTAGCCAAGTTTACATTCCGTGTATTACTGATATCTTATGATGTTTCTTTTTCTGTGTGACTTACTTCAGTTAGAATCATCATACCTGAATCCACTCATTGTGCTGCTAAGTGCCTGATGACACAGATTTCATTGCTGAGTGATATTGCTTTGTAAGTAAATACCACAAGTTCTTTATCCATTTTTCACTTTCTGTGATGTTGAACTTGTACTGTAAACGAGGTTCTTGTAAACAGAGCCGTTCCAAACTTTGGGGTGGCTGTGTCTTTTTGATTTTAATTTCCCTAAGCTATAGGACCATAAGTGGAAGTGCCCTAGGTTCTGTTGCTTTGTTTTTTAGATGTTTCAGGAAACACCATACACTTCTCCCGAGTGTCTGTTGGCAATTTACATCCCGCCCATCAGCATAACAAGGCTCCCAGTTCTCCATGGCCTGTCCTGCCTTTCTGGATTTTACACTTTTTTCAGATGGCCCTTTTGACCGGGGGGAAGTGAGACTTCATTGTAGTGCAGATTTCCTTTGCAAGCTTGCTTGGTTGGCCAAAAAGGGCGTATGCGTTTTTTCCTGAATATATTCAGGAAAAAACGCATACGCCCTTTTTGGCCAAGTGCATCATTGTGGACGTTCTGCCTCTTTTCCTATGCTTTCAATGCAATTCCAGTCTACCTCCTGAAATCGGTTTCCTGCAATTCTGCCCCGCTTTCAAGTCCTCTTGGCAGCCTATTTTTGGACGATAGCTGTCATTTATAACTCTGCAGGTTTGTGAATTACAGTGCCCCTGAGCTCCTTTCTTCAACTCGCTTTCTTTTGAGCTGGCCGCAACACCGCAGGGTGGCTTCAGGCCCTAATCTGGTTCCGGTACGGCACGCTGAGCCTTTGGTTATTTCCTCTTCCTGGTGGGAAATGAGAGTTAAATTTGCCCGTCCAGACACCTCCAGCTAGCCTCTCATTGGTTCTCGCTATTCCTGTTCATCTTCCGCAGAAATTGCAAACTGGGCCAAACAGGAGGTTAAAGGCGCTGACTCTCCAAGTGGGGAGAGTGTTAGTAAAGCGTCTGGAATGTTGCACCCGAGTACCAGGGGAGGAAAACTGAGACATATTTGAACACGTCTCCCGTTCACATGGTTGATCATACTTGGTTTCCACATGCATGTTTTAGCTGAAGGAAGAATACCTTAAACCTGGGTAGTTGAGACCCGTGTAATGGGTACCATGCAATATGACTTCAAAGGGTCTTCATTTGCTCACCGAAACTCTCCAATCCTATCACTGCTGCGTTTATGCCCCTGTACACATGCTTGATTCTCTTTCGGAGACATAGCAATCCATAGGTTTTAAGATACTTACTAGTCAGGTACATTCTTAGGCGGTTAATATGCGGTGTTGAGTCCATTTCGTTGAGCAAGGAGTAGCTCTTATCTATTCCATATTTGACTTAAGGAACTTTATCTGTGCTCATTTCAATCTCTGGTTTTATGCAGCACCCCAACTCACCTTTACCCTTAAGCAAGCATAAGTTGGTTTTCTAAATTTGAGACCCTGTTCTGTTCTGTAATTCAGTTCCTGTGTAGCCAAGTTTACATTCCGTGTATTACTGATATCTTATGATGTTTCTTTTTCTGTGTGACTTATTTCAGTTAGAATCATCATACCTGAATCCACTCATTGTGATGCTAAGGGGCTGATGACATAGATTTCATTGCTGAGTGATATTGCTTTGTAAGTAAATACCACAACTTCTTTATCCATTTTTCACTTTCTGCGATGTTGAACTTGTACTGTAAACGAGGTTCTTGTAAACAGAGGCGTCCCAAACTTTGGGGTGGCTGTGTCTTTTTGATTTTAATTTCCCTAAGCTATAGGACCATAAGTGGCAGTGCCCTAGGCTCTGTTGCTTTGTTTTTTAGATGTTTCAGGAAACACCATACACTTCTCCTTAGTGTCTGTTGGTAATTTACATCCCGCCCATCAGCATAACAAGGCTCCCAGTTCTCCATGGCCTGTCCTGCCTTTCTGGATTTTACACTTTTTTCAGATGGCCCTTTTGACCGGGGGGAAGTGAGACTTCATTGTAGTGCAGATTTCCTTTGCAAGCTTGCTTGGTTGGCCAAAAAGGGCGTATGCGTTTTTTCCTGAATATATTCAGGAAAAAACGCATACGCCCTTTTTGGCCAAGTGCATCATTGTGGACGTTCTGCCTCTTTTCCTATGCTTTCAATGCAATTCCAGTCTACCTCCTGAAATCGGTTTCCTGCAATTCTGCCCCGCTTTCAAGTCCTCTTGGCAGCCTTACTTCAGTCTATTTTTGGACGATAGCTGTCATTTATAACTCTGCAGGTTTGTGAATTACAGTGCCCCTGAGCTCCTTTCTTCAACTCGCTTTCTTTTGAGCTGGCCGCAACACCGCAGGGTGGCTTCAGGCCCTAATCTGGTTCCAGTACGGCACGCTGAGCCTTTGGTTATTTCCTCTTCCTGGTGGGAAATGAGAGTTAAATTTGCCCGTCCAGACACCTCCAGCTAGCCTCTCATTGGTTCTCGCTATTCCTGTTCATCTTCCGCAGAAATTGCAAACTGGGCCAAACAGGAGGTTAAAGGCGCTGACTCTCCAAGTGGGGAGAGTGTTAGTAAAGCGTCTGGAATGTTGCACCCGAGTACCAGGGTACGAAAACTGAGACATATTTGAACACGTCTCCCGATCATATGGTTGATCATACTCTAGGTTCCACATGCATGTTTTAGCTGAAGGAAGAATACCTTAAACCTGGAGAGTTGAGACCCGTGTAATGGGTACCATGCAATATGACTTCAAAGGGTCTTCATTTGCTCACCGAACCTCTCCAATCCTATCACTGCTGCGTTTATGCCCCTGTACACATGCTTGATTCTCTTTCGGAGACATAGCAATCCAAAGGTTTTAAGATACTTACTAGTCAGGTACATTCTTAGGCGTTTAATATGGGGTGTTGAGTCCATTTCGTTGAGCAAGGAGTAGCTCTTGTCTATTCCATATTTGGCTTAAGGAACTTTATCTGTGCTCATTTCAATCTCTGGTTTTATGCAGCACCCCAACTCACCTTTACCCTTAAGCAAGCATAAGTTGGTTTTCTAAATTTGAGTCCCTGTTCTGTTCTGTAATACAGTTCCTTTGTAGCCAAGTTTACATTCCGTGTATTACTGATATCTTATGATGTTTCTTTTTCTGTGTGACTTACTTCAGTTAGAATCATCATACCTGAATCCACTCATTGTGCTCCTAAGTGCCTGATGACACAGATTTCATTGCTGAGTGATATTGCTTTGTAAGTAAATACCACAAGTTCTTTATCCATTTTTCACTTTCTGTGATGTTGAACTTGTACTGTAAACGAGGTTCTTGTAAACAGAGCCGTTCCAAAGTTTGGGGTGGCTGTGTCTTTTTGATTTTAATTTCCCTAAGCTATAGGACCATAAGTGGAAGTGCCCTAGGTTCTGTTGCTTTGTTTTTTAGATGTTTCAGGAAACACCATACACTTCTCCCGAGTGTCTGTTGGCAATTTACATCCCGCCCATCAGCATAACAAGGCTCCCAGTTCTCCATGGCCTGTCCTGCCTTTCTGGATTTTACACTTTTTTCAGATGGCCCTTTTGACCGGGGGGAAGTGAGACTTCATTGTAGTGCAGATTTCCTTTGCAAGCTTGCTTGGTTGGCCAAAAAGGGCGTATGCGTTTTTTCCTGAATATATTCAGGAAAAAACGCATACGCCCTTTTTGGCCAAGTGCATCATTGTGGACGTTCTGCCTCTTTTCCTATGCTTTCAATGCAATTCCAGTCTACCTCCTGAAATCGGTTTCCTGCAATTCTGCCCCGCTTTCAAGTCCTCTTGGCAGCCTTACTTCAGTCTATTTTTGGACGATAGCTGTCATTTATAACTCTGCAGGTTTGTGAATTACAGTGCCCCTGAGCTCCTTTCTTCAACTCGCTTTCTTTTGAGCTGGCCGCAACACCGCAGGGTGGCTTCAGGCCCTAATCTGGTTCCGGTACGGCACGCTGAGCCTTTGGTTATTTCCTCTTCCTGGTGGGAAATGAGAGTTAAATTTGCCCGTCCAGACACCTCCAGCTAGCCTCTCATTGGTTCTCGCTATTCCTGTTCATCTTCCGCAGAAATTGCAAACTGGGCCAAACAGGAGGTTAAAGGCGCTGACTCTCCAAGTGGGGAGAGTGTTAGTAAAGCGTCTGGAATGTTGCACCCGAGTACCAGGGGAGGAAAACTGAGACATATTTGAACACGTCTCCCGTTCACATGGTTGATCATACTTGGTTTCCACATGCATGTTTTAGCTGAAGGAAGAATACCTTAAACCTGGGTAGTTGAGACCCGTGTAATGGGTACCATGCAATATGACTTCAAAGGGTCTTCATTTGCTCACCGAACCTCTCCAATCCTATCACTGCTGCGTTTATGCCCCTGTACACATGCTTGATTCTCTTTCGGAGACATAGCAATCCATAGGTTTTAAGATACTTACTAGTCAGGTACATTCTTAGGCGGTTAATATGCGGTGTTGAGTCCATTTCGTTGAGCAAGGAGTAGCTCTTGTCTATTCCATATTTGACTTAAGGAACTTTATCTGTGCTCATTTCAATCTCTGGTTTTATGCAGCACCCCAACTCACCTTTACCCTTAAGCAAGCATAAGTTGGTTTTCTAAATTTGAGACCCTGTTCTGTTCTGTAATTCAGTTCCTGTGTAGCCAAGTTTACATTCCGTGTATTACTGATATCTTATGATGTTTCTTTTTCTGTGTGACTTATTTCAGTTAGAATCATCATACCTGAATCCACTCATTGTGATGCTAAGGGCCTGATGACATAGATTTCATTGCTGAGTGATATTGCTTTGTAAGTAAATACCACAACTTCTTTATCCATTTTTCACTTTCTGCGATGTTGAACTTGTACTGTAAACGAGGTTCTTGTAAACAGAGCCGTTCCAAACTTTGGGGTGGCTGTGTCTTTTTGATTTTAATTTCCCTAAGCTATAGGACCATAAGTGGCAGTGCCCTAGGCTCTGTTGCTTTGTTTTTTAGATGTTTCAGGAAACACCATACACTTCTCCCGAGTGTCTGTTGGCAATTTACATCCCGCCCATCAGCATAACAAGGCTCCCAGTTCTCCATGGCCTGTCCTGCCTTTCTGGATTTTACACTTTTTTCAGATGGCCCTTTTGACCGGGGGGAAGTGAGACTTCATTGTAGTGCAGATTTCCTTTGCAAGCTTGCTTGGTTGGCCAAAAAGGGCGTATGCGTTTTTTCCTGAATATATTCAGGAAAAAACGCATACGCCCTTTTTGGCCAAGTGCATCATTGTGGACGTTCTGCCTCTTTTCCTATGCTTTCAATGCAATTCCAGTCTACCTCCTGAAATCGGTTTCCTGCAATTCTGCCCCGCTTTCAAGTCCTCTTGGCAGCCTTACTTCAGTCTATTTTTGGACGATAGCTGTCATTTATAACTCTGCAGGTTTGTGAATTACAGTGCCCCTGAGCTCCTTTCTTCAACTCGCTTTCTTTTGAGCTGGCCGCAACACCGCAGGGTGGCTTCAGGCCCTAATCTGGTTCCAGTCCGGCACGCTGAGCCTTTGGTTATTTCCTCTTCCTGGTGGGAAATGAGAGTTAAATTTGCCCGTCCAGACACCTCCAGGTAGCCTCTCATTGGTTCTCGCTATTCCTGTTCATCTTCCGCAGAAATTGCAAACTGGGCCAAACAGGAGGTTAAAGGCGCTGACTCTCCAAGTGGGGAGAGTGTTAGTAAAGCGTCTGGAATGTTGCACCCGAGTACCAGGGTACGAAAACTGAGACATATTTGAACACGTCTCCCGATCATATGGTTGATCATACTCTAGGTTCCACATGCATGTTTTAGCTGAAGGAAGAATACCTTAAACCTGGAGAGTTGAGACCCGTGTAATGGGTACCATGCAATATGACTTCAAAGGGTCTTCATTTGCTCACCGAACCTCTCCAATCCTATCACTGCTGCGTTTATGCCCCTGTACACATGCTTGATTCTCTTTCGGAGACATAGCAATCCAAAGGTTTTAAGATACTTACTAGTCAGGTACATTCTTAGGCGTTTAATATGCGGTGTTGAGTCCATTTCGTTGAGCAAGGAGTAGCTCTTGTCTATTCCATATTTGGCTTAAGGAACTTTATCTGTGCTCATTTCAATCTCTGGTTTTATGCAGCACCCCAACTCACCTTTACCCTTAAGCAAGCATAAGTTGGTTTTCTAAATTTGAGTCCCTGTTCTGTTCTGTAATACAGTTCCTTTGTAGCCAAGTTTACATTCCGTGTATTACTGATATCTTATGATGTTTCTTTTTCTGTGTGACTTACTTCAGTTAGAATCATCATACCTGAATCCACTCATTGTGCTGCTAAGTGCCTGATGACACAGATTTCATTGCTGAGTGATATTGCTTTGTAAGTAAATACCACAAGTTCTTTATCCATTTTTCACTTTCTGTGATGTTGAACTTGTACTGTAAACGAGGTTCTTGTAAACAGAGCCGTTCCAAACTTTGGGGTGGCTGTGTCTTTTTGATTTTAATTTCCCTAAGCTATAGGACCATAAGTGGAAGTGCCCTAGGTTCTGTTGCTTTGTTTTTTAGATGTTTCAGGAAACACCATACACTTCTCCCGAGTGTCTGTTGGCAATTTACATCCCGCCCATCAGCATAACAAGGCTCCCAGTTCTCCATGGCCTGTCCTGCCTTTCTGGATTTTACACTTTTTTCAGATGGCCCTTTTGACCGGGGGGAAGTGAGACTTCATTGTAGTGCAGATTTCCTTTGCAAGCTTGCTTGGTTGGCCAAAAAGGGCGTATGCGTTTTTTCCTGAATATATTCAGGAAAAAACGCATACGCCCTTTTTGGCCAAGTGCATCATTGTGGACGTTCTGCCTCTTTTCCTATGCTTTCAATGCAATTCCAGTCTACCTCCTGAAATCGGTTTCCTGCAATTCTGCCCCGCTTTCAAGTCCTCTTGGCAGCCTTACTTCAGTCTATTTTTGGACGATAGCTGTCATTTATAACTCTGCAGGTTTGTGAATTACAGTGCCCCTGAGCTCCTTTCTTCAACTCGCTTTCTTGTGACCTGGCCGCAACACCGCAGGGTGGCTTCAGGCCCTAATCTGGTTCCGGTACGGCACGCTGAGCCTTTGGTTATTTCCTCTTCCTGGTGGGAAATGAGAGTTAAATTTGCCCGTCCAGACACCTCCAGCTAGCCTCTCATTGGTTCTCGCTATTCCTGTTCATCTTCCGCAGAAATTGCAAACTGGGCCAAACAGGAGGTTAAAGGCGCTGACTCTCCAAGTGGGGAGAGTGTTAGTAAAGCGTCTGGAATGTTGCACCCGAGTACCAGGGGAGGAAAACTGAGACATATTTGAACACGTCTCCCGTTCACATGGTTGATCATACTTGGTTTCCACATGCATGTTTTAGCTGAAGGAAGAATACCTTAAACCTGGGTAGTTGAGACCCGTGTAATGGGTACCATGCAATATGACTTCAAAGGGTCTTCATTTGCTCACCGAACCTCTCCAATCCTATCACTGCTGCGTTTATGCCCCTTTACACATGCTTGATTCTCTTTCGGAGACATAGCAATCCATAGGTTTTAAGATACTTACTAGTCAGGTACATTCTTAGGCGGTTAATATGCGGTGTTGAGTCCATTTCGTTGAGCAAGGAGTAGCTCTTGTCTATTCCATATTTGACTTAAGGAACTTTATCTGTGCTCATTTCAATCTCTGGTTTTATGCAGCACCCCAACTCACCTTTACCCTTAAGCAAGCATAAGTTGGTTTTCTAAATTTGAGACCCTGTTCTGTTCTGTAATTCAGTTCCTGTGTAGCCAAGTTTACATTCCGTGTATTACTGATATCTTATGATGTTTCTTTTTCTGTGTGACTTATTTCAGTTAGAATCATCATACCTGAATCCACTCATTGTGATGCTAAGGGCCTGATGACATAGATTTCATTGCTGAGTGATATTGCTTTGTAAGTAAATACCACAACTTCTTTATCCATTTTTCACTTTCTGCGATGTTGAACTTGTACTGTAAACGAGGTTCTTGTAAACAGAGGCGTCCCAAACTTTGGGGTGGCTGTGTCTTTTTGATTTTAATTTCCCTAAGCTATAGGACCATAAGTGGCAGTGCCCTAGGCTCTGTTGCTTTGTTTTTTAGATGTTTCAGGAAACACCATACACTTCTCCCGAGTGTCTGTTGGCAATTTACATCCCGCCCATCAGCATAACAAGGCTCCCAGTTCTCCATGGCCTGTCCTGCCTTTCTGGATTTTACACTTTTTTCAGATGGCCCTTTTGACCGGGGGGGAAGTGAGACTTCATTGTAGTGCAGATTTCCTTTGCAAGCTTGCTTGGTTGGCCAAAAAGGGCGTATGCGTTTTTTCCTGAATATATTCAGGAAAAAACGCATACGCCCTTTTTGGCCAAGTGCATCATTGTGGACGTTCTGCCTCTTTTCCTATGCTTTCAATGCAATTCCAGTCTAACTCCTGAAATCGGTTTCCTGCAATTCTGCCCCGCTTTCAAGTCCTCTTGGCAGCCTTACTTCAGTCTATTTTTGGACGATAGCTGTCATTTATAACTCTGCAGGTTTGTGAATTACAGTGCCCCTGAGCTCCTTTCTTCAACTCACTTTCTTGTGACCTGGCCGCAACACCGCAGGATGGCTTCAGGCCCTAATCTGGTTCCGGCCCGGCATGCTGAGCCTTTGGTTAATTCCTCTTCCTGGTGGGAAATGATAGTTAAATTTGCCCGTTCAGACACCTCCAGCTAGTCTCTCATTGGTTCTCGCTATTCCTGTTCATCTTCCACAGAAATTGCAAACTGGGCCAAACAGTAAGTTAAAGGGACTGACTCTCCAAGTCGGGAGAGTGTTAGTAAAGCGTCTGGAATGTTGCACCCGAGTACCAGGGGAGGAAAACTGAGACATATTTGAACACGTCTCCCGTTCACATGGTTGATCATACTCTGGGTTCCACATGCATGTTTTAGCTGAAGGAAGAATACCTTAAACATGGAGAGTTGAGACCCGTGTAATGGGTACCATGCAATATGACTTCAAAGGGTCTTCATTTGCTCACCGAACCTCTCCAATCCTATCACTGCTGCGTTTATGCCCCTGTACACACGCTTGATTCTCTTTTGGAGACATAGCAATCCATAGGTTTTAAGATACTTACTAGTCAGGTACATTCTTAGGCGTTTAATATGGGGTGTTGTGTCCATTTCGTTGAGCAAGGAGTAGCTCTTGTCTATTCCATATTTGGCTTAAGGAACTTTATCTGTGCTCATTTCAATCTCTGGTTTTATGCAGCACCTCAACTCACCTTTCCCCTTAAGCAAGCATAAGTTGGTTTTCTAAATTTGAGACCCTGTTCTGTTCTGTAATTCAGTTCCTGTGTAGCCAAGTTTACATTCCGTGTATTAGTGATATCTTATGATGTTTCTTTTTCTGTGTGACTTATTTCAGTTAGAATCATCGTACCTGAATCCACTCATTATGCTGCTACGGGCCTGATGACATAGATTTCATTGCTGAGTGATACTGCATTGTACGTAAGTACCACAAGTTCTTTATCCATTTTTCACTTTCTGTGATATTGAACTTGTACGGTAAACGAGGTTCTTGTAAACAGAGGCGTCCCAAACTTTGGGGTGGCTGTGTCTTTTTGATTTTAATTTCCCTAAGCTATAGGACCATAAGTGGAAGTGCCCTAGGCTCTGTTGCTTTGTTTTTTAGATGTTTCAGGAAACACCATACACTTCTCCCGAGTGTCTGTTGGCAATTTACATCCCGCCCATCAGCATAACAAGGCTCCCAGTTCTCCATGGCCTGTCCTGCCTTTCTGGATTTTACACTTTTTTCAGATGGCCCTTTTGACCGGGGGGAAGTGAGACTTCATTGTAGTGCAGATTTCCTTTGCAAGCTTGCTTGGTTGGCCAAAAAGGGCGTATGCGTTTTTTCCTGAATATATTCAGGAAAAAACGCATACGCCCTTTTTGGCCAAGTGCATCATTGTGGACGTTCTGCCTCTTTTCCTATGCTTTCAATGCAATTCCAGTCTACCTCCTGAAATCGGTTTCCTGCAATTCTGCCCCGCTTTCAAGTCCTCTTGGCAGCCTTACTTCAGTCTATTTTTGGATGATAGCTGTCATTTATAACTCTGCAGGTTTGTGCATTACAGTGCCCCTGAGCTCCTTTCTTCAACTTGCTTTCTTTTGACCTGGCCGCAACACCGCAGGATGGCTTCATGCCCTAATCTGGTTCCGGCACGGCACGCTGAGCCTTTGGTTATTTCCTCTTCCTGGTTGGAAATGAGAGTTAAATAGCCCGTCCAGACACCTCCAGCTAGTCTCTCATTGGTTCTCGCTATTCCTGTTCATCTTCCGCAGAAATTGCAAACTGGGCCAAACAGGAGGTTAAAGGCGCTGACTCTCCAAGTGGGGAGAGTGTTAGTAAAGCGTCTGGAATGTTGCACCCGAGTACCAGGGGAGGAAAACTGAGACATATTTGAACACGTCTCCCGTTCACATGGTTGATCATACTTGGGTTCCACATGCATGTTTTAGCTGAAGGAAGAATACCTTAAACCTGGAGAGTTAATACCCGTGTAATGGGTACCATGCAATATGACTTCAAAGGGTCTTCATTTGCTCACCGAACCTCTCCAATCCTATCACTGCTGCGTTTATGCCCCTGTACACATGCTTGATTCTCTTTCGGAGACATAGCAATCCATAGGTTTTTAAGATACTTACTAGTCAGGTACATTCTTAGGCGTTTAATATGCGGTGTTGAGTCCATTTCGTTGAGCAAGGAGTAGCTCTTGTCTATTCCATATTTGACTTAAGGAACTTTATCTGTGCTCATTTCAATCTCTGGTTTTATGCAGCACCCCAACTCACCTTTACCCTTAAGCAAGCATAAGTTGGTTTTCTAAATTTGAGACCCTGTTCTGTTCTGTAATTCAGTTCCTGTGTAGCCAAGTTTACATTCCGTGTATTACTGATATCTTATGATGTTTCTTTTTCTGTGTGACTTACTTCAGTTAGAATCATCATACCTGAATCCACTCATTGTGCTGCTACGGGCCTGATGACACAGATTTCATTGCTGAGTGATATTGCTTTGTAAGTAAATACCACAACTTCTTTATCCATTTTTCACTTTCTGCGATGTTGAACTTGTACTGTAAACGAGGTTCTTGTAAACAGAGGCGTCCCAAACTTTGGGGTGGCTGTGTCTTTTTGATTTTAATTTCCCTAAGTTATAGGACCATAAGTGGAAGTGCCCTAGGTTCTGTTGCTTTGTTTTTTAGATGTTTCAGGAAACACCATACACTTCTCCCGAGTGGTTGTTGGCAATTTACATCCCGCCCATCAGCATAACAAGGCTCCCAGTTCTCCATGGCCTGTCCTGCCTTTCTGGATTTTACACTTTTTTCAAATGGCCCTTTTGACCGGGGGGAAGTGAGACTTCATTGTAGTGCAGATTTCCTTTGCAAGCTTGCTTGGTTGGCCAAAAAGGGCGTATGCGTTTTTTCCTGAATATATTCAGGAAAAAACGCATACGCCCTTTTTGGCCAAGTGCATCATTGTGGACGTTCTGCCTCTTTTCCTATGCTTTCAATGCAATTCCAGTCTACCTCCTGAAATTGGTTTCCTGCAATTCTGCCCCGCTTTCAAGTCCTCTTGGCAGCCTTACTTCAGTCTATTTTTGGACGATAGCTGTCATTTATAACTCTGCAGGTTTGTGAATTACAGTGTCCCTGAGCTCCTTTGTTCAACTCGCTTTCTTTTGAGCTGGCCGCAACACCGCAGGATGGCTTCAGGCCCTAATCTGGTTCCGGTACGGCACGCTGAGCCTTTGGTTATTTCCTCTTCCTGGTGGGAAATGAGAGTTAAATTTGCCCGTCCAGACACCTCCAGCTAGCCTCTCATTGGTTCTCGCTATTCCTGTTCATCTTCCGCAGAAATTGCAAACTGGGCCAAACAGGAGGTTAAAGGCGCTGACTCTCCAAGTGGGGAGAGTGTTAGTAAAGCGTCTGGAATGTTGCACCCGAGTACCAGGGGAGGAAAACTGAGACATATTTGAACACGTCTCCCGTTCACATGGTTGATCATACTTGGGTTCCACATGCATGTTTTAGCTGAAGGAAGAATACCTAAAACCTGGGTAGTTGAAACCCGTGGAATGGGTACCATGCAATATGACTTCAAAGGGTCTTCATTTGCTCACCGAACCTCTCCAATCCTATCACTGCTGCGTTTATGCCCCTGTACACATGCTTGATTCTCTTTCGGAGACATAGCAATCCATAGGTTTTAAGATACTTACTAGTCAGGTACATTCTTAGGCGTTTAATATGCGGTGTTGAGTCCATTTCGTTGAGCAAGGAGTAGCTCTTGTCTATTCCATATTTGGCTTAAGGAACTTTATCTGTGCTCATTTCAATCTCTGGTTTTATGCAGCACCCCAACTCACCTTTCCCCTTAAGCAAGCATAAGTGGGTTTTCTAAATTTGAGACCCTGTTCTGTTTTGGAATTCAGTTCCTGTGTAGCCAAGTTTACATTCCGTGTATTAGTGATATCTTATGATGTTTCTTTTTCTGTGTGACTTATTTCAGTTAGAATCATCGTACCTGAATCTACTCATTATGCTGCTACGGGCCTGATGACATAGATTTCATTGCTGAGTGATACTGCATTGTACGTAAGTACCACAAGTTCTTTATCCATTTTTCACTTTCTGCGATGTTGAACTTGTACTGTAAACGAGGTTCTTGTAAACAGAGCCGTTCCAAACTTTGGGGTGGCTGTGTCTTTTTGATTTTAATTTCCCTAAGCTATAGGACCATAAGTGGAAGTGCCCTAGGTTCTGTTGCTTTGTTTTTTAGATGTTTCAGGAAACACCATACACTTCTCCCGAGTGGTTGTTGGCAATTTACATCCCGCCCATCAGCATAACAAGGCTCCCAGTTCTCCATGGCCTGTCCTGCCTTTCTGGATTTTACACTTTTTTCAGATGGCCCTTTTGACCGGGGGGAAGTGAGACTTCATTGTAGTGCAGATTTCCTTTGCAAGCTTGCTTGGTTGGCCAAAAAGGGCGTATGCGTTTTTTCCTGAATATATTCAGGAAAAAACGCATACGCCCTTTTTGGCCAAGTGCATCATTGTGGACGTTCTGCCTCTTTTCCTATGCTTTCAATGCAATTCCAGTCTACCTCCTGAAATCGGTTTCCTGCAATTCTGCCCCGCTTTCAAGTCCTCTTGGCAGCCTTACTTCAGTATATTTTTGGACGATAGCTGTCATTTATAACTCTGCAGGTTTGTGAATTACAGTGCCCCTGAGCTCCTTTGTTCAATTCGCTTTCTTTTGAGCTGGCCGCAACACCGCAGGATGGCTTCAGGCCCTAATCTGGTTCCGGTACGGCACGCTGAGCCTTTGGTTATTTCCTCTTCCTGGTGGGAAATGAGAGTTAAATTTGCCCGTCCAGACACCTCCAGCTAGCCTCTCATTGGTTCTCGCTATTCCTGTTCATCTTCCAGAGAAATTGCAAACTGGGCCAAACAGGAGGTTAAAGGCGCTGACTCTCCAAGTGGGGAGAGTGTTAGTAAAGCGTCTGGAATGTTGCACCCGAGTACCAGGGGAGGAAAACTGAGACATATTTGAACACGTCTCCCGTTCACATGGTTGATCATACTTGGGTTCCACATGCATGTTTTAGCTGAAGGAAGAATACCTAAAACCTGGGTAGTTGAAACCCGTGGAATGGGTACCATGCAATATGACTTCAAAGGGTCTTCATTTGCTCACCGAACCTCTCCAATCCTATCACTGCTGCGTTTATGCCCCTGTACACATGCTTGATTCTCTTTTGGAGACATAGCAATCCATAGGTTTTAAGATACTTACTAGTCAGGTACATTCTTAGGCGTTTAATATGCGGTGTTGAGTCCATTTCGTTGAGCAAGGAGTAGCTCTTGTCTATTCCATATTTGGCTTAAGGAACTTTATCTGTGCTCATTTCAATCTCTGGTTTTATGCAGCAACCCAACTCACCTTTACCCTTAAGCAAGCATAAGTTGGTTTTCTAAATTTGAGACCCTGTTCTGTTTTGGAATTCAGTTCCTGTGTAGACAAGTTTACATTCCGTGTATTACTGATAACTTATGATGTTTCTTTTTCTGTGTGACTTATTTCAGTTAGAATCATCGTACCTGAATCTACTCATTATGCTGCTACGGGCCTGATGACATAGATTTCATTGCTGAGTGATACTGCATTGTACGTAAGTACCACAAGTTCTTTATCCATTTTTCACTTTCTGTGATATTGAACTTGTACGGTAAACGAGGTTCTTGTAAACAGAGGCGTCCCAAATTTTGGGGTGGCTGTGTCTTTTTGATTTTAATTTCCCTAAGCTATAGGACCATAAGTGGAAGTGCCCTAGGCTCTGTTGCTTTGTTTTTTAGATGTTTCAGGAAACACCATACACTTCTCCCGAGTGTCTGTTGGCAATTTACATCCCGCCCATCAGCATAACAAGGCTCCCAGTTCTCCATGGCCTGTCCTGCCTTTCTGGATTTTACACTTTTTTCAGATGGCCCTTTTGACCGGGGGGAAGTGAGACTTCATTGTAGTGCAGATTTCCTTTGCAAGCTTGCTTGGTTGGCCAAAAAGGGCGTATGCGTTTTTTCCTGAATATATTCAGGAAAAAACGCATACGCCCTTTTTGGCCAAGTGCATCATTGTGGACGTTCTGCCTCTTTTCCTATGCTTTCAATGCAATTCCAGTCTACCTCCTGAAATCGGTTTCCTGCAATTCTGCCCCGCTTTCAAGTCCTCTTGGCAGCCTTACTTCAGTCTATTTTTGGATGATAGCTGTCATTTATAACTCTGCAGGTTTGTGCATTACAGTGCCCCTGAGCTCCTTTCTTCAACTTGCTTTCTTTTGACCTGGCCGCAACACCGCAGGATGGCTTCATGCCCTAATCTGGTTCCGGCACGGCACGCTGAGCCTTTGGTTATTTCCTTTTCCTGGTTGGAAATGAGAGTTAAATTAGCCCGTCCAGACACCTCCAGCTAGTCTCTCATTGGTTCTCGCTATTCCTGTTCATCTTCCGCAGAAATTGCAAACTGGGCCAAACAGGAGGTTAAAGGCGCTGACTCTCCAAGTGGGGAGAGTGTTAGTAAAGCGTCTGGAATGTTGCACCCGAGTACCAGGGGAGGAAAACTGAGACATATTTGAACACGTCTCCCATTCACATGGTTGATCATACTTGGGTTCCACATGCATGTTTTAGCTGAAGGAAGAATACCTTAAACCTGGGTAGTTGAAACCCGTGGAATGGGTACCATGCAATATGACTTCAAAGGGTCTTCATTTGCTCACCGAACCTCTCCAATCCTATCACTGCTGCGTTTATGCCCCTGTACACATGCTTGATTCTCTTTTGGAGACATAGCAATCCATAGGTTTTAAGATACTTACTAGTCAGGAACATTCTTAGGCGTTTAATATGGGGTGTTGAGTCCATTTCGTTGAGCAAGGAGTAGCTCTTGTCTATTCCATATTTGGCTTAAGGAACTTTATCTGTGCTCATTTCAATCTCTGGTTTTATGCAGCACCCCAACTCACCTTTACCCTTAAGCAAGCATAAGTTGGTTTTCTAAATTTGAGACCCTGTTCTGTTCTGTAATTCAGTTCCTGTGTAGGCAAGTTTACATTCCGTGTATTAGTGATATCTTATGATGTTTCTTTTTCTGTGTGACTTATTTCAGTTAGAATCATCATACCTGAATCCACTCATTGCGATGCTAAGGGCCTGATGACATAGATTTCACTGCTGAGTGATATTGCTTTGTAAGTGAATACCACAACTTCTTTATCCATTTTTCACTTTCTGCGATGTTGAACTTGTATGGTAAACGAGGTTCTTGTAAAGAGAGCCGTTCCAAACTTTGGGGTGGCTGTGTCTTTTTGATTTTAATTTCCCTAAGCTATAGGACCATAAGTGGAAGTGCCCTAGGCTCTGTTGCTTTGTTTTTTAGATGTTTCAGGAAACACCATACACTTCTACCAAGTGTCTGTTGGCAATTTACATCCCGCCCATCAGCATAACAAGGCTCCCAGTTCTCAATGGCCTGTTGCCTTTCTGGATTTTACACTTTTTTCAGATGGCCCTTTTGACCGGGGGGAAGTGAGACTTCATTGTAGTGCAGATTTCCTTTGCAAGCTTGCTTGGTTGGCCAAAAAGGGCGTATGCGTTTTTTCCTGAATATATTCAGGAAAAAACGCATACGCCCTTTTTGGCCAAGTGCATCATTGTGGACGTTCTGCCTCTTTTCCTATGCTTTCAATGCAATTCCAGTCTACCTCCTGAAATCGGTTTCCTGCAATTCTGCCCCGCTTTCAAGTCCTCTTGGCAGCCTTACTTCAGTCTATTTTTGGACGATAGCTGTCATTTATAACTCTGCAGGTTTGTGAATTACAGTGCCCCTGAGCTCCTTTGTTCAACTCGCTTTCTTTTGAGCTGGCCGCAACACCGCAGGATGGCTTCAGGCCCTAATGTGGTTCCGGTACGGCACGCTGAGCCTTTGGTTAATTCCTCTTCCTGGTGGGAAATGAGAGTTAAATTTGCCCGTCCAGACACCTCCAGCTAGCCTCTCATTGGTTCTCGCTATTCCTGTTCATCTTCCGCAGAAATTGCAAACTGGGCCAAACAGGAGGTTAAAGGCGCTGACTCTCCAAGTGGGGAGAGTGTTAGTAAAGCGTCTGGAATGTTGCACCCGAGTACCAGGGGAGGAAAACTGAGACATATTTGAACACGTCTCCCGTTCACATGGTTGATCATACTTGGGTTCCACATGCATGTTTTAGCTGAAGGAAGAATACCTAAAACCTGGGTAGTTGAAACCCGTGGAATGGGTACCATGCAATATGACTTCAAAGGGTCTTCATTTGCTCACCGAACCTCTCCAATCCTATCACTGCTGCGTTTATGC
Organism: Stenella coeruleoalba; assembly: GCF_951394435.1. Classification (NCBI taxonomy): domain Eukaryota; kingdom Metazoa; phylum Chordata; class Mammalia; order Artiodactyla; family Delphinidae; genus Stenella; species Stenella coeruleoalba. The sequence continues at coordinate 179,934 of NW_027646024.1, read as the reverse complement.
CCCTGTACACATGCTTGATTCTCTTTTGGAGACATAGCAATCCATAGGTTTTAAGATACTTACTAGTCAGGAACATTCTTAGGCGTTTAATATGGGGTGTTGAGTCCATTTCGTTGAGCAAGGAGTAGCTCTTGTCTATTCCATATTTGGCTTAAGGAACTTTATCTGTGCTCATTTCAATCTCTGGTTTTATGCAGCACCCCAACTCACCTTTACCCTTAAGCAAGCATAAGTTGGTTTTCTAAATTTGAGACCCTGTTCTGTTCTGTAATTCAGTTCCTGTGTAGGCAAGTTTACATTCCGTGTATTAGTGATATCTTATGATGTTTCTTTTTCTGTGTGACTTATTTCAGTTAGAATCATCATACCTGAATCCACTCATTACGATGCTAAGGGCCTGATGACATAGATTTCACTGCTGAGTGATATTGCTTTGTAAGTGAATACCACAACTTCTTTATCCATTTTTCACTTTCTGCGATGTTGAACTTGTATGGTAAACGAGGTTCTTGTAAAGAGAGCCGTTCCAAACTTTGGGGTGGCTGTGTCTTTTTGATTTTAATTTCCCTAAGCTATAGGACCATAAGTGGAAGTGCCCTAGGCTCTGTTGCTTTGTTTTTTAGATGTTTCAGGAAACACCATACATTTCTACCAAGTGTCTGTTGGCAATTTACATCCCGCCCATCAGCATAACAAGGCTCCCAGTTCTCAATGGCCTGTTGCCTTTCTGGATTTTACACTTTTTTCAGATGGCCCTTTTGACCGGGGGGAAGTGAGACTTCATTGTAGTGCAGATTTCCTTTGCAAGCTTGCTTGGTTGGCCAAAAAGGGCGTATGCGTTTTTTCCTGAATATATTCAGGAAAAAACGCATACGCCCTTTTTGGCCAAGTGCATCATTGTGGACGTTCTGCCTCTTTTCCTATGCTTTCAATGCAATTCCAGTCTACCTCCTGAAATCGGTTTCCTGCAATTCTGCCCCGCTTTCAAGTCCTCTTGGCAGCCTTACTTCAGTCTATTTTTGGACGATAGCTGTCATTTATAACTCTGCAGGTTTGTGAATTACAGTGCCCCTGAGCTCCTTTGTTCAACTCGCTTTCTTTTGAGCTGGCCGCAACACCGCAGGATGGCTTCAGGCCCTAATGTGGTTCCGGTACGGCACGCTGAGCCTTTGGTTAATTCCTCTTCCTGGTGGGAAATGAGAGTTAAATTTGCCCGTCCAGACACCTCCAGCTAGCCTCTCATTGGTTCTCGCTATTCCTGTTCATCTTCCGCAGAAATTGCAAACTGGGCCAAACAGGAGGTTAAAGGCGCTGACTCTCCAAGTGGGGAGAGTGTTAGTAAAGCGTCTGGAATGTTGCACCCGAGTACCAGGGGAGGAAAACTGAGACATATTTGAACACGTCTCCCGTTCACATGGTTGATCATACTTGGGTTCCACATGCATGTTTTAGCTGAAGGAAGAATACCTAAAACCTGGGTAGTTGAAACCCGTGGAATGGGTACCATGCAATATGACTTCAAAGGGTCTTCATTTGCTCACCGAACCTCTCCAATCCTATCACTGCTGCGTTTATGCCCCTGTACACATGCTTGATTCTCTTTTGGAGACATAGCAATCCATAGGTTTTAAGATACTTACTAGTCAGGTACATTCTTAGGCGTTTAATATGCGGTGTTGAGTCCATTTCGTTGAGCAAGGAGTAGCTCTTCTCTATTCCATATTTGGCTTAAGGAACTTTATCTGTGCTCATTTCAATCTCTGGTTTTATGCAGCACCCCAACTCACCTTTCCCCTTAAGCAAGCATAAGTTGGTTTTCTAAATTTGAGACCCTGTTCTGTTCTGTAATTCAGTTCCTGTGTAGCCAAGTTTACATTCCGTGTATTACTGATATCTTATGATGTTTCTTTTTCTGTGTGACTTATTTCAGTTAGAATCATCATACCTGAATCCACTCATTGTGATGCTAAGGGCCTGAAGACATAGAATTCATTGCTGAGTGATATTGCTTTGTAAGTAAATACCACAACTTCTTTATCCATTTTTCACTTTCTGCGATGTTGAACTTGTACTGTAAACGAGGTTCTTGTAAACAGAGGCGTCCCAAACTTTGGGGTGGCTGTGTCTTTTTGATTTTAATTTCCCTAAGCTATAGGACCATAAGTGGCAGTGCCCTAGGCTCTGTTGCTTTGTTTTTTAGATGTTTCAGGAAACACCATACACTTCTCCCGAGTGGTTGTTGGCAATTTACATCCCGCCCATCAGCATAACAAGGCTCCCAGTTCTCCATGGCCTGTCCTGCCTTTCTGGATTTTACACTTTTTTCAGATGGCCCTTTTGACCGGGGGGAAGTGAGATTTCATTGTAGTGCAGATTTCCTTTGCAAGCTTGCTTGGTTGGCCAAAAAGGGCGTATGCGTTTTTTCCTGAATATATTCAGGAAAAAACGCATACGCCCTTTTTGGCCAAGTGCATCATTGTGGACGTTCTGCCTCTTTTCCTATGCTTTCAATGCAATTCCAGTCTACCTCCTGAAATCGGTTTCCTGCAATTCTGCCCCGCTTTCAAGTCCTCTTGGCAGCCTTACTTCAGTCTATTTTTGGACGATAGCTGTCATTTATAACTCTGCAGGTTTGTGCATTACAGTGCCCCTGAGCTCCTTTCTTCAACTTGCTTTCTTGTGACCTGGCCGCAACACCGCAGGATGGCTTCAGGCCCTAATCTGGTTCCGGCACGGAACGCTGAGGCTTTGGTTATTTCCTTTTCCTGGTGGAAAATGAGAGTTAAATTTGCGCGTCCAGACACCTCCAGCTAGTCTCTCATTGGTTCTCGCTATTCCTGTTCATCTTCCGCAGAAATTGCAAACTGGGCCAAACAGTAGGTTAAAGGCGCTGACTCTCCAAGTGGGGAGAGTGTTAGTAAAGCGTCTGGAATGTTGCACCCGAGTACCAGGGGAGGAAAACTGAGACATATTTGAACACGTCTCCCGATCACATGGTTGACCATACTTGGGTTCCACATGCATGTTTTAGCTGATGGAAGAATACCTTAAACCTGGAGAGTTAAGAACCGTGGAATGGGTACCATGCAATATGACTTCAAAGGGTCTTCATTTGCTCACCGAACCTCTCCAATCCTATCACTGCTGCGTTTATGCCCCTGTACACATGCTTGATTCTCTTTCAGAGACATAGCAATCCATAGGTTTTTAAGATACTTACTAGTCAGGTACATTCTTAGGCGTTTAATATGCGGTGTTGAGTCCATTTCGTTGAGCAAGGAGTACCTCTTGTCTATTCCATATTTGACTTAAGGAACTTTATCTGTGCTCATTTCAATCTCTGGTTTTATGCAGCACCCCAACTCACCTTTACCCTTAAGCTAGCATAAGTTGGTTTTCTAAATTTGAGACCCTGTTCTGTTCTGTAATTCAGTTCCTGTGTAGGCAAGTTTACATTCCGTGTATTACTGATATCTTATGATGTTTCTTTTTCTGTGTGACTTACTTCAGTTAGAATCATCATACCTGAATCCACTCATTGTGCTGCTAAGGGCCTGATGACACAGATTTCATTGCTGAGTGATATTGCTTTGTAAGTAAATACCACAACTTCTTTATCCAATTTTCACTTTCTGCGATGTTGAACTTGTACTGTAAACGAGGTTCTTGTAAACAGAGGCGTCCCAAACTTTGGGGTGGCTGTGTCTTTTTGATTTTAATTTCCCTAAGCTATAGGACCATAAGTGGCAGTGCCCTAGGCTCTGTTGCTTTGTTTTTTAGATGTTTCAGGAAACACCATACACTTCTCCCGAGTGGTTGTTGGCAATTTACATCCCGCCCATCAGCATAACAAGGCTCCCAGTTCTCAATGGCCTGTTGCCTTTCTGGATTTTACACTTTTTTCTGATGGCCCTTTTGACCGGGGGGAAGTGAGACTTCATTGTAGTGCAGATTTCCTTTGCAAGCTTGCTTGGTTGGCCAAAAAGGGCGTATGCGTTTTTTCCTGAATATATTCAGGAAAAAACGCATACGCCCTTTTTGGCCAAGTGCATCATTGTGGACGTTCTGCCTCTTTTCCTATGCTTTCAATGCAATTCCAGTCTAACTCCTGAAATCGGTTTCCTGCAATTCTGCCCCGCTTTCAAGTCCTCTTGGCAGCCTTACTTCAGTCTATTTTTGGACGATAGCTGTCATTTATAACTCTGCAGGTTTGTGAATTACAGTGCCCCTGAGCTCCTTTCTTCAACTCGCTTTCTTTTGAGCTGGCCGCAACACCGCAGGATGGCTTCAGGCCCTAATCTGGTTCCGGCCCGGCATGCTGAGCCTTTGGTTAATTCCTCTTCCTGGTGGGAAATGAGAGTTAAATTTGCCCGTCCAGACACCTCCAGCTAGCCTCTCATTGGTTCTCGCTATTCCTGTTCATCTTCCGCAGAAATTGCAAACTGGGCCAAACAGGAGGTTAAAGGGACTGACTCTCCAAGTCGGGAGAGTGTTAGTAAAGCGTCTGGAATGTTGCACCCGAGTACCAGGGGAGGAAAACTGAGACATATTTGAACACGTCTCCCGTTCACATGGTTGATCATACTCTGGGTTCCACATGCATGTTTTAGCTGAAGGAAGAATACCTTAAACCTGGAGAGTTTAGACCCGTGTAATGGGTACCATGCAATATAACTTCAAAGGGTCTTCATTTGCTCACCGAACCTCTCCAATCCTATCACTGCTGTGTTTATTCCCCTGTACACACGCTTGATTCTCTTTTGGAGACATAGCAATCCATAGGTTTTAAGATACTTACTAGTCAGGTACATTCTTAGGGGTTTAATATGGGGTTTTGAGTCCATTTCGTTGAGCAAGGAGTAGCTCTTGTCTATTCCATATTTGGCTTAAGGAACTTTATCTGTGCTCATTTCAATCTCTGGTTTTATGCAGCACCCCAACTCGTCTTTACCCTTAAGCTAGCATAAGTTGGTTTTCTAAATTTGAGACCCTGTTCTGTTCTGTAATTCAGTTCCTGTGTAGCCAAGTTTACATTCCGTGTATTACTGATATCTTATGATGTTTCTTTTTCTGTGTGACTTATTTCAGTTAGAATCATGATACCTGAATCCACTCATTGTGCTGCTACGGGCCTGATGACACAGATTTCATTGCTGAGTGATATTGCTTTGTAAGTAAATACCACAACTTCTTTATCCATTTTTCACTTTCTGCGATGTTGAACTTGTACTGTAAACGAGGTTGTTGTAAACAGAGCCGTTCCAAACTTTGGGGTGGCTGTGTCTTTTTGATTTTAATTTCCCTAAGCTATAGGACCATAAGTGGAAGTGCCCTAGGTTCTGTTGCTTTGTTTTTTAGATGTTTCAGGAAACACCATACACTTCTCCCGAGTGGTTGTTGGCAATTTACATCCCGCCCATCAGCATAACAAGGCTCCCAGTTCTCCATGGCCTGTCCTGCCTTTCTGGATTTTACACTTTTTTCAGATGGCCCTTTTGACCGGGGGGAAGTGAGACTTCATTGTAGTGCAGATTTCCTTTGCAAGCTTGCTTGGTTGGCCAAAAAGGGCGTATGCGTTTTTTCCTGAATATATTCAGGAAAAAACGCATACGCCCTTTTTGGCCAAGTGCATCATTGTGGACGTTCTGCCTCTTTTCCTATGCTTTCAATGCAATTCCAGTCTACCTCCTGAAATCGGTTTCCTGCAATTCTGCCCCGCTTTCAAGTCCTCTTGGCAGCCTTACTTCAGTCTATTTTTGGACGATAGCTGTCATTTATAACTCTGCAGGTTTGTGAATTACAGTGCCCCTGAGCTCCTTTCTTCAACTCGCTTTCTTTTGAGCTGGCCGCAACACCGCAGGATGGGTTCAGGCCCTAATCTGGTTCCGGTACGGCACGCTGATTCTTTGGTTAATTCCTCTTCCTGGTGGGAAATGAGAGTTAAATTTGCCCGTCCAGACACCTTCAGCTAGCCTCTCATTGGTTCTCGCTATTCCTGTTCATCTTCCGCAGAAATTGCAAACTGGGCCAAACAGGAGATTAAAGGCGCTGACTCTCCAAGTGGGGAGAGTGTTAGTAAAGCGTCTGGAATGTTGCACCCGAGTACCAGGGGAGGAAAACTGAGACATATTTGAACACGTCTCCCGTTCACATGGTTGATCATACTTGGGTTCCACATGCATGTTTTAGCTGAAGGAAGAATACCTTAAACCTGGAGAGTTGAGACCCGTGGAATGGGTACCATGCAATATGACTTCAAAGGGTCTTCATTTGCTCACTGAACCTCTCCAATCCTATCACTGCTGCGTTTATGCCCCTGTACACACGCTTGATTCTCTTTTGGAGACATAGCAATCCATAGGTTTTAAGATACTTACTAGTCAGGTAGATTCTTAGGCGTTTAATATGGGGTGTTGAGTCCATTTCGTTGAGCAAGGAGTAGCTCTTGTCTATTCCATATTTGACTTAAGGAACTTTATCTGTGCTCATTTCAATCTCTGGTTTTATGCAGCACCCCAACTCACCTTTACCCTTAAGCAAGCATAAGTTGGTTTTCTAAATTTGAGACCCTGTTCTGTTCTGTAATTCAGTTCCTGTGTAGCCAAGTTTACATTCCGTGTATTACTGATATCTTATGATGTTTCTTTTACTGTGTGACTTACTTCAGTTAGAATCATCATACCTGAATCCACTCATTGTGCTGCTAAGGGCCTGATGACAGAGATTTCATTGCTGAGTGATATTGCTTTGTAAGTAAATACCACAACTTCTTTATCCATTTTTCACTTTCTGCGATGTTGAACTTGTACTGTAAACGAGGTTGTTGTAAACAGAGCCGTTCCAAACTTTGGGGTGGCTGTGTCTTTTTGATTTTAATTTCCCTAAGCTATAGGACCATAAGTGGAAGTGCCCTAGGTTCTGTTGCTTTGTTTTTTAGATGTTTCAGGAAACACCATACACTTCTCCCGAGTGGTTGTTGGCAAATTACATCCCGCCCATCAGCATAACAAGGCTCCAAGTTCTCCATGGACTGTCCTGCCTTTCTGGATTTTACACTTTTTTCAGATGGCCCTTTTGACCGGGGGGAAGTGAGACTTCATTGTAGTGCAGATTTCCTTTGCAAGCTTGCTTGGTTGGCCAAAAAGGGCGTATGCGTTTTTTCCTGAATATATTCAGGAAAAAACGCATACGCCCTTTTTGGCCAAGTGCATCATTGTGGACGTTCTGCCTCTTTTCCTATGCTTTCAATGCAATTCCAGTCTACCTCCTGAAATCGGTTTCCTGCAATTCTGCCCCGCTTTCAAGTCCTTTTGGCAGCCTTACTTCAGTCTATTTTTGGACGATAGCTGTCATTTATAACTCTGCAGGTTTGTGAATTACAGTGCCCCTGAGCTCCTTTCTTCAACTCGCTTTCTTTTGAGCTGGCCGCAACACCGCAGGATGGCTTCAGGCCCTAATCTGGTTCCGGTACGGCACGGTGATCCTTTGGTTAATTCCTCTTCCTGGTGGGAAATGAGAGTTAAATTTGCCCGTCCAGACACCTTCAGCTAGCCTCTCATTGGTTCTCGCTATTCCTGTTCATCTTCCGCAGAAATTGCAAACTGGGCCAAACAGGAGATTAAAGGCGCTGACTCTCCAAGTGGGGAGAGTGTTAGTAAAGCGTCTGGAATGTTGCACCCGAGTACCAGGGGAGGAAAACTGAGACATATTTGAACACGTCTCCCGTTCACATGGTTGATCATACTTGGGTTCCACATGCATGTTTTAGCTGAAGGAAGAATACCTTAAACCTGGAGAGTTGAGACCCGTGGAATGGGTACCATGCAATATGACTTCAAAGGGTCTTCATTTGCTCACTGAACCTCTCCAATCCTATCACTGCTGCGTTTATGCCCCTGTACACACGCTTGATTCTCTTTTGGAGACATAGCAATCCATAGGTTTTAAGATACTTACTAGTCAGGTAGATTCTTAGGCGTTTAATATGGGGTGTTGAGTCCATTTCGTTGAGCAAGGAGTAGCTCTTGTCTATTCCATATTTGACTTAAGGAACTTTATCTGTGCTCATTTCAATCTCTGGTTTTATGCAGCACCCCAACTCACCTTTACCCTTAAGCAAGCATAAGTTGGTTTTCTAAATTTGAGACCCTGTTCTGTTCTGTAATTCAGTTCCTGTGTAGCCAAGTTTACATTCCGTGTATTACTGATATCTTATGATGTTTCTTTTACTGTGTGACTTACTTCAGTTAGAATCATCATACCTGAATCCACTCATTGTGCTGCTAAGGGCCTGATGACACAGATTTCATTGCTGAGTGAAATTGCTTTGTAAGTAAATACCACAACTTCTTTATCCATTTTTCACTTTCTGCGATGTTGAACTTGTACTGTAAACGAGGTTGTTGTAAACAGAGCCGTTCTAAACTTTGGGGTGGCTGTGACTTTTTGATTTTAATTTCCCTAAGCTATAGGACCATAAGTGGAAGTGCCCTAGGTTCTGTTGCTTTGTTTTTTAGATGTTTCAGGAAACACCATACACTTCTCCCGAGTGGTTGTTGGCAAATTACATCCCGCCCATCAGCATAACAAGGCTCCAAGTTCTCCATGGCCTGTCCTGCCTTTCTGGATTTTACACTTTTTTCAGATGGCCCTTTTGACCGGGGGGAAGTGAGACTTCATTGTAGTGCAGATTTCCTTTGCAAGCTTGCTTGGTTGGCCAAAAAGGGCGTATGCGTTTTTTCCTGAATATATTCAGGAAAAAACGCATACGCCCTTTTTGGCCAAGTGCATCATTGTGGACGTTCTGCCTCTTTTCCTATGCTTTCAATGCAATTCCAGTCTACCTCCTGAAATCGGTTTCCTGCAATTCTGCCCTGCTTTCAAGTCCTCTTGGCAGCCTTACTTCAGTCTATTTTTGGACGATAGCTGTCATTTATAACTCTGCAGGTTTTTGAATTACAGTGTCCCTGAGCTCCTTTCTTCAACTCGCTTTCTTTTGAGCTGGCCGCAACACCGCAGGATGGCTTCAGGCCCTAATCTGGTTCCGGTACGGCACGCTGAGCCTTTGGTTATTTCCTCTTCCTGGTGGGAAATGAGAGTTAAATTTGCCCGTCCAGACACCTCCAGCTAGCCTCTCATTGGTTCTCGCTATTCCTGTTCATCTTCCGCAGAAATTGCAAACTGGGCCAAACAGGAGGTTAAAGGCGCTGACTCTCCAAGTGGGGAGAGTGTTAGTAAAGCGTCTGGAATGTTGCACCCGAGTACCAGGGGAGGAAAACTGAGACATATTTGAACACGTCTCCCGTTCACATGGTTGATCATACTTGGGTTCCACATGCATGTTTTAGCTGAAGGAAGAATACCTTAAACCTGGAGAGTTGAGACCCGTGGAATGGGTACCATGCAATATGACTTCAAAGGGTCTTCATTTGCTCACCGAACCTCTCCAATCCTATCACTGCTGCGTTTATGCCGCTGTACACACGCTTGATTCTCTTTTGGAGACATAGCAATCCATAGGTTTTAAGATACTTACTAGTCATGTACATTCTTAGGCGTTTAATATGGGGTGTTGAGTCCATTTCGTTGAGCAAGGAGTAGCTCTTGTCTATTCCATATTTGGCTTAAGGAACTTTATCTGTGCTCATTTCAATCTCTGGTTTTATGCAGCACCCCAACTCACCTTTACCCTTAAGCAAGCATAAGTTGGTTTTCTAAATTTGAGACCCTGTTCTGTTCTGTAATTCAGTTCCTGTGTAGCCAAGTTTACATTCCGTGTATTACTGATATCTTATGATGTTTCTTTTTCTGTGTGACTTACTTCAGTTAGAATCATCATACCTGAATCCACTCATTGTGCTGCTAAGGGCCTGATGACACAGATTTCATTGCTGAGTGATATTGCTTTGTAAGTAAATACCACAACTTCTTTATCCATTTTTCACTTTCTGCGATGTTGAACTTGTACTGTAAACGAGGTTCTTGTAAACAGAGCCGTTCCAAACTTTGGGGTGGCTGTGTCTTTTTGATTTTAATTTCCCTAAACTATAGGACCATAAGTGGAAGTGCCCTAGGTTCTGTTGCTTTGTTTTTTAGATGTTTCAGGAAACACCATACACTTCTCCCGAGTGGTTGTTGGCAATTTACATCCCGCCCATCAGCATAACAAGGCTCCCAGTTCTCCATGGCCTGTTGCCTTTCTGGATTTTACACTTTTTTCAGATGGCCCTTTTGACCGGCGGGAAGTGAGACTTCATTGTAGTGCAGATTTCCTTTGCAAGCTTGCTTGGTTGGCCAAAAAGGGCGTATGCGTTTTTTCCTGAATATATTCAGGAAAAAACGCATACGCCCTTTTTGGCCAAGTGCATCATTGTGGACGTTCTGCCTCTTTTCCTATGCTTTCAATGCAATTCCAGTCTACCTCCTGAAATCGGTTTCCTGCAATTCTGCCCCGCTTTCAAGTCCTCTTGGCAGCCTTACTTCAGTCTATTTTTGGACGATAGCTGTCATTTATAACTCTGCAGGTTTGTGAATTACAGTGCCCCTGGGCTCCTTTCTTCAACTCGCTTTCTTTTGAGCTGGCCGCAACACCGCAGGATGGCTTCAGGCCCTAATCTGGTTCTGGTACGGCACGCTGAGCCTTTGGTTATTTCCTCTTCCTGGTGGGAAATGAGAGTTAAATTTGCCCGTCCAGACACCTCCAGCTAGCCTCTCATTGGTTCTCGCTATTCCTGTTCATCTTCCGCAGAAATTGCAAACTGGGCCAAACAGGAGGTTAAAGGCGCTGACTCTCCAAGTGGGGAGAGTGTTAGTAAAGCGTCTGGAATGTTGCACCCGAGTACCAGGGGAGGAAAACTGAGACATATTTGAACACGTCTCCCGTTCACATGGTTGATCATACTTGGGTTCCACATGCATGTTTTAGCTGAAGGAAGAATACCTTAAACCTGGAGAGTTGAAACCCGTGGAATGGGTACCATGCAATATGACTTCAAAGGGTCTTCATTTGCTCACCGAACCTCTCCAATCCTATCACTGCTGCGTTTATGCCCCTGTACACATGCTTGATTCTCTTTCGGAAACATAGCAATCCATAGGTTTTAAGATACTTACTAGTCAGGTACATTCTTAGGCGTTTAATATGCGGTGTTGAGTCCATTTCGTTGAGCAAGGAGTAGCTCTTGTCTATTCCATATTTGGCTTAAGGAACTTTATCTGTGCTCATTTCAATCTCTGGTTTTATGCAGCACCCCAACTCACCTTTACCCTTAAGCAAGCATAAGTTGGTTTTCTAAATTTGAGTCCCTGTTCTGTTCTGTAATTCAGTTCCTGTGTAGCCAAGTTTACATTCCGTGTATTACTGATATCTTATGATGTTTCTTTTTCTGTGTGACTTACTTCAGTTAGAATCATCATACCTGAATCCACTCATTGTGCTGCTAAGGGCCTGATGACAGAGATTTCATTGCTGAGTGATATTGCTTTGTAAGTAAATACCACAACTTCTTTAACCATTTTTCACTTTCTGCGATGTTGAACTTGTACTGTAAACGAGGTTCTTGTAAACAGAGCCGTTCCAAACTTTGGGGTGGCTGTGTCTTTTTGATTTTAATTTCCCTAAGCTATAGGACCATAAGTGGAAGTGCCCTAGGTTCTGTTGCTTTGTTTTTTAGATGTTTCAGGAAACACCATACACTTCTCCCAAATGTCTGTTGGCAATTTACATCCCGCCCATCAGCATAACAAGGCTCCCAGTTCTCCATGGCCTGTCCTGCCTTTCTGGATTTTACACTTTTTTCAGATGGCCCTTTTGACCGGGGGGAAGTGAGACTTCATTGTAGTGCAGATTTCCTTTGCAAGCTTGCTTGGTTGGCCAAAAAGGGCGTATGCATTTTTTCCTGAATATATTCAGGAAAAAACGCATACGCCCTTTTTGGCCAAGTGCATCATTGTGGACGTTCTGCCTCTTTTCCTATGCTTGCAATGCAATTCCAGTCTACCTCCTGAAATCGGTTTCCTGCAATTCTGCCCCGCTTTCAAGTCCTCTTGGCAGCCTTACTTCAGTATATTTTTGGACGATAGCTGTCATTTATAGCTCTGCAGTTTTGTGAATTACAGTGCCGCTGAGCTCCTTTCTTCAACTCGCTTTCTTGTGACCTGGCCGCAACACCGCAGGATGGCTTCAGGCCCTAATCTGGTTCCGGTACGGCACGCTCAGCCTTTGGTTAATTCCTCTTCCTGGTGGGAAATGAGAGTTAAATTTGCCCGTCCAGACACCTCCAGCTAGCCTCTCATTGGTTCTCGCTATTCCTGTTCATCTTCCGCAGAAATTGCAAACTGGGCCAAACAGGAGGTTAAAGGCGCTGACTCTCCAAGTGGGGAGAGTGTTAGTAAAGCGTCTGGAATGTTGCACCCGAGTACCAGGGGAGGAAAACTGAGACATATTTGAACACGTCTCCCGATCACATGGTTGATCATACTCTAGGTTCCACATGCATGTTTTAGCTGAAGGAAGAATACCTTAAACCTGGAGAGTTGAGACCCGTGTAATGGGTACCATGCAATATGACTTCAAAGGGTCTTCATTTGCTCACCGAACCTCTCCAATCCTATCACTGCTGCGTTTATGCCCCTGTACACATGCTTGATTCTCTTTTGGAGACATAGCAATCCATAGGTTTTAAGATACTTACTAGTCAGGTACATTCTTAGGCGTTTAATATGCGGTGTTGAGTCCATTTTGTTGAGCAAGGAGTAGCTCTTGTCTATTCCATATTTGGCTTAAGGAACTTTATCTGTGCTCATTTCAATCTCTGGTTTTATGCAGCACCCCAACTCACCTTTACCCTTAAGCAAGCATAAGTTGGTTTTCTAAGTTTGAGACCCTGTTCTGTTCTGTAATTCAGTTCCTGTGTAGCCAAGTTTACATTCCGTGTATTACTGATATCTTATGATGTTTCTTTTTCTGTGTGACTTATTTCAGTTAGAATCATCATACCTGAATCCACTCATTGTGCTGCTAAGGGCCTGATGACACAGATTTCATTGCTGAGTGATATTGCTTTGTAAGTAAATACCACAACTTCTTTATCCATTTTTCACTTTCTGCGATGTTGAACTTGTACGGTAAACGAGGTTCTTGTAAACAGAGGCGTCCCAAACTTTGGGGTGGCTGTGTCTTTTTGATTTTAATTTCCCTAAGCTATAGGACCATAAGCGGCAGTGCCCTAGGCTCTGTTGCTTTGTTTTTTAGATGTTTCAGGAAACACCATACACTTCTCCCGAGTGTCTGTTGGCAATTTACATCCCGCCCATCAGCATAACAAGGCTCCCAGTTCTCCATGGCCTGTCCTGCCTTTCTGGATTTTACACTTTTTTCAGATGGCCCTTTTGACCGGGGGGAAGTGAGACTTCATTGTAGTGCAGATTTCCTTTGCAAGCTTGCTTGGTTGGCCAAAAAGGGCGTATGCGTTTTTTCCTGAATATATTCAGGAAAAAACGCATACGCCCTTTTTGGCCAAGTGCATCATTGTGGACGTTCTGCCTCTATTCCTATGCTTTCAATGCAATTCCAGTCTACCTCCTGAAATCGGTTTCCTGCAATTCTGCCCCGCTTTCAAGTCCTCTTGGCAGCCTTACTTCAGTCTATTTTTGGACGATAGCTGTCATTTATAACTCTGCAGGTTTGTGAATTACAGTGCCCCTGAGCTCCTTTCTTCACCTCGCTTTCTTGTGAGCTGGCCGCAACACCGCAGGATGGCTTCAGGCCCTAATCTGGTTCCGGCCCGGCACGCTGAGCCTTTGGTTATTTCCTCTTCCTGGTGGGAAATGAGAGTTAAATTTGCCCGTCCAGACACCTCCAGCTAGCCTCTCATTGGTTCTCGCTATTCCTGTTCTTCTTCCGCAGAAATTGCAAACTGGGCCAAACAGGAGGTTAAAGGCGCTGACTCTCCAAGTGGGGAGAGTGTTAGTAAAGCGTCTGGAATGTTGCACCCGAGTACCAGGGGAGGAAAACTGAGACATATTTGAACACGTCTCCCGTTCACATGGTTGATCATAGTTGGGTTCCACATGCATGTTTTAGCTGAAGGAAGAATACCTTAAACCTGGAGAGTTAAGACCCGTGTAATGGGTACCATGCAATATGACTTCAAAGGGTCTTCATTTGCTCACCGAACCTCTCCAATCCTATCACTGCTGCGTTTATGCCCCTGTACACATGCTTGATTCTCTTTCAGAGACATAGCAATCCATAGGTTTTAAGATACTTACAAGTCAGGTATATTCTTAGGCGTTTAATATGCGGTGTTGAGTCCATTTCGTTGAGCAAGGAGTAGCTCTTGTCTATTCCATATTTGGCTTAAGGAACTTTATCTGTGCTCATTTCAATCTCTGGTTTTATGCAGCACCCCAACTCACCTTTACCCTTAAGCAAGCATAAGTTGTTTTTCTAAATTTGAGACCCTGTTCTGTTCTGTAATTCAGTTCCTGTGTAGCCAAGTTTCCATTCCGTGTATTACTGATATCTTATGATGTTTCTTTTTCTGTGTGACTTATTTCAGTTAGAATCATCATACCTGAATCCACTCATTGTGCTGCTAAGGGCCTGATGACATAGATTTCATTGCTGAGTGATATTGCTTTGTAAGTGAATACCACAACTTCTTTATCCATTTTTCACTTTCTGCGATGTTGAACTTGTACTGTAAACGAGGTTTTTAAAACAGAGCCGTTCCAAACTTTGGGGTGGCTGTGTCTTTTTGATTTTTATTTCCCTAAGCTAGAGGACCATAAGTGGAAGTGCCCTAGGCTCTGTTGCTTTGTTTTTTAGATGTTTCAGGAAACACCATACACTTCTCCCAAGTGTCTGTTGGCAATTTACATCCCGCCCATCAGCATAACAAGGCTCCCAGTTCTCAATGGCCTGTTGCCTTTCTGGATTTTACACTTTTTTTAGATGGCCCTTTTGACCGGGGGGAAGTGAGACTTCATTGTAGTGCAGATTTCCTTTGCAAGCTTGCTTGGTTGGCCAAAAAGGGCGTATGCGTTTTTTCCTGAATATATTCAGGAAAAAACGCATACGCCCTTTTTGGCCAAGTGCATCATTGTGGACGTTCTGCCTCTTTTCCTATGCTTTCAATGCAATTCCAGTCTACCTCCTGAAATCGGTTTCCTGCAATTCTGCCCCGCTTTCAAGTCCTCTTGGCAGCCTTACTTCAGTCTATTTTTGGACGATAGCTGTCATTTATAACTCTGCAGGTTTGTGAATTACAGTGCTCCTGAGCTCCTTTCTTCAACTCGCTTTCTTTTGAGTTGGCCGCAACACCGCAGGATGGCTTCAGGCCCTAATCTGGTTCCGGCCCAGCATGCTGAGCCTTTGGTTAATTCCTCTTCCTGGTGGGAAATGAGAGTTAAATTTGCCCGTCCAGACACCTCCAGCTAGCCTCTCATTGGTTCTCGCTATTCCTGTTCATCTTCCGCAGAAATTGCAAACTGGGCCAAACAGGAGGTTAAAGGGACTGACTCTCCAAGTGGGGAGAGTGTTAGTAAAGCGTCTGGAATGTTGCACCCGAGTACCAGGGGAGGAAAACTGAGACATATTTGAACACGTCTCCCGATCACATGGTTGATCATACTCTAGGTTCAACATGCATGTTTTAGCTGAAGGAAGAATACCTAAAACCTGGGTAGTTGAAACCTGTGGAATGGGTACCATGCAATATGACTTCAAAGGGTCTTCATTTGCTCACTGAACCTCTCCAATCCTATCACTGCTGCGTTTATGCCCCTGTACACATGCTTGATTCTCTTTCGGAGACATAGCAATCCATAGGTTTTAAGATACTTACTAGTCAGGTACATTCTTAGGCGTTTAATATGCGGTGTTGAGTCCATTTCGTTGAGCAAGGAGTAGCTCTTGTCTATTCCATATTTGGCTTAAGGAACTTTATCTGTGCTCATTTCAATCTCTGGTTTTATGCAGCACCCCAACTCACCTTTACCCTTAAGCAAGAATAAGTTGGTTTTCTAAATTTGAGACCCTGTTCTGTTCTGTAATTCAGTTCCTGTGTAGCCAACTTTACATTCCGTGTATTAGTGATATCTTATGATGTTTCTTTTTCTGTGTGACTTATTTCAGTTAGAATCATCATACCTGAATCCACTCATTGTGCTGCTAAGGGCCTGATGACACAGATTTCATTGCTGAGTGATATTGCTTTGTAAGTAAATACCACAACTTCTTTATCCATTTTTCACTTTCTGCGATGTTGAACTTGTACTGTAAACGAGGTTCTTGTAAACAGAGGCGTCCCAAACTTTGGGGTGGCTGTGTCTTTTTGATTTTAATTTCCCTAAGCTATAGGACCATAAGTGGAAGTGCCCTAGGTTCTGTTGCTTTGTTTTTTAGATGTTTCAGGAAACACCATACACTTCTCCCGAGTGGTTGTTGGCAATTTACATCCCGCCCATCAGCATAACAAGGCTCCCAGTTCTCCATGGCCTGTCCTGCCTTTCTGGATTTTACACTTTTTTCAGATGGCCCTTTTGACCGGGGAGAAGTGAGACTTCATTGTAGTGCAGATTTCCTTTGCAAGCTTGCTTGGTTGGCCAAAAAGGGCGTATGCGTTTTTTCCTGAATATATTCAGGAAAAAACGCATACGCCCTTTTTGGCCAAGTGCATCATTGTGGACGTTCTGCCTCTTTTCCTATGCTTTCAATGCAATTCCAGTCTACCTCCTGAAATCGGTTTCCTGCAATTCTGCCCTGCATTCAAGTCCTCTTGGCAGCCTTACTTCAGTGTATTTTTGGACGATAGCTGTCATTTATAACTCTGCAGGTTTGTGAATTACAGTGCCCCTGAGCTCCTTTCTTCAACTCGCTTTCTTTTGAGTTGGCCGCAACACCGCAGGGTGGCTTCAGGCCCTAATCTGGTTCCGGTACGGCACGCTGAGCCTTTGGTTATTTCCTCTTCCTGGTGGGAAATGAGAGTTAAATTTGCCCGTCCAGACACCTCCAGCTAGCCTCTCATTGGTTCTCGCTATTCCTGTTCATCTTCCGCAGAAATTGCAAACTGGGCCAAACAGGAGGTTAAAGGCGCTGACTCTCCAAGTGGGGAGAGTGTTAGTAAAGCGTCTGGAATGTTGCACCCGAGTACCAGGGGAGGAAAACTGAGACATATTTGAACACGTCTCCCGATCACATGGTTGATCTACTCTGGGTTCCACATGCATGTTTTAGCTGAAGGAAGAATACCTAAAACGTGGGTAGTTGAAACCCGTGGAATGGGTACCATGCAATATGACTTCAAAGGGTCTTCATTTGCTCACCGAACCTCTCCAATCCTATCACTGCTGCGTTTATGCCCCTGTACACATGCTTGATTCTCTTTCGGAGACATAGCAATCTATAGGTTTTAAGATACTTACTAGTCAGGTACATTCTTAGGCATTTAATATGCAGTGTTGAGTCCATTTCGTTGAGCAAGGAGTAGCTCTTGTCTATTCCATATTTGGCTTAAGGAACTTTATCTGTGCTCATTTCAATCTCTGGTTTTATGCAGCACCCCAACTCACCTTTCCCCTTAAGCAAGCATAAGTTGGTTTTCTAAATTTGAGTCCCTGTTCTGTTCTGTAATTCAGTTCCTGTGTAGCCAAGTTTACATTCCGTGTATTACTGATATCTTATGATGTTTCTTTTTCTGTGTGACTTATTTCAGTTAGAATCATCATACCTGAATCCACTCATTGTGCTGCTTAGGGCCTGATGACACAGATTTCATTGCTGAGTGATATTGCTTTGTAAGTAAATACCACAACTTCTTTATTCATTTTTCACTTTCTGCGATGTTGAACTTGTACTGTAAACGAGTTTCTTGTAAACAGAGCCGTTCCAAACTTTGGGGTGGCTGTGTCTTTTTGATTTTAATTTCCCTAAGCTATAGGACCATAAGTGGAAGTGCCCTAGGTTCTGTTGCTTTGTGTTTTAGATGTTTCAGGAAACACCATACACTTCTCCCGAGTGGTTGTTGGCAATTTACATCCCGCCCATCAGCATAACAAGGCTCCCAGTTCTCCATGGCCTGTCCTGCCTTTCTGGATTTTACACTTTTTTCAGATGGCCCTTTTGACCGGGCGGAAGTGAGACTTCATTGTAGTGCAGATTTCCTTTGCAAGCTTGCTTGGTTGGCCAAAAAGGGCGTATGCGTTTTTTCCTGAATATATTCAGGAAAAAACGCATACGCCCTTTTTGGCCAAGTGCATCATTGTGGACGTTCTGCCTCTTTTCCTATGCTTTCAATGCAATTCCAGTCTACCTCCTGAAATCGGTTTCCTGCAATTCTGCCCCGCTTTCAAGTCCTCTTGGCAGCCTTACTTCAGTCTATTTTTGGACGATAGCTGTCATTTATAACTCTGCAGGTTTGTGAATTACAGTGCCCCTGAGCTCCTTTCTTCAACTCGCTTTCTTTTGAGCTGGCCGCAACACCGCAGGATGGCTTCAGGCCCTAATCTGGCTCCGGTACGGCACGCTGAGCCTTTGGTTATTTCCTCTTCCTGGTGGGAAATGAGAGTTAAATTTGCCCGTCCAGACACCTCCAGCTAGCCTCTCATTGGTTCTCGCTATTCCTGTTCATCTTCCGCAGAAATTGCAAACTGGGCCAAACAGGAGGTTAAAGGCGCTGACTCTCCAAGTGGGGAGAGTGTTAGTAAAGCGTCTGGAATGTTGCACCCGAGTACCAGGGGAGGAAAACTGAGACATATTTGAACACGTCTCCCGATCACATGGTTGATCATACTCTGGGTTCCACATGCATGTTTTAGCTGAAGGAAGAATACCTAAAACCTGGGTAGTTGAAACCCGTGGAATGGGTACCATGCAATATGACTTCAAAGGGTCTTCATTTGCTCACCGAACCTCTCCAATCCTATCACTGCTGCGTTTATGCCCCTGTACACATGCTTGATTCTCTTTCGGAGACATAGCAATCCATAGGTTTTAAGATACTTACTAGTCAGGTACATTCTTAGGCGTTTAATATGCGGTGTTGAGTCCATTTTGTTGAGCAAGGAGTAGCTCTTGTCTATTCCATATTCGGCTTAAGGAACTTTATCTGTGCTCATTTCAATCTCTGGTTTTATGCAGCAACCCAACTCACCTTTACCCTTAAGCAAGCATAAGTTGGTTTTCTAAATTTGAGAACCTGTTCTGTTTTGGAATTCAGTTCCTGTGTAGCCAAGTTTACATTCCGTGTATTAGTGATATCTTATGATGTTTCTATTTCTGTGTGACTTATTTCAGTTAGAATCATCGTACCTGAATCTACTCATTATGCTGCTACGGGCCTGATGACATAGATTTCATTGCTGAGTGATACTGCATTGTACGTCAGTACCACAAGTTCTTTATCCATTTTTCACTTTCTGCGATGTTGAACTTGTACTGTAAACGAGGTTCTTGTAAACAGAGCCGTTCCAAACTTTGGGGTGGCTGTGTCTTTTTGATTTTAATTTCCCTAAGCTATAGGACCATAAGTGGAAGTGCCCTAGGCTCTGTTGCTTTGTTTTTTAGATGTTTCAGGAAACACCATACACTTCTCCCGAGTGTCTGTTGGCAATTTACATCCCGCCCATCAGCATAACAAGGCTCCCAGTTCTCAATGGCCTGTTGCCTTTCTGGATTTTACACTTTTCTCAGATGGCCCTTTTGACCTGGGGGAAGTGAGACTTCATTGTAGTGCAGATTTCCTTTGCAAGCTTGCTTGGTTGGCCAAAAAGGGCGTATGCGTTTTTTCCTGATTATATTCAGGAAAAAACGCATACGCCCTTTTTGGCCAAGTGCATCATTGTGGACGTTCTGCCTCTTTTCCTATGCTTTCAATGCAATTCCAGTCTACCTCCTGAAATCGGTTTCCTGCAATTCTGCCCCGCTTTCAAGTCCTCTTGGCAGCCTTACTTCAGTCTATTTTTGGACGATAGCTGTCATTTATAACTCTGCAGGTTTGTGAATTACAGTGCCCCTGAGCTCCTTTCTTCAACTCGCTTTCTTTTGAGCTGGCCGCAACACCGCAGGATGGCTTCAGGCCCTAATCTGGTTCCGGTACGGCACGCTGAGCCTTTGGTTATTTCCTCTTTCTGGTGGGAAATGAGTGTTAAATTTGCCCGTCCAGACACCTCCAGTTAGCCTCTCATTGGTTCTCGCTATTCCTGTTCATCTTCCGCAGAAATTGCAAACTGGGCCAAACAGGAGGTTAAAGGCGCTGACTCTCCAAGTGGGGAGAGTGTTAGTAAAGCGTCTGGAATGTTGCACCCGAGTACCAGGGGAGGAAAACTGAGACATATTTGAACACGTCTCCCGATCACATGGTTGATCATACTCTAGGCTCCACATGCATGTTTTAGCTGAAGGAAGAATACCTTAAACCTGGGTAGTTGAAACCTGTGGAATGGGTACCATGCAATATGACTTCAAAGGGTCTTCATTTGCTCACCGAACCTCTCCAATCCTAGCACTGCTGCGTTTATGCCCCTGTACACATGCTTGATTCTCTTTCGGAGACATAGCAATCCATAGGTTTTAAGATACTTACTAGTCAGGTACATTCTTAGGCGTTTAATATGGGGTGTTGAGTCCATTTCGTTGAGCAAGGAGTAACTCTTGTCTATTCCATATTTGGCTTAAGGAACTTTATCTGTGCTCATTTCAATCTCTGGTTTTATGCAGCACCCCAACTCACCTTTACCCTTAAGCAAGAATAAGTTCGTTTTCTAAATTTGAGACCCTGTTCTGTTCTGTAATTCAGTTCCTGTGTAGCCAAGTTTACATTCCGTGTATTACTGATATCTTATGATGTTTCTTTTTCTGTGTGACTTATTTCAGTTAGAATCATCATACCTGAATCCACTCATTGTGCTGCTAAGGGCCTGATGACACAGATTTCATTGCTGAGAGATATTGCTTTGTAAGTAAATACCACAACTTCTTTATCCATTTTTCACTTTCTGCGATGTTGAACTTGTACTGTAAACGAGGTTCTTGTAAACAGAGCCGTTCCAAACTTTGGGGTGGCTGTGTCTTTTTGATTTTAATTTCCCTAAGCTATAGGACCATAAGTGGAAGTGCCCTAGGCTCTGTTGCTTTGTTTTTTAGATGTTTCAGGAAACACCATACACTTCTCCCGAGTGGTTGTTGGCAATTTACATCCCGCCCATCAGCATAACAAGGCTCCCAGTTCTCCATGGCCTGTCCTGCCTTTCTGGATTTTACAGTTTTTTCAGATGGCCCTTTTGACCGGGGGGAAGTGAGACTTCATTGTAGTGCAGATTTCCTTTGCAAGCTTGCTTGGTTGGCCAAAAAGGGCGTATGCGTTTTTTCCTGAATATATTCAGGAAAAAACGCATACGCCCTTTTTGGCCAAGTGCATCATTGTGGACGTTCTGCCTCTTTTCCTATGCTTTCAATGCAATTCCAGTCTACCTCCTGAAATCGGTTTCCTGCAATTCTGCCCTGCTTTCAAGTCCTCTTGGCAGCCTTACTTCAGTCTATTTTTGGACGATAGCTGTCATTTATAACTCTGCAGGTTTGTGAATTACAGTGCCCCTGCGCTCCTTTCTTCAACTCGGTTTCTTTAGAGCTGGCCGCAACACCGCAGGATGGCTTCAGGCCCTAATCTGGTTCCGGTACGGCACGCTGAGCCTTTGGTTATTTCCTCTTCCTGGTGGGAAATGAGAGTTAAATTTGCCCGTCCAGACACCTCCAGCTAGCCTCTCATTGGTTCTCGCTATTCCTGTTCATCTTCCGCAGAAATTGCAAACTGGGCCAAACAGGAGGTTAAAGGCGCTGACTCTCCAAGTGGGGAGAGTGTTAGTAAAGCGTCTGGAATGTTGCACCCGAGTACCAGGGGAGGAAAACTGAGACATATTTGAACACGTCTCCCATTCACATGGTTGATCATACTTGGGTTCCACATGCATGTTTTAGCTGAAGGAAGAATACCTTAAACCTGGAGAGTTGAAACCCGTGGAATGGGTACCATGCAATATGACTTCAAAGGGTCTTCATTTGCTCACCGAACCTCTCCAATCCTATCACTGCTGCGTTTATGCCCCTGTACACATGCTTGATTCTCTTTCGGAAACATAGCAATCCATAGGTTTTAAGATACTTACTAGTCAGGTACATTCTTAGGCGTTTAATATGCGGTGTTGAGTCCATTTCGTTGAGCAAGGAGTAGCTCTTGTCTATTCCATATTTGGCTTAAGGAACTTTATCTGTGCTCATTTCAATCTCTGGTTTTATGCAGCACCCCAACTCACCTTTACCCTTAAGCAAGCATAAGTTGGTTTTCTAAATTTGAGTCCCTGTTCTGTTCTGTAATTCAGTTCCTGTGTAGCCAAGTTTACATTCCGTGTATTACTGATATCTTATGATGTTTCTTTTTCTGTGTGACTTACTTCAGTTAGAATCATCATACCTGAATCCACTCATTGTGCTGCTAAGGGCCTGATGACATAGATTTCATTGCTGAGTGATATTGCTTTGTAAGTGAATACCACAACTTCTTTATCCATTTTTCACTTTCTGCGATGTTGAACTTGTACTGTAAACGAGGTTCTTAAAACAGAGCCGTTCCAAACTTTGGGGTGGCTGTGTCTTTTTGATTTTTATTTCCCTAAGCTAGAGGACCATAAGTGGAAGTGCCCTAGGCTCTGTTGCTTTGTTTTTTAGATGTTTCAGGAAACACCATACACTTCTCCCAAGTGTCTGTTGGCAATTTACATCCCGCCCATCAGCATAACAAGGCTCCCAGTTCTCAATGGCCTGTTGCCTTTCTGGATTTTACACTTTTTTCAGATGGCCCTTTTGACCGGGGGGAAGTGAGACTTCATTGTAGTGCAGATTTCCTTTGCAAGCTTGCTTGGTTGGCCAAAAAGGGCGTATGCGTTTTTTCCTGAATATATTCAGGAAAAAACGCATACGCCCTTTTTGGCCAAGTGCATCATTGTGGACGTTCTGCCTCTTTTCCTATGCTTTCAATGCAATTCCAGTCTACCTCCTGAAATCGGTTTCCTGCAATTCTGCCCCGCTTTCAAGTCCTCTTGGCAGCCTTACTTCAGTCTATTTTTGGACGATAGCTGTCATTTATAACTCTGCAGGTTTGTGAATTACAGTGCTCCTGAGCTCCTTTCTTCAACTCGCTTTGTTGTGACCTGGCCGCAACACCGCAGGATGGCTTCAGGCCCTAATCTGGTTCCGGCCCAGCATGCTGAGCCTTTGGTTAATTCCTCTTCCTTGGTGGGAAATGAGAGTTAAATTTGCCCGTCCAGACACCTCCAGCTAGCCTCTCATTGGTTCTCGCTATTCCTGTTCATCTTCCGCAGAAATTGCAAACTGGGCCAAACAGGAGGTTAAAGGGACTGACTCTCCAAGTGGGGAGAGTGTTAGTAAAGCGTCTGGAATGTTGCACCCGAGTACCAGGGGAGGAAAACTGAGACATATTTGAACACGTCTCCCGATCACATGGTTGATCATACTCTAGGTTCAACATGCATGTTTTAGTTGAAGGAAGAATACCTAAAACCTGGGTAGTTGAAACCCGTGGAATGGGTACCATGCAATATGACTTCAAAGGGTCTTCATTTGCTCACCAAACCTCTCCAATCCTATCACTGCTGCGTTTATGCCCCTGTACACATGCTTGATTCTCTTTCGGAGACATAGCAATCCATAGGTTTTAAGATACTTACTAGTCAGGTACATTCTTAGGCGTTTAATATGGGGTGTTGAGTCCATTTCGTTGAGCAAGGAGTAGCTCTTGTCTATTCCATATTTGGCTTAAGGAACTTTATCTGTGCTCATTTCAATCTCTGGTTTTATGCAGCACCCCAACTCACCTTTACCCTTAAGCAAGAATAAGTTGGTTTTCTAAATTTGAGACC
This sequence comes from Stenella coeruleoalba, assembly GCF_951394435.1. NCBI lineage: Eukaryota > Metazoa > Chordata > Mammalia > Artiodactyla > Delphinidae > Stenella > Stenella coeruleoalba. The sequence continues at coordinate 156,000 of NW_027646024.1, read as the reverse complement.
CTGTTCTGTTCTGTAATTCAGTTCCTGTGTAGCCAACTTTACATTCCGTGTATTAGTGATATCTTATGATGTTTCTTTTTCTGTGTGACTTATTTCAGTTAGAATCATCATACCTGAATCCACTCATTGTGCTGCTAAGGGCCTGATGACACAGATTTCATTGCTGAGTGATATTGCTTTGTAAGTAAATACCACAACTTCTTTATCCATTTTTCACTTTCTGCGATGTTGAACTTGTACTGTAAACGAGGTTCTTGTAAACAGAGGCGTCCCAAACTTTGGGGTGGCTGTGTCTTTTTGATTTTAATTTCCCTAAGCTATAGGACCATAAGTGGAAGTGCCCTAGGTTCTGTTGCTTTGTTTTTTAGATGTTTCAGGAAACACCATACACTTCTCCCGAGTGGTTGTTGGCAATTTACATCCCGCCCATCAGCATAACAAGGCTCCCAGTTCTCCATGGCCTGTCCTGCCTTTCTGGATTTTACACTTTTTTCAGATGGCCCTTTTGACCGGGGAGAAGTGAGACTTCATTGTAGTGCAGATTTCCTTTGCAAGCTTGCTTGGTTGGCCAAAAAGGGCGTATGCGTTTTTTCCTGAATATATTCAGGAAAAAACGCATACGCCCTTTTTGGCCAAGTGCATCATTGTGGACGTTCTGCCTCTTTTCCTATGCTTTCAATGCAATTCCAGTCTACCTCCTGAAATCGGTTTCCTGCAATTCTGCCCTGCTTTCAAGTCCTCTTGGCCGCCTTACTTCAGTCTATTTTTGGACGATAACTGTCATTTATAACTCTGCAGGTTTGTGAATTACAGTGCCCCTGAGCTCCTTTCTTCAACTCGCTTTCTTTTGAGCTGGCCGCAACACCGCAGGGTGGCTTCAGGCCCTAATCTGGTTCCGGTACGGCACGCTGAGCCTTTGGTTATTTCCTCTTCCTGGTGGGAAATGAGAGTTAAATTTGCCCGTCCAGACACCTCCAGCTAGCCTCTCATTGGTTCTCACTATTCCTGTTCATCTTCCGCAGAAATTGCAAACTGGGCCAAACAGGAGGTTAAAGGCGCTGACTCTCCAAGTGGGGAGAGTGTTAGTAAAGCGTCTGGAATGTTGCACCCGAGTACCAGGGGAGGAAAACTGAGACATATTTGAACACGTCTCCCGATCACATGGTTGATCATACTCTGGGTTCCACATGCATGTTTTAGCTGAAGGAAGAATACCTAAAACGTGGGTAGTTGACACCCGTGGAATGGGTACCATGCAATATGACTTCAAAGGGTCTTCATTTGCTCACCGAACCTCTCCAATCCTATCACTGCTGCGTTTATGCCCCTGTACACATGCTTGATTCTCTTTCGGAGACATAGCAATCTATAGGTTTTAAGATACTTACTAGTCAGGTACATTCTTAGGCATTTAATATGCAGTGTTGAGTCCATTTCGTTGAGCAAGGAGTAGCTCTTGTCTATTCCATATTTGGCTTAAGGAACTTTATCTGTGCTCATTTCAATCTCTGGTTTTATGCAGCACCCCAACTCACCTTTCCCCTTAAGCAAGCATAAGTTGGTTTTCTAAATTTGAGTCCCTGTTCTGTTCTGTAATTCAGTTCCTGTGTAGCCAAGTTTACATTCCGTGTATTACTGATATCTTATGATGTTTCTTTTTCTGTGTGACTTATTTCAGTTAGAATCATCATACCTGAATCCACTCATTGTGCTGCTAAGGGCCTGATGACACAGATTTCATTGCTGAGTGATATTGCTTTGTAAGTAAATACCACAACTTCTTTATTCATTTTTCACTTTCTGCGATGTTGAACTTGTACTGTAAACGAGTTTCTTGTAAACAGAGCCGTTCCAAACTTTGGGGTGGCTGTGTCTTTTTGATTTTAATTTCCCTAAGCTATAGGACCATAAGTGGAAGTGCCCTAGGTTCTGTTGCTTTGTGTTTTAGATGTTTCAGGAAACACCATACACTTCTCCCGAGTGGTTGTTGGCAATTTACATCCCGCCCATCAGCATAACAAGGCTCCCAGTTCTCCATGGCCTGTCCTGCCTTTCTGGATTTTACACTTTTTTCAGATGGCCCTTTTGACCGGGGGGAAGTGAGACTTCATTGTAGTGCAGATTTCCTTTGCAAGCTTGCTTGGTTGGCCAAAAAGGGCGTATGCGTTTTTTCCTGAATATATTCAGGAAAAAACGCATACGCCCTTTTTGGCCAAGTGCATCATTGTGGACGTTCTGCCTCTTTTCCTATGCTTTCAATGCAATTCCAGTCTACCTCCTGAAATCGGTTTCCTGCAATTCTGCCCCGCTTTCAAGTCCTCTTGGCAGCCTTACTTCAGTCTATTTTTGGACGATAGCTGTCATTTATAACTCTGCAGGTTTGTGAATTACAGTGCCCCTGAGCTCCTTTCTTCAACTCGCTTTCTTTTGAGCTGGCCGCAACACCGCAGGATGGCTTCAGGCCCTAATCTGGCTCCGGTACGGCACGCTGAGCCTTTGGTTATTTCCTCTTCCTGGTGGGAAATGAGAGTTAAATTTGCCCGTCCAGACACCTCCAGCTAGCCTCTCATTGGTTCTCGCTATTCCTGTTCATCTTCCGCAGAAATTGCAAACTGGGCCAAACAGGAGGTTAAAGGCGCTGACTCTCCAAGTGGGGAGAGTGTTAGTAAAGCGTCTGGAATGTTGCACCCGAGTACCAGGGGAGGAAAACTGAGACATATTTGAACACGTCTCCCGTTCACATGGTTGATCATACTTGGGTTCCACATGCATGTTTTAGCTGAAGGAAGAATACCTTAAACCTGGAGAGTTGAGACCCGTGTAAAGGGTACCATGCAATATGACTTCAAAGGGTCTTCATTTGCTCACCGAACCTCTCCAATCCTATCACTGCTGCGTTTATGCCCCTGTACACATGCTTGATTCTCTTTTGGAGACGTAGCAATCCATAGGTTTTTCGATACTTACTAGTCAGGTACATTCTTAGTCGTTTAAAATGCGGTGTTGAGTCCATTTCGTTGAGCAAGGAGTAGCTCTTGTCTATTCCATATTTGACTTAAGGAACTTTATCTGTGCTCATTTCAATCTCTGGTTTTATGCAGCACCCCAACTCACCTTTACCCTTAAGCAAGCATAAGTTGGTTTTCTAAATTTGAGACCCTGTTCTGTTCTGTAATTCAGTTCCTGTGTAGCCAAGTTTACATTCCGTGTATTACTGATATCTTATGATGTTTCTTTTTCTGTGTGACTTATTTCAGTTAGAATCATCATACCTGAATCCACTCATTGTGATGCTAAGGGCCTGATGACATAGATTTCATTGCTGAGTGATATTGCTTTGTAAGTAAATACCACAACTTCTTTATCCATTTTTCACTTTCTGCGATGTTGAACTTGTACTGTAAAAGAGGTTCTTGTAAACAGAGGCGTCCCAAACTTTGGGGTGGCTGTGTCTTTTTGATTTTAATTTCCCTAAGCTATAGGACCATAAGTGGCAGTGCCCTAGGCTCTGTTGCTTTGTGTTGTAGATGTTTCAGGAAACACCATACACTTCTCCCAAGTGTCTGTTGGCAATTTACATCCCGCCCATCAGCATAACAAGGCTCCCAGTTCTCCATGGCCTGTGCGGCCTTTCTGGATTTTACACTTTTTTCAGATGGCCCTTTTGACCGGGGGGAAGTGAGACTTCATTGTAGTGCAGATTTCCTTTGCAAGCTTGCTTGGTTGGCCAAAAAGGGCGTATGCGTTTTTTCCTGAATATATTCAGGAAAAAACGCATACGCCCTTTTTGGCCAAGTGCATCATTGTGGACGTTCTGCCTCTTTTCCTATGCTTTCAATGCAATTCCAGTCTACCTCCTGAAATCGGTTTCCTGCAATTCTGCCCCGCTTTCAAGTCCTCTTGGCAGCCTTACTTCAGTCTATTTTTGGACGATAGCTGTCATTTATAACTCTGCAGGTTTGTGAATTACAGTGCCCCTGAGCTCCTTTCTTCAACGCGCTTTCTTGTGACCTGGCCGCAACACCGCAGGATTGCTTCATGCCCTAATCTGGTTCTGGCACGGCACGCTGAGCCTTTGGTTATTTCCTCCTCCTGGTGGGAAATGAGAGTTAAATTTGCCCGTCCAGACACCTCCAGCTAGCCTCTCATTGGTTCTCGCTATTCCTGTTCATCTTCCGCAGAAATTGCAAACTGGGCCAAACAGGAGGTTAAAGGTGCTGACTCTCCAAGTGGGGAGAGTGTTAGTAAAGCGTCTGGAATGTTGCACCCGAGTACCAGGGGAGGAAAACTGAGACATATTTGAACACGTCTCCCGATCACATGGTTGATCATACTCTGGGTTCCACATGCATGTTTTAGCTGAAGGAAGAATACCTAAAACCTGGGTAGTTGAAACCTGTGGAATGGGTACCATGCAATATGACTTCAAAGGGTCTTCATTTGCTCACTGAACCTCTCCAATCCTATCACTGCTGCGTTTATGCCCCTGTACACATGCTTGATTCTCTTTCGGAGACATAGCAATCCATAGGTTTTAAGATACTTACTAGTCAGGTACATTCTTAGGCGTTTAATATGCGGTGTTGAGTCCATTTCGTTGAGCAAGGAGTAGCTCTTGTCTATTCCATATTTGGCTTAAGGAACTTTATCTGTGCTCATTTCAATCTCTGGTTTTATGCAGCACCCCAACTCACCTTTACCCTTAAGCAAGAATAAGTTGGTTTTCTAAATTTGAGACCCTGTTCTGTTCTGTAATTCAGTTCCTGTGTAGCCAAGTTTACATTCCGTGTATTACTGATATCTTATGATGTTTCTTTTTCTGTGTGACTTATTTCAGTTAGAATCATCATACCTGAATCCACTCATTGTGCTGCTAAGGGCCTGATGACACAGATTTCATTGCTGAGTGATATTGCTTTGTAAGTAAATACCACAACTTCTTTATCCATTTTTCACTTTCTGCGATGTTGAACTTGTACTGTAAACGAGGTTGTTGTAAACAGAGCCGTTCCAAACTTTGGGGTGGCTGTGTCTTTTTTATTTTAATTTCCCTAAGCTATAGGACCATAAGTGGAAGTGCCCTAGGTTCTGTTGCTTTGTTTTTTAGATGTTTCAGGAAACACCATACACTTCTCCCGAGTGGTTGTTGGCAATTTACATCCCGCCCATCAGCATAACAAGGCTCCCAGTTCTCCATGGCCTGTCCTGCCTTTCTGGATTTTACACTTTTTTCAGATGGCCCTTTTGACCGGGGGGAAGTGAGACTTCATTGTAGTGCAGATTTCCTTTGCAAGCTTGCTTGGTTGGCCAAAAAGTGCGTATGCGATTTTTCCTGAATATATTCAGGAAAAAACGCATACGCCCTTTTTGGCCAAGTGCATCATTGTGGACGTTCTGCCTCTTTTCCTATGCTTTCAATGCAATTCCAGTCTACCTCCTGAAATCGGTTTCCTGCAATTCTGCCCCGCTTTCAAGTCCTCTTGGCAGCCTTACTTCAGTCTATTTTTGGACGATAGCTGTCATTTATAACTCTGCAGGTTTGTGAATTACAGTGCCCCTGCGCTCCTTTCTTCAACTCGGTTTCTTTTGAGCTGGCCGCAACACCGCAGGATGACTTCAGGCCCTAATCTGGTAACGGTACGGCACGCTGAGCCTTTGGTTATTTCCTCTTCCTGGTGGGAAATGAGAGTTAAATTTGCCCGTCCAGACACCTCCAGCTAGCCTCTCATTGGTTCTCGCTATTCCTGTTCATCTTCCGCAGAAATTGCAAACTGGGCCAAACAGGAGGTTAAAGGCGCTGACTCTCCAAGTGGGGAGAGTGTTAGTAAAGCGTCTGGAATGTTGCACCCGAGTACCAGGGGAGGAAAACTGAGACATATTTGAACACGTCTCCCGATCACATGGTTGATCATACTCTGGGTTCCACATGCATGTTTTAGCTGAAGGAAGAATACCTATAACCTGGGTAGTTGAAACCCGTGGAATGGGTACCATGCAATATGACTTCAAAGGGTCTTCATTTGCTCACCGAACCTCTCCAATCCTATCACTGCTGCGTTTATGCCCCTGTACACATGCTTGATTCTCTTTCGGAGACATAGCAATCCATAGGTTTTAAGATACTTACTAGTCAGGTACATTCTTAGGCGTTTAATATGCGGTGTTGAGTCCATTTCGTTGAGCAAGGAGTAGCTCTTGTCTATTCCATATTTGGCTTAAGGAACTTTATCTGTGCTCATTTCAATCTCTGGTTTTATGCAGCAACCCAACTCACCTTTACCCTTAAGCAAGCATAAGTTGGTTTTCTAAATTTGAGAACCTGTTCTGTTTTGGAATTCAGTTCCTGTGTAGCCAAGTTTACATTCCGTGTATTAGTGATATCTTATGATGTTTCTTTTTCTGTGTGACTTATTTCAGTTAGAATCATCGTACCTGAATCTACTCATTATGCTGCTACGGGCCTGATGACATAGATTTCATTGCTGAGTGATACTGCATTGTACGTAAGTACCACAAGTTCTTTATCCATTTTTCACTTTCTGCGATGTTGAACTTGTACTATAAACGAGGTTCTTGTAAACAGAGCCGTTCCAAACTTTGGGGTGGCTGTGTCTTTTTGATTTTAATTTCCCTAAGCTATAGGACCATAAGTGGAAGTGCCCTAGGCTCTGTTGCTTTGTTTTTTAGATGTTTCAGGAAACACCATACACTTCTCCCGAGTGGTTGTTGGCAATTTACATCCCGCCCATCAGCATAACAAGGCTCCCAGTTCTCCATGGCCTGTCCTGCCTTTCTGGATTTTACACTTTTTTCAGATGGCCCTTTTGACCGGGGGGAAGTGAGACTTCATTGTAGTGCAGATTTCCTTTGCAAGCTTGCTTGGTTGGCCAAAAAGGGCGTATGCGTTTTTTCCTGAATATATTCAGGAAAAAACGCATACGCCCTTTTTGGCCAAGTGCATCATTGTGGACGTTCTGCCTCTTTTCCTATGCTTTCAATGCAATTCCAGTCTACCTCCTGAAATCGGTTTCCTGCAATTCTGCCCCGCTTTCAAGTCCTCTTGGCAGCCTTACTTCAGTCTATTTTTGGACGATAGCTGTCATTTATAACTCTGCAGGTTTGTGAATTACAGTGCCCCTGAGCTCCTTTCTTCAACTCGCTTTCTGTTGAGATGGCCGCAACACCGCAGGATGGCTTCAGGCCCTAATCTGGTTCCGGCACGGCACGCTGAGCCTTTGGTTAATTCCTCTTCCTGGTGGGAAATGAGAGTTAAATTTGCCCGTCCAGAAACCTCCAGCTAGCCTCTCATTGGTTCTCGCTATTCCTGTTCATCTTCCGCAGAAATTGCAAACTGGGCCAAACAGGAGGTTAAAGGGACTGACTCTCCAAGTGGGGAGAGTGTTAGTAAAGCGTCTGGAATGTTGCACCCGAGTACCAGGGTACGAAAACTGAGACATATTTGAACACGTCTCCCGATCACATGGTTGATCATACTCTAGGTTCCACATGCATGTTTTAGCTGAAGGAAGAATACCTTAAACCTGGAGAGTTGAGACCCGTGTAATGGGTACCACGCAATATGACTTCAAAGGGTCTTCATTTGCTCACCGAACCTCTCCAATCCTATCAGTGCTGCGTTTATGCCCCTGTACACATGCTTGATTCTCTTTCGGAGACATAGCAATCTATAGGTTTTAAGATACTTACTAGTCAGGTACATTCTTAGGCGTTTAATATGCGGTGTTGAGTCCATTTCGTTGAGCAAGGAGTAGCTCTTGTCTATTCCATATTTGGCTTAAGGAACTTTACCTGTGCTCATTTCAATCTCTGGTTTTATGCAGCACCCCAACTCACCTTTACCCTTAAGCAAGCATAAGTTGGTTTTCTAAATTTGAGACCCTGTTCTGTTCTGTAATTCAGTTCCTGTGTAGCCAAGTTTACATTCCGTGTATTACTGATATCTTATGATGTTTCTTTTTCTGTGTGACTTATTTCAGTTAGAATCATCATACCTGAATCCACTCATTGTGCTGCTAAGGGCCTGATGACACAGATTTCATTGCTGAGTGATATTGCTTTGTAAGTAAATACCACAACTTCTTTATCCATTTTTCACTTTCTGCGATGTTGAACTTGTACTGTAAACGAGGTTCTTGTAAACAGAGGCGTCCCAAACTTTGGGGTGGCTGTGTCTTTTTGATTTTAAATTCCCTAAGCTATAGGACCATAAGTGGAAGTGCCCTAGGCTCTGTTGCTTTGTTTTTTAGATGTTTCAGGAAACACCATACACTTCTCCCGAGTGGTTTTTGGCAATTTACATCCCGCCCTTCAGCATAACAAGGCTCCCAGTTCTCCATGGCCTGTCCTGCCTTTCTGGATTTTACACTTTTTTCAGATGGCCCTTTTGACCGGGGGGAAGTGAGACTTCATTGTAGTGCAGATTTCCTTTGCAAGCTTGCTTGGTTGGCCAAAAAGGGCGTATGCGTTTTTTCCTGAATATATTCAGGAAAAAACGCATACGCCCTTTTTGGCCAAGTGCATCATTGTGGACGTTCTGCCTCTTTATCTATGCTTTCAATGCAATTCCAGTCTACCTCCTGAAATCGGTTTCGTGCAATTCTGCCCCGCTTTCAAGTCCTCTTGGCAGCCTTACTTCAGTCTATTTTTGGACGATAGCTGTCATTTATAACTCTGCAGGTTTGTGAATTACAGTGCCCCTGAGCTCCTTTCTTCAACTCGCTTTCTTGTGACCTGGCCGCAACACCGCAGGATGGCTTCAGGCCCTAATCTGGTTCCGGCACGGCACGCTGAGCCTTTGGTTAATTCCTCTTCCTGGTGGGAAATGAGAGTTAAATTTGCCCGTCCAGACACCTCCAGCTAGCCTCTCATTGGTTCTCACTATTCCTGTTCATCTTCCGCAGAAATTGCAAACTGGGCCAAACAGGAGGTTAAAGGCGCTGACTCTCCAAGTCGGGAGAGTGTTAGTAAAGCATCTGGAATGTTGCACCCGAGTACCAGGGTACGAAAACTGAGACATATTTGAACACATCTCCCGATCACATGGTTGATCATACTCTAGGTTCCACATGCATGTTTTAGCTGAAGGAAGAATACCTTAAACCTGGAGAGTTGAAACCCGTGTAATGGGTACCATGCAATATGACTTCAAAGGGTCTTCATTTGCTCACCGAACCTCTCCAATCCTATCACTGCTGCGTTTATGCCCCTGTACACATGCTTGATTAACTTTCGGAGACATAGCAATCCATAGGTTTTAAGATACTTACTAGTCAGGTACATTCTTAGGTGTTTAATATGCGGTGTTATGTCCATTTCATTGAGCAAGGAGTAGCTCTTGTCTATTCCATATTTGGCTTAAGGAACTTTATCTGTGCTCATTTCAATCTCTGGTTTTATGCAGCACCCCAACTCACCTTTACCCTTAAGCAAGAATAAGTTGGTTTTCTAAATTTGAGACCCTGTTCTGTTCTGTAATTCAGTTCCTGTGTAGCCAAGTTTATATTCCGTGTATTACTGATATCTTATGATGTTTCTTTTTCTGTGTGACTTATTTCAGTTAGAATCATCATACCTGAATCCACTCATTGTGCTGCTAAGGGCCTTATGACACAGATTTCATTGCTGAGTGATATTGCTTTGTAAGGAAATACCACAACTTCTTTATCCATTTTTCACTTTCTGCGATGTTGAACTTGTACTGTAAACGAGGTTCTTGTAAACAGAGCCGTTCCAAACTTTGGGGTGGCTGTGTGTTTTTGATTTTAATTTCCCTAAGCTATAGGACCATAAGTGGAAGTGCCCTAGGTTCTGTTGCTTTGTTTTTTCGATGTTTCAGGAAACACCATACACTTCTCCCGAGTGGTTGTTGGCAATTTACATCCCGCCCTTCAGCATAACAAGGCTCCCATTTCTCCATTGCCTGTCCTGCCTTTCTGGATTTTACACTTTTTTCAGATGGCCCTTTTGACCGGGGGGAAGTGAGACTTCATTGTAGTGCAGATTTCCTTTGCAAGCTTGCTTGGTTGGCCAAAAGGGGCGTATGCGTTTTTTCCTGAATATATTCAGGAAAAAACGCATACGCCCTTTTTGGCCAAGTGCATCATTGTGGACGTTCTGCCTCTTTTCCTATGCTTTCAATGCAATTCCAGTCTACCTCCTGAAATCGGTTTCCTGCAATTCTGCCCCGCTTTCAAGTCCTCTTGGCAGCCTTACTTCAGTCTATTTTTGGACGATAGCTGTCATTTATAACTCTGCAGGTTTGTGAATTACAGTGCCCCTGAGCTCCTTTCTTCAACTCGCTTTCTTTTGAGCTGGCCGCAACACCGCAGGATGGCTTCAGGCCCTAATCTGGCTCCGGTACGGCACGCTGAGCCTTTGGTTATTTCCTCTTCCTGGTGGGAAATGAGAGTTAAATTTGCCCGTCCAGACACCTCCAGCTAGCCTCTCATTGGTTCTCGCTATTCCTGTTCATCTTCCGCAGAAATTGCAAACTGGGCCAAACAGGAGGTTAAAGGGACTGACTCTCCAAGTCGGGAGAGTGTTAGTAAAGCGTCTGGAATGTTGCACCCGAGTACCAGGGTACGAAAACTGAGACATATTTGAACACGTCTCCCGATCACATGGTTGATCATACTCTAGGTTCCACATGCATGTTTTAGCTGAAGGAAGAATACCTTAAACCTGGGTAGTTGAAACCCGTGGAATGGGTACCATGCAATATGACTTCAAAGGGTCTTCATTTGCTCACCGAACCTCTCCAATCCTATCACTGCTGCGTTTATGCCCCTGTACACATGCTTGATTCTCTTTCGGAGACATAGCAATCTATAGGTTTTAAGATACTTACTAGTCAGGTACATTCTTAGGCGTTTAATATGGGGTGTTGAGTCCATTTCATTGAGCAAGGAGTAGCTCTTGTCTATTCCATATTTGGCTTAAGGAACTTTATCTGTGCTCATTTCAATCTCTGGTTTTATGCAGCACCCCAACTCACCTTTACCCTTAAGCAAGAATAAGTTTGTTTTCTAAATTTGAGACCCTGTTCTGTTCTGTAATTCAGTTCCTGTGTAGCCAAGTTTACATTCCGTGTATTACTGATATCTTATGATGTTTCTTTTTCTGTGTGACTTATTTCAGTTAGAATCATCATACCTGAATCCACTCATTGTGCTGCTAAGGGCCTGATGACACAGATTTCATTGCTGAGTGATATTGCTTTGTAAGTAAATACCACAACTTCTTTATCCATTTTTCACTTTCTGCGATGTTGAACTTGTACTGTACACGAGGTTCTTGTAAACAGAGCTGTTCCAAACTTTGGGGTGGCTGTGTCTTTTTGATTTTAATTTCCCTAAGCTATAGGACCATAAGTGGAAGTGCCCTAGGCTCTGTTGCTTTGTTTTTTAGATGTTTCAGGAAACACCATACACTTCTCCTGAGTGTCTGTTGGCAATTTACATCCCGCCCATCAGCATAACAAGGCTCCCAGTTCTCCATGGCCTGTCCTGTCTTTCTGGATTTTACACTTTTTTCAGATGGCCCTTTTGACCGGGGGGAAGTGAGACTTCATTGTAGTGCAGATTTCCTTTGCAAGCTTGCTGGGTTGGCCAAAAAGGGCGTATGCGTTTTTTCCTGAATATATTCAAGAAAAAACGCATACGCCCTTTTTGGCCAAGTGCATCATTGTGGACGTTCTGCCTCTTTTCCTATGCTTTCAATGCAATTCCAGTCTACCTCCTGAAATCGGTTTCCTGCAATTCTGCCCCGCTTTCAAGTCCTCTTGGCAGCCTTACTTCAGTCTATTTTTGGACGATAGCTGTCATTTATAACTCTGCAGGTTTGTGAATTACAGTGCCCCTGAGCTCCTTTCTTCAACTCGCTTTCTTTTGACCTGGCCGCAACACCGCAGGATGGCTTCAGGCCCTAATCTGGTTCCGGCACGGCACGCTGAGCCTTTGGTTAATTCCTCTTCCTGGTGGGAAATGAGAGTTAAATTTGCCCGTCCAGACACCTCCAGCTAGCCTCTCATTGGTTCTCACTATTCCTGTTCATCTTCCGCAGAAATTGCAAACTGGGCCAAACAGGAGGTTAAAGGCGCTGACTCTCCAAGTCGGGAGAGTGTTAGTAAAGCATCTGGAATGTTGCACCCGAGTACCAGGGTACGAAAACTGAGACATATTTGAACACATCTCCCGATCACATGGTTGATCATACTCTAGGTTCCACATGCATGTTTTAGCTGAAGGAAGAATACCTTAAACCTGGAGAGTTGAAACCCGTGTAATGGGTACCATGCAATATGACTTCAAAGGGTCTTCATTTGCTCACCGAACCTCTCCAATCCTATCACTGCTGCGTTTATGCCCCTGTACACATGCTTGATTAACTTTCGGAGACATAGCAATCCATAGGTTTTAAGATACTTACTAGTCAGGTACATTCTTAGGTGTTTAATATGCGGTGTTATGTCCATTTCATTGAGCAAGGAGTAGCTCTTGTCTATTCCATATTTGGCTTAAGGAACTTTATCTGTGCTCATTTCAATCTCTGGTTTTATGCAGCACCCCAACTCACCTTTACCCTTAAGCAAGAATAAGTTGGTTTTCTAAATTTGAGACCCTGTTCTGTTCTGTAATTCAGTTCCTGTGTAGCCAAGTTTATATTCCGTGTATTACTGATATCTTATGATGTTTCTTTTTCTGTGTGACTTATTTCAGTTAGAATCATCATACCTGAATCCACTCATTGTGCTGCTAAGGGCCTTATGACACAGATTTCATTGCTGAGTGATATTGCTTTGTAAGGAAATACCACAACTTCTTTATCCATTTTTCACTTTCTGCGATGTTGAACTTGTACTGTAAACGAGGTTCTTGTAAACAGAGCCGTTCCAAACTTTGGGGTGGCTGTGTCTTTTTGATTTTAATTTCCCTAAGCTATAGGACCATAAGTGGAAGTGCCCTAGGTTCTGTTGCTTTGTTTTTTCGATGTTTCAGGAAACACCATACACTTCTCCCGAGTGGTTGTTGGCAATTTACATCCCGCCCTTCAGCATAACAAGGCTCCCAGTTCTCCATTGCCTGTCCTGCCTTTCTGGATTTTACACTTTTTTCAGATGGCCCTTTTGACCGGGGGGAAGTGAGACTTCATTGTAGTGCAGATTTCCTTTGCAAGCTTGCTTGGTTGGCCAAAAGGGGCGTATGCGTTTTTTCCTGAATATATTCAGGAAAAAACGCATACGCCCTTTTTGGCCAAGTGCATCATTGTGGACGTTCTGCCTCTTTTCCTATGCTTTCAATGCAATTCCAGTCTACCTCCTGAAATCGGTTTCCTGCAATTCTGCCCCGCTTTCAAGTCCTCTTGGCAGCCTTACTTCAGTCTATTTTTGGACGATAGCTGTCATTTATAACTCTGCAGGTTTGTGAATTACAGTGCCCCTGAGCTCCTTTCTTCAACTCGCTTTCTTGTGACCTGGCCGCAACACCGCAGGATGGCTTCAGGCCCTAATCTGATTCCGGCACGGCACGCTGAGCCTTTGGTTAATTCCTCTTCCTGGTGGGAAATGAGAGTTAAATTTGCCCGTCCAGACACCTCCAGCTAGCCTCTCATTGGTTCTCGCTATTCCTGTTAATCTCCGCAGAAATTGCAAACTGGGCCAAACAGGAGGTTAAAGGGACTGACTCTCCAAGTGGGGAGAGTGTTAGTAAAGCGTCTGGTTGTTGCACCCGAGTACCAGGGTACGAAAACTGAGACATATTTGAACACGTCTCCCGATCACATGGTTGATCATACTCTAGGTCCCACATGCATGTTTTAGCTGAAGGAAGAATACCTTAAACCTGGAGAGTTGAGACCCGTTTAATGGGTACCATGCAATATGACTTCAAAGGGTCTTCATTTGCTCACCGAACCTCTCCAATCCTATCACTGCTGCGTTTATGCCCCTGTACACATGCTTGATTCTCTTTCGGAGACATAGCAATCCATAGGTTTTAAGATACTTACTAGTCAGGTACATTCTTAGGCGTTTAATATGCGGTGTTGAGTCCATTTCATTGAGCAAGGAGTAGCTCTTGTCTATTCCATATTTGGCTTAAGGAACTTTATCTGTGCTCATTTCAATCTCTGGTTTTATGCAGCACCCCAACTCACCTTTACTCTTAAGCAAGAATAAGTTGGTTTTCTAAATTTGAGACCCTGTTCTGTTCTGTAATTCAGTTCCTGTGTAGCCAAGTTTACATTCCGTGTATTACTGATATCTTATGATGTTTCTTTTTCTGTGTGACTTATTTCAGTTAGAATCATCATACCTGAATCCACTCATTGTGCTGCTAAGGGCCTGATGACACAGATTTCATTGCTGAGTGATATTGCTTTGTAAGTAAATACCACAACTTCTTTATCCATTTTTCACTTTCTGCGATGTTGAACTTGTATTGTAAACGAGGTTCTTGTAAACAGAGGCGTCCCAAACTTTGGGGTGGCTGTGTCTTTTTTATTTTAATTTCCCTAAGCTATAGGACCATAAGTGGAAGTGCCCTAGGCTCTGTTGCTTTGTTTTTTAGATGTTTCAGGAAACACCATACACTTCTCCAGAGTGGCTGTTGGCAATTTACATCCCGCCCATCAGCATAAGAAGGCTCCCAGTTCTCCATGGCCTGTCGTGCCTTTATGGATTTTACACTTTTTTCAGATGGCCCTTTTGACCGGGGGGAAGTGAGACTTCATTGTAGTGCAGATTTCCTTTGCAAGCTTGCTTGGTTGGCCAAAAAGGGCGTATGCGTTTTTCCTGAATATATTCAGGAAAAAACGCATACGCCCTTTTTGGCCAAGTGCATCATTGTGGACGTTCTGCCTCTTTTCCTATGCTTTCAATGCAATTTCAGTCTACCTCCTGAAATCGGTTTCCTGCAATTCTGCCCCGCTTTCAAGTCCTCTTGGCAGCCTTACTTCAGTCTATTTTTGGACGATAGCTGTCATTTATAACTCTGCAGGTTTGTGAATTACAGTGACCCTGAGCTCCTTTCTACAGCTCGCTTTCTTGTGAGCTGGCCGCAACACCGCAGGATGGCTTCAGGCCCTAATCTGGTTCCGGCACGGCACGCTGAGCCTTTGGTTAATTCCTCTTCCTGGTGGGAAATGAGAGTTAAATTTGCCCGTCCAGAAACCTCCAGCTAGTCTCTCATTGGTTCTCGCTATTCCTGTTCATCTTCCGCAGAAATTGCAAACTGGGCCAAACAGGAGGTTAAAGGGACTGACTCTCCAAGTCGGGAGAGTGTTAGTAAAGCGTCTGGAATGTTGCACCCGAGTACCAGGGTACGAAAACTGAGACATATTTGAACACGTCTCCCGATCACATGGTTGATCATACTCTGGGTTCCACATGCATGTTTTAGCTGAAGGAAGAATACCTTAAACCTGGAGAGTTAAGACCCGTGTAATGGGTACCATGCAATATGACTTCAAAGTGTCTTCATTTGCTCACCGAACCTCTACAATCCTATCACTGCTGCGTTTATGCCCCTGTACACATGCTTGATTCTCTTTCGGAGACATAGCAATCCATAGGTTTTAAGATACTTACTAGACAGGTACATTCTTAGGCGTTTAATATGCGGTGTTGAGTCCATTTCGTTGAGCAAGGAGTAGGTCTTGTCTATTCCATATGTGGCTTAAGGAACTTTATCTGTGCTCATTTCAATCTCTGGTTTTATGCAGCACCCCAACTCACCTGTACTCTTAAGCAAGAATAAGTTGGTTTTCTAAATTTGAGACCCTGTTCTGTTCTGTAATTCAGTTCCTGTGTAGCCAAGTTTACATTCCGTGTATTACTGATATCTTATGATGTTTCTTTTTCTGTGTGACTTATTTCAGTTAGAATCATCATACCTGAATCCACTCATTGTGCTGCTAAGGGCCTGATGACACAGATTTCATTGCTGAGTGATATTGCTTTGTAAGTAAATACCACAAGTTCTTTATCCATTTTTCACTTTCTGCGATGTTGAACTTGTACTGTAAACGAGGTTCCTGTAAACAGAGCTTTTCCAAACTTTGGGGTGGCTGTGTCTTTTTGATTTTAATTTCCCTAAGCTATAGAACCATAAGTGGAAGTGCCCTAGGTTCTGTTGCTTTGTTTTTTAGATGTTTCAGGAAACACCATACACTTCTCCGGAGTGGTTGTTGGCAATTTACATCCCGCCGATCAGCATAACAAGGCTCCCAGTTCTCCATGGCCTGTCCTGCCTTTCTGGATTTTACACTTTTTTCAGATGGCCCTTTTGACCGGGGGGAAGTGAGACTTCATTGTAGTGCAGATTTCCTTTGCAAGCTTGCTTGGTTGGCCAAAAAGGGCGTATGCGTTTTTTCCTGAATATATTCAGGAAAAAACGCATACGCCCTTTTTGGCCAAGTGCATCATTGTGGACGTTCTGCCTCTTTTCCTATGCTTTCAATGCAATTCCAGTCTACCTCCTGAAATCGGTTTCCTGCAATTCTGCCCCGCTTTCAAGTCCTCTTGGCAGGCTTACTTCAGTATATTTTTGGACGATAGCTGTCATTTATAACTCTGCAGGTTTGTGAATTACAGTGCCCCTGAGCTCCTTTCTTCAACTCGCTTTCTTGTGAGCTGGCCGCAACACCGCAGGATGGCTTCAGGCCCTAATCTGGTTCCGGCACGGCACGCTGAGCCTTTGGTTATTTCCTCTTCCTGGTGGGAAATGAGAGTTAAATTTGCCCGTCCAGACACCTCCAGCTAGTCTCTCATTGGTTCTCGCTATTCCTGTTCATCTTCCACAGAAATTGCAAACTGGGCCAAACAGGAGGTTAAAGGGACTGACTCTCCAGGTCGGGAGAGTGTTAGTAAAGCGTCTGGAATGTTGCACCCGAGTACCAGGGTACGAAAACTGAGACATATTTGAACACGTCTCCCGATCACATGGTTGATCATACTCTAGGTTCCACATGCATGTTTTAGCTGAAGGAAGAATACCTTAAACCTGGGTAGTTGAAACCCGTGGAATGGGTACCATGCAATATGACTTCAAAGGGTCTTCATTTGCTCACCGAACCTCTCCAATCCTATCACTGCTGCGTTTATGCTCCTATACACATGCTTGATTCTCTTTCGGAGACATAGCAATCCATAGGTTTTAAGATACTTACTAGTCAGGTACATTCTTAGGCGTTTAATATGGGGTGTTGAGTCCATTTCATTGAGCAAGGAGTAGCTCTTGTCTATTCCATATTTGGCTTAAGGAACTTTATCTGTGCTCATTTCAATCTCTGGTTTTATGCAGCACCCCAACTCAACTTTACCCTTAAGCAAGAATAAGTTGGTTTTCTAAAGTTGAGACCCTGTTCTGTTCTGTAATTCAGTTCCTGTGTAGCCAAGTTTACATTCCGTGTATTACTGATATCTTATGATGTTTCTTTTTCTGTGTGACTTATTTCAGTTAGAATCATCATACCTGAATCCACTCATTGTGCTGCTAAGGGCCTGATGACACAGATTTCATTGCTGAGTGATATTGCTTTGTAAGTAAATACCACAACTTCTTTATCCATTTTTCACTTTCTGCGATGTTGAACTTGTATTGTAAACGAGGTTCTTGTAAACAGAGGCGTCCTAAACTTTGGGGTGGCTGTGTCTTTTTGATTTTAATTTCCCTAAGCTATAGGACCATAAGTGGAAGTGCCCTAGGCTCTGTTGCTTTGTTTTTTAGATGTTTCAGGAAACACCATACACTTCTCCAGAGTGGCTGTTGGCAATTTACATCCCGCCCATCAGCATAAGAAGGCTCCCAGTTCTCCATGGCCTTTCGTGCCTTTATGGATTTTACACTTTTTTCAGATGGCCCTTTTGACCGGGGGGAAGTGAGACTTCATTGTAGTGCAGATTTCCTTTGCAAGCTTGCTTGGTTGGCCAAAAAGGGCGTATGCGTTTTTTCCTGAATATATTCAGGAAAAAACGCATACGCCCTTTTTGGCCAAGTGCATCATTGTGGACGTTCTGCCTCTTTTCCTATGCTTTCAATGCAATTTCAGTCTACCTCCTGAAATCGGTTTCCTGCAATTCTGCCCCGCTTTCAAGTCCTCTTGGCAGCCTTACTTCAGTCTATTTTTGGACGATAGCTGTCATTTATAACTCTGCAGGTTTGTGAATTACAGTGACCCTGAGCTCCTTTCTACAACTCGCTTTCTTGTGAGCTCGCCGCAACACCGCAGGATGGCTTCAGGCCCTAATGTGGTTCCGGCACGGCACGCTGAGCCTTTGGTTAATTCCTCTTCCTGGTGGGAAATGAGAGTTAAATTTGCCCGTCCAGACACCTCCAGCTAGTCTCTCATTGGTTCTCGCTATTCCTGTTCATCTTCCGCAGAAATTGCAAACTGGGCCAAACAGGAGGTTAAAGGGACTGACTCTCCAAGTCGGGAGAGTGTTAGTAAAGCGTCTGGAATGTTGCACCCGAGTACCAGGGTACGAAAACTGAGACATATTTGAACACGTCTCCCGATCACATGGTTGATCATACTCTGGGTTCCACATGCATGTTTTAGCTGAAGGAAGAATACCTAAAACATGGGTAGTTGAAACCCGTGGAATGGGTACCATGCAATATGACTTCAAAGGGTCTTCATTTGCTCACGAACTTCTCCAATCCTATCACTGCTGCGTTTCTGCCCCTGTACACATGCTTGATTCTCTTTCGGAGACATAGCAATCCATAGGTTTTAAGATACTTACTAGACAGGTACATTCTTAGGCGTTTAATATGCGGTGTTGAGTCCATTTCGTTGAGCAAGGAGTAGCTCTTGTCTATTCCATATTTGGCTTAAGGAACTTTATCTGTGCTCATTTCAATCTCTGGTTTTATGCAGCACCCCAACTCACCTTTACTCTTAAGCAAGAATAAGTTGGTTTTCTAAATTTGAGACCCTGTTCTGTTCTGTAATTCAGTTCCTGTGTAGCCAAGTTTACATTCCGTGTATTACTGATATCTTATGATGTTTCTTTTTCTGTGTGACTTATTTCAGTTAGAATCATCATACCTGAATCCACTCATTGTGCTGCTAAGGGCCTGATGACACAGATTTCATTGCTGAGTGATATTGCTTTGTAAGTAAATACCACAACTTCTTTATCCATTTTTCACTTTCTGCGATGTTGAACTTGTACTGTAAACGAGGTTCCTGTAAACAGAGCTGTTCCAAACTTTGGGGTGGCTGTGTCTTTTTGATTTTAATTTCCCTAAGCTATAGAACCATAAGTGGAAGTGCCCTAGGTTCTGTTGCTTTGTTTTTAAGATGTTTCAGGAAACACCATACACTTCTCCCCAGTGGTTGTTGGCAATTTACATCCCGCCGATCAGCATAACAAGGCTCCCAGTTCTCCATGGCCTGTCCTGCCTTTCTGGATTTTACACTTTTTTCAGATGTCCCTTTTGACCGGGGGGAAGTGAGACTTCATTGTAGTGCAGATTTCCTTTGCAAGCTTGCTTGGTTGGCCAAAAAGGGCGTATGCGTTTTTTCCTGAATATATTCAGGAAAAAACGCATACGCCCTTTTTGGCCAAGTGCATCATTGTGGACGTTCTGCCTCTTTTCCTATGCTTTCAATGCAATTCCAGTCTACCTCCTGAAATCGGTTTCCTGCAATTCTGCCCCGCTTTCAAGTCCTCTTGGCAGCCTTACTTCAGTCTATTTTTGGACGATAGCTGTCATTTATAACTCTGCAGGTTTGTGAATTACAGTGCCCCTGAGCTCCTTTCTTCAACTCGCTTTCTTGTGAGCTGGCCGCAACACCGCAGGATGGCTTCAGGCCCTAATCTGGTTCCGGCACGGCACGCTGAGCCTTTGGTTAATTCCTCTTCCTGGTGGGAAATGAGAGTTAAATTTGCCCGTCCAGAAACCTCCAGCTAGTCTCTCATTGGTTCTCGCTATTCCTGTTCATCTTCCGCAGAAATTGCAAACTGGGCCAAACAGGAGGTTAAAGGGACTGACTCTCCAAGTCGGGAGAGTGTTAGTAAAGCGTCTGGAATGTTGCACCCGAGTACCAGGGTATGAAAACTGAGACATATTTGAACACGTCTCCCGATCACATGGTTGATCATACTCTGGGTTCCACATACATGTTTTAGCTGAAGGAAGAATACCTAAAACCTGGGTAGTTGAAACCCGTGGAATGGGTACCATGCAATATGACTTCAAAGGGTCTTCATTTGCTCACCGAACCTCTCCAATCCTATCACTGCTGCGTTTATGCCCCTGTACACATGCTTGATTCTCTTTTGGAGACATAGCAATCCATAGGTTTTAAGATACTTACTAGTCAGGTACATTCTTAGGCGTTTAATATGCGGTGTTGAGTCCATTTCGTTGAGCAAGGAGTAGCTCTTGTCTATTCCATATTTGGCTTAAGGAACTTTATCTGTGCTCATTTCAATCTCTGGTTTTATGCAGCACCCCAACTCACCTTTACCCTTAAGCAAGCATAAGTTGGTTTTCTAAATTTGAGACCCTGTTCTGTTCTGTAATTCAGTTCCTGTGTAGCCAAGTTTACATTCCGTGTATTACTGATATCTTATGATGTTTCTTTTTCTGTGTGACTTACTTCAGTTAGAATCATCATACCTGAATCCACTCATTGTGCTGCTAAGGGCCTGATGACACAGATTTCATTGCTGAGTGATATTGCTTTGTAAGTAAATACCACAACTTCTTTATCCATTTTTCACTTTCTGCGATGTTGAACTTGTACTGTAAACGAGGTTCTTGTAAACAGAGCCGTTCCAAACTTTGGGGTGGCTGTGTCTTTTTGATTTTAATTTCCCTAAGCTATAGGACCATAAGTGGAAGTGCCCTAGGCTCTGTTGCTTTGTTTTTTAGATGTTTCAGGAAACACCATACACTTCTCCCAAGTGGTTGTTGGCAATTTACATCCCGCCCATCAGCATAACAAGGCTCCCAGTTCTCCATGGCCTGTCCTGCCTTTCTGGATTTTACACTTTTTTCAGATGGCCCTTTTGACCGGGGGGAAGTGAGACTTCATTGTAGTGCAGATTTCCTTTGCAAGCTTGCTTGGTTGGCCAAAAAGGGCGTATGCGTTTTTTCCTGAATATATTCAGGAAAAAACGCATACGCCCTTTTTGGCCAAGTGCATCATTGTGGACGTTCTGCCTCTTTTCCTATGCTTTCAATGCAATTCCAGTCTAACTCCTGAAATCGGTTTCCTGCAATTCTGCCCCGCTTTCAAGTCCTCTTGGCAGCCTTACTTCAGTCTATTTTTGGACGATAGCTGTCATTTATAACTCTGCAGGTTTGTGAATTACAGTGCCCCTGAGCTCCTTTCTTCAACTCGCTTTCTTTTGAGCTGGCCGCAACACCGCAGGATGGCTTCAGGCCCTAATCTGGTTCCGGCCCGGCATGCTGAGCCTTTGGTTAATTCCTCTTCCTGGTGGGAAATGAGAGTTAAATTTGCCCGTCCAGACACCTCCAGCTAGCCTCTCATTGGTTCTCGCTATTCCTGTTCATCTTCCGCAGAAATTGCAAACTGGGCCAAACAGGAGGTTAAAGGGACTGACTCTCCAAGTCGGGAGAGTGTTAGTAAAGCGTCTGGAATGTTGCACCCGAGTACCAGGGGAGGAAAACTGAGACATATTTGAACACGTCTCCCGTTCACATGGTTGATCATACTCTGGGTTCCACATGCATGTTTTAGCTGAAGGAAGAATACCTTAAACCTGGAGAGTTTAGACCCGTGTAATGGGTACCATGCAATATAACTTCAAAGGGTCTTCATTTGCTCACCGAACCTCTCCAATCCTATCACTGCTGTGTTTATTCCCCTGTACACACGCTTGATTCTCTTTTGGAGACATAGCAATCCATAGGTTTTAAGATACTTACTAGTCAGGTACATTCTTAGGGGTTTAATATGGCGTTTTGAGTCCATTTCGTTGAGCAAGGAGTAGCTCTTGTCTATTCCATATTTGGCTTAAGGAACTTTATCTGTGCTCATTTCAATCTCTGGTTTTATGCAGCACCCCAACTCATCTTTACCCTTAAGCTAGCATAAGTTGGTTTTCTAAATTTGAGACCCTGTTCTGTTCTGTAATTCAGTTCCTGTGTAGCCAAGTTTACATTCCGTGTATTACTGATATCTTATGATGTTTCTTTTTCTGTGTGACTTACTTCAGTTAGAATCATCATACCTGAATCCACTCATTGTGCTGCTACGGGCCTGATGACACAGATTTCATTGCTGAGTGATATTGCTTTGTAAGTAAATACCACAACTTCTTTATCCATTTTTCACTTTCTGCGATGTTGAACTTGTACTGTAAACGAGGTTCTTGTAAACAGAGCCGTTCCAAACTTTGGGGTGGCTGTGTCTTTTTGATTTTAATTTCCCTAAGCTATAGGACCATAAGTGGAAGTGCCCTAGGTTCTGTTGCTTTGTTTTTTAGATGTTTCAGGAAACACCATACACTTCTCCCGAGTGGTTGTTGGCAATTTACATCCCGCCCATCAGCATAACAAGGCTCCCAGTTCTCCATGGCCTGTCCTGCCTTTCTGGATTTTACACTTTTTTCAGATGGCCGTTTTGACCAGGGGGAAGTGAGACTTCATTGTAGTGCAGATTTCCTTTGCAAGCTTGCTTGGTTGGCCAAAAAGGGCGTATGCGTTTTTTCCTGAATATATTCAGGAAAAAACGCATACGCCCTTTTTGGCCAAGTGCATCATTGTGGACGTTCTGCCTCTTTTCCTATGCTTTCAATGCAATTCCAGTCTACCTCCTGAAATCGGTTTCCTGCAATTCTGCCCCGCTTTCAAGTCCTCTTGGCAGCCTTACTTCAGTCTATTTTTGGACGATAGCTGTCATTTATAACTCTGCAGGTTTGTGAATTACAGTGCCCCTGAGCTCCTTTCTTCAACTCGCTTTCTTTTGAGCTGGCTGCAACACCGCAGGATGGCTTCAGGCCCTAATCTGGTTCCGGTACGGCACGCTGAGCCTTTGGTTATTTCCTCTTCCTGGTGGGAAATGAGAGTTAAATTTGCCGGTCCAGACACCTCCAGCTAGCCTCTCATTGGTTCTCGCTATTCCTGTTCATCTTCCGCAGAAATTGCAAACTGGGCCAAACAGGAGGTTAAAGGGACTGACTCTCCAGGTCGGGAGAGTGTTAGTAAAGCGTCTGGAATGTTGCACCCGAGTACCAGGGTACGAAAACTGAGACATATTTGAACACGTCTCCCGATCACATGGTTGATCATACTCTAGGTTCCACATGCATGTTTTAGCTGAAGGAAGAATACCTTAAACCTGGGTAGTTGAAACCCGTGGAATGGGTACCATGCAATATGACTTCAAAGGGTCTTCATTTGCTCACCGAACCTCTCCAATCCTATCACTGCTGCGTTTATGCTCCTATACACATGCTTGATTCTCTTTCGGAGACATAGCAATCCATAGGTTTTAAGATACTTACTAGTCAGGTACATTCTTAGGCGTTTAATATGGGGTGTTGAGTCCATTTCATTGAGCAAGGAGTAGCTCTTGTCTATTCCATATTTGGCTTAAGGAACTTTATCTGTGCTCATTTCAATCTCTGGTTTTATGCAGCACCCCAACTCAACTTTACCCTTAAGCAAGAATAAGTTGGTTTTCTAAAGTTGAGACCCTGTTCTGTTCTGTAATTCAGTTCCTGTGTAGCCAAGTTTACATTCCGTGTATTACTGATATCTTATGATGTTTCTTTTTCTGTGTGACTTATTTCAGTTAGAATCATCATACCTGAATCCACTCATTATGCTGCTACGGGCCTGATGACATAGATTTCATTGCTGAGTGATACTGCATTGTACGTAAGTACCACAAGTTCTTTATCCATTTTTCACTTTCTGTGATATTGAACTTGTACGGTAAACGAGGTTCTAGTAAACGGAGGCGTCCCAAACTTTGGGGTGGCTGATTCTTTTTTATTTTAATTTCCCTAAGCTATAGGACCATATGTGGAAGTGCCCTAGGCTCTGCTGCTTTGTTTTTTAGATGTTTCAGGAAACACCATACACTTCTCCGGAGTGTCTGTTGGCAATTTACATCCTGCCCATCAGCATAACAAGGCTCCCAGTTCTCCATGGCCTGTCCTGCCTTTCTGGATTTCACACTTTTTTCAGATGGCCCTTTTGACCGGGGGGGAAGTGAGACTTCATTGTAGTGCAGATTTCCTTTGCAAGCTTGCTTGGTTGGCCAAAAAGGGCGTATGCGTTTTTTCCTGAATATATTCAGGAAAAAACGCATACGCCCTTTTTGGCCAAGTGCATCATTGTGGACGTTCTGCCTCTTTTCCTATGCTTTCAATGCAATTCCAGTCTAACTCCTGAAATCGGTTTCCTGCAATTCTGCCCCGCTTTCAAGTCCTCTTGGCAGCCTTACTTCAGTCTATTTTTGGACGATAGCTGTCATTTATAACTCTGCAGGTTTGTGAATTACAGTGCCCCTGAGCTCCTTTCTTCAACTCGCTTTCTTTTGAGCTGGCCGCAACACTGCAGGATGGCTTCAGGCCCTAATCTGGTTCCGGCCCGGCATGCTGAGCCTTTGGTTAATTCCTCTTCCTGGTGGGAAATGAGAGTTAAATTTGCCCGTCCAGACACCTCCAGCTAGCCTCTCATTGGTTCTCGCTATTCCTGTTCATCTTCCGCAGAAATTGCAAACTGGGCCAAACAGGAGGTTAAAGGGACTGACTCTCCAAGTCGGGAGAGTGTTAGTAAAGCGTCTGGAATGTTGCACCCGAGTACCAGGGGAGGAAAACTGAGACATATTTGAACACGTCTCCCGTTCACATGGTTGATCATACTCTGGGTTCCACATGCATGTTTTAGCTGAAGGAAGAATACCTTAAACCTGGAGAGTTTAGACCCGTGTAATGGGTACCATGCAATATAACTTCAAAGGGTCTTCATTTGCTCACCGAACCTCTCCAATCCTATCACTGCTGTGTTTATTCCCCTGTACACACGCTTGATTCTCTTTTGGAGACATAGCAATCCATAGGTTTTAAGATACTTACTAGTCAGGTACATTCTTAGGGGTTTAATATGGCGTTTTGAGTCCATTTCGTTGAGCAAGGAGTAGCTCTTGTCTATTCCATATTTGGCTTAAGGAACTTTATCTGTGCTCATTTCAATCTCTGGTTTTATGCAGCACCCCAACTCATCTTTACCCTTAAGCTAGCATAAGTTGGTTTTCTAAATTTGAGACCCTGTTCTGTTCTGTAATTCAGTTCCTGTGTAGCCAAGTTTACATTCCGTGTATTACTGATATCTTATGATGTTTCTTTTTCTGTGTGACTTACTTCAGTTAGAATCATCATACCTGAATCCACTCATTGTGCTGCTACGGGCCTGATGACTCAGATTTCATTGCTGAGTGATATTGCTTTGTAAGTAAATACCACAACTTCTTTATCCATTTTTCACTTTCTGCGATGTTGAACTTGTACTGTAAACGAGGTTGTTGTAAACAGAGCCGTTCCAAACTTTGGGGTGGCTGTGTCTTTTTGATTTTAATTTCCCTAAGCTATAGGACCATAAGTGGAAGTGCCCTAGGTTCTGTTGCTTTGTTTTTTAGATGTTTCAGGAAACACCATACACTTCTCCCGAGTGGTTGTTGGCAATTTACATCCCGCCCATCAGCATAACAAGGCTCCCAGTTCTCCATGGCCTGTCCTGCCTTTCTGGATTTTACACTTTTTTCAGATGGCCGTTTTGACCAGGGGGAAGTGAGACTTCATTGTAGTGCAGATTTCCTTTGCAAGCTTGCTTGGTTGGCCAAAAAGGGCGTATGCGTTTTTTCCTGAATATATTCAGGAAAAAACGCATACGCCCTTTTTGGCCAAGTGCATCATTGTGGACGTTCTGCCTCTTTTCCTATGCTTTCAATGCAATTCCAGTCTACCTCCTGAAATCGGTTTCCTGCAATTCTGCCCCGCTTTCAAGTCCTCTTGGCAGCCTTACTTCAGTCTATTTTTGGACGATAGCTGTCATTTATAACTCTGCAGGTTTGTGAATTACAGTGCCCCTGAGCTCCTTTCTTCAACTCGCTTTCTTTTGAGCTGGCTGCAACACCGCAGGATGGCTTCAGGCCCTAATCTGGTTCCGGTACGGCACGCTGAGCCTTTGGTTATTTCCTCTTCCTGGTGGGAAATGAGAGTTAAATTTGCCGGTCCAGACACCTCCAGCTAGCCTCTCATTGGTTCTCGCTATTCCTGTTCATCTTCCGCAGAAATTGCAAACTGGGCCAAACAGGAGATTAAAGGCACTGACTCTCCAAGTGGGGAGAGTGTTAGTAAAGTGTCTGGAATGTTGCACCCGAGTACCAGGGTATGAAAACTGAGACATATTTGAACACGTCTCCCGTTCACATGGTTGATCATACTTGGGTTCCACATGCATGTTTTAGCTGAAGGAAGAATACCTTAAACCTGGAGAGTTGAGACCCGTGGAATGGGTACCATGCAATATGACTTCAAAGGGTCTTCATTTGCTCACCGAACCTCTCCAATCCTATCACTGCTGCCTTTATGCCCCTGTACACACGCTTGATTCTCTTTTGGAGACATAGCAATCCATAGGTTTTAAGATACTTACTAGTCAGGTACATTCTTAGGCGTTTAATATGGGGTGTTGAGTCCATTTCGTTGAGCAAGGAGTAGCTCTTGTCTATTCCATATTTGGCTTAAGGAACTTTATCTGTGCTCATTTCAATCTCTGGTTTTATGCAGCACCCCAACTCACCTTTACCCTTAAGCAAGCATAAGTTGGTTTTCTAAATTTGAGACCCTGTTCTGTTCTGTAATTCAGTTCCTGTGTAGCCAAGTTTACATTCCGTGTATTACTGATATCTTATGATGTTTCTTTTTCTGTGTGACTTACTTCAGTTAGAATCATCATACCTGAATCCACTCATTGTGCTGCTAAGGGCCTGATGACACAGATTTCATTGCTGAGTGATATTGCTTTGTAAGTAAATACCACAACTTCTTTATCCATTTTTCACTTTCTGCGATGTTGAACTTGTACTGTAAACGAGGTTCTTGTAAACAGAGCCGTTCCAAACTTTGGGGTGGCTGTGTCTTTTTGATTTTAATTTCCCTAAGCTATAGGACCATAAGTGGAAGTGCCCTAGGCTCTGCTGCTTTGTTTTTTAGATGTTTCAGGAAACACCATACACTTCTCCGGAGTGTCTGTTGGCAATTTACATCCTGCCCATCAGCATAACAAGGCTCCCAGTTCTCCATGGCCTGTCCTGCCTTTCTGGATTTCACACTTTTTTCAGATGGCCCTTTTGACCGGGGGGGAAGTGAGACTTCATTGTAGTGCAGATTTCCTTTGCAAGCTTGCTTGGTTGGCCAAAAAGGGCGTATGCGTTTTTTCCTGAATATATTCAGGAAAAAACGCATACGCCCTTTTTGGCCAAGTGCATCATTGTGGACGTTCTGCCTCTTTTCCTATGCTTTCAATGCAATTTCAGTCTACCTCCTGAAATCGGTTTCCTGCAATTCTGCCCCGCTTTCAAGTCCTCTTGGCAGCCTTACTTCAGTCTATTTTTGGACGATAGCTGTCATTTATAACTCTGCAGGTTTGTGAATTACAGTGACCCTGAGCTCCTTTCTACAACTCGCTTTCTTGTGAGCTCGCCGCAACACCGCAGGATGGCTTCAGGACCTAATGTGGTTCCGGCATGGCACGCTGAGCCTTTGGTTAATTCCTCTTCCTGGTGGGAAATGAGAGTTAAATTTGCCCGTCCAGACACCTCCAGCTAGTCTCTCATTGGTTCTCGCTATTCCTGTTCATCTTCCGCAGAAATTGCAAACTGGGCCAAACAGGAGGTTAAAGGGACTGACTCTACAAGTCGGGAGAGTGTTAGTAAAGCGTCTGGAATGTTGCACCCGAGTACCAGGGTACGAAAACTGAGACATATTTGAACACGTCTCCCGATCACATGGTTGATCATACTCTGGGTTCCACATGCATGTTTTAGCTGAAGGAAGAATACCTTAAACCTGGGTATTTGAAACCCGTGGAATGGGTACCATGCAATATGACTTCAAAGGGTCTTCATTTGCTCACGAACCTCTCCAATCCTATCACTGCTGCGTTTCTGCCCCTGTACACATGCTTGATTCTCTTTCGGAGACATAGCAATCCATAGGTTTTAAGATACTTACTAGACAGGTACATTCTTAGGCGTTTAATATGCGGTGTTGAGTCCATTTCGTTGAGCAAGGAGTAGCTCTTGTCTATTCCATATTTGGCTTAAGGAACTTTATCTGTGCTCATTTCAATCTCTGGTTTTATGCAGCACCCCAACTCACCTTTACTCTTAAGCAAGAATAAGTTGGTTTTCTAAATTTGAGACCCTGTTCTGTTCTGTAATTCAGTTCCTGTGTAGCCAAGTTTACATTCCGTGTATTACTGATATCTTATGATGTTTCTTTTTCTGTGTGACTTATTTCAGTTAGAATCATCATACCTGAATCCACTCATTGTGCTGCTAAGGGCCTGATGACACAGATTTCATTGCTGAGTGATATTGCTTTGTAAGTAAATACCACAACTTCTTTATCCATTTTTCACTTTCTGCGATGTTGAACTTGTACTGTAATGAGGTTCCTGTAAACAGAGCTGTTCCAAACTTTGGGGTGGCTGTGTCTTTTTGATTTTAATTTCCCTAAGCTATAGAACCATAAGTGGAAGTGCCCTAGGTTCTGTTGCTTTGTTTTTAAGATGTTTCAGGAAACACCATACACTTCTCCGGAGTGGTTGTTGGCAATTTACATCCCGCCGATCAGCATAACAAGGCTCCCAGTTCTCCATGGCCTGTCCTGCCTTTCTGGATTTTACACTTTTTTCAGATGTCCCTTTTGACCGGGGGGAAGTGAGACTTCATTGTAGTGCAGATTTCCTTTGCAAGCTTGCTTGGTTGGCCAAAAAGGGCGTATGCGTTTTTTCCTGAATATATTCAGGAAAAAACGCATACGCCCTTTTTGGCCAAGTGCATCATTGTGGACGTTCTGCCTCTTTTCCTATGCTTTCAATGCAATTCCAGTCTACCTCCTGAAATCGGTTTCCTGCAATTCTGCCCCGCTTTCAAGTCCTCTTGGCAGCCTTACTTCAGTCTATTTTTGGACGATAGCTGTCATTTATAACTCTGCAGGTTTGTGAATTACAGTGCCCCTGAGCTCCTTTCTTCAACTCGCTTTCTTGTGAGCTGGCCGCAACACCGCAGGATGGCTTCAGGCCCTAATCTGGTTCCGGCACGGCACGCTGAGCCTTTGGTTAATTCCTCTTCCTGGTGGGAAATGAGAGTTAAATTTGCCCGTCCAGAAACCTCCAGCTAGTCTCTCATTGGTTCTCGCTATTCCTGTTCATCTTCCGCAGAAATTGCAAACTGGGCCAAACAGGAGGTTAAAGGGACTGACTCTCCAAGTCGGGAGAGTGTTAGTAAAGCGTCTGGAATGTTGCACCCGAGTACCAGGGTACGAAAACTGAGACATATTTGAACACGTCTCCCGATCACATGGTTGATCATACTCTGGGTTCCACATGCATGTTTTAGCTGAAGGAAGAATACCTTAAACCTGGGTATTTGAAACCCGTGGAATGGGTACCATGCAATATGACTTCAAAGGGTCTTCATTTGCTCACGAACCTCTCCAATCCTATCACTGCTGCGTTTCTGCCCCTGTACACATGCTTGATTCTCTTTCGGAGACATAGCAATCCATAGGTTTTAAGATACTTACTAGACAGGTACATTCTTAGGCGTTTAATATGCGGTGTTGAGTCCATTTCGTTGAGCAAGGAGTAGCTCTTGTCTATTCCATATTTGGCTTAAGGAACTTTATCTGTGCTCATTTCAATCTCTGGTTTTATGCAGCACCCCAACTCACCTTTACTCTTAAGCAAGAATAAGTTGGTTTTCTAAATTTGAGACCCTGTTCTGTTCTGTAATTCAGTTCCTGTGTAGCCAAGTTTACATTCCGTGTATTACTGATATCTTATGATGTTTCTTTTTCTGTGTGACTTATTTCAGTTAGAATCATCATACCTGAATCCACTCATTGTGCTGCTAAGGGCCTGATGACACAGATTTCATTGCTGAGTGATATTGCTTTGTAAGTAAATACCACAACTTCTTTATCCATTTTTCACTTTCTGCGATGTTGAACTTCTACTGTAAACGAGGTTCCTGTAAACAGAGCTGTTCAAAACTTTGGGGTGGCTGTGTCTTTTTGATTTTAATTTCCCTAAGCTATAGAACCATAAGTGGAAGTGCCCTAGGTTCTGTTGCTTTGTTTTTAAGATGTTTCAGGAAACACCATACACTTCTCCGGAGTGGTTGTTGGCAATTTACATCCCGCCGATCAGCATAACAAGGCTCCCAGTTCTCCATGGCCTGTCCTGCCTTTCTGGATTTTACACTTTTTTCAGATGTCCCTTTTGACCGGGGGGAAGTGAGACTTCATTGTAGTGCAGATTTCCTTTGCAAGCTTGCTTGGTTGGCCAAAAAGGGCGTATGCGTTTTTTCCTGAATATATTCAGGAAAAAACGCATACGCCCTTTTTGGCCAAGTGCATCATTGTGGACGTTCTGCCTCTTTTCCTATGCTTTCAATGCAATTCCAGTCTACCTCCTGAAATCGGTTTCCTGCAATTCTGCCCCGCTTTCAAGTCCTCTTGGCAGCCTTACTTCAGTCTATTTTTGGACGATAGCTGTCATTTATAACTCTGCAGGTTTGTGAATTACAGTGCCCCTGAGCTCCTTTCTTCAACTCGCTTTCTTGTGAGCTGGCCGCAACACCGCAGGATGGCTTCAGGCCCTAATCTGGTTCCGGCACGGCACGCTGAGCCTTTGGTTAATTCCTCTTCCTGGTGGGAAATGAGAGTTAAATTTGCCCGTCCAGAAACCTCCAGCTAGTCTCTCATTGGTTCTCGCTATTCCTGTTCATCTTCCGCAGAAATTGCAAACTGGGCCAAACAGGAGGTTAAAGGGACTGACTCTCCAAGTCGGGAGAGTGTTAGTAAAGCGTCTGGAATGTTGCACCCGAGTACCAGGGTATGAAAACTGAGACATATTTGAACACGTCTCCCGATCACATGGTTGATCATACTCTGGGTTCCACATACATGTTTTAGCTGAAGGAAGAATACCTAAAACCTGGGTAGTTGAAACCCGTGGAATGGGTACCATGCAATATGACTTCAAAGGGTCTTCATTTGCTCACCGAACCTCTCCAATCCTATCACTGCTGCGTTTATGCCCCTGTACACATGCTTGATTCTCTTTTGGAGACATAGCAATCCATAGGTTTTAAGATACTTACTAGTCAGGTACATTCTTAGGCGTTTAATATGCGGTGTTGAGTCCATTTCGTTGAGCAAGGAGTAGCTCTTGTCTATTCCATATTTGGCTTAAGGAACTTTATCTGTGCTCATTTCAATCTCTGGTTTTATGCAGCACCCCAACTCACCTTTACCCTTAAGCAAGCATAAGTTGGTTTTCTAAATTTGAGACCCTGTTCTGTTCTGTAATTCAGTTCCTGTGTAGCCAAGTTTACATTCCGTGTATTACTGATATCTTATGATGTTTCTTTTTCTGTGTGACTTACTTCAGTTAGAATCATCATACCTGAATCCACTCATTGTGCTGCTAAGGGCCTGATGACACAGATTTCATTGCTGAGTGATATTGCTTTGTAAGTAAATACCACAACTTCTTTATCCATTTTTCACTTTCTGCGATGTTGAACTTGTACTGTAAACGAGGTTCTTGTAAACAGAGCCGTTCCAAACTTTGGGGTGGCTGTGTCTTTTTGATTTTAATTTCCCTAAGCTATAGGACCATAAGTGGAAGTGCCCTAGGCTCTGTTGCTTTGTTTTTTAGATGTTTCAGGAAACACCATACACTTCTCCCAAGTGGTTGTTGGCAATTTACATCCCGCCCATCAGCATAACAAGGCTCCCAGTTCTCCATGGCCTGTCCTGCCTTTCTGGATTTTACACTTTTTTCAGATGGCCCTTTTGACCGGGGGGAAGTGAGACTTCATTGTAGTGCAGATTTCCTTTGCAAGCTTGCTTGGTTGGCCAAAAAGAGCGTATGCGTTTTTTCCTGAATATATTCAGGAAAAAACGCATACGCCCTTTTTGGCCAAGTGCATCATTGTGGACGTTCTGCCTCTTTTCCTATTCTTTCAATGCAATTCCAGTCTACCTCCTGAAATCGGTTTCCTGCAATGCTGCCCCGCTTTCAAGTCCTCTTGGCAGCCTTACTTCAGTCTATTTTTGGACGATAACTGTCATTTATAACTCTGCAGGTTTGTGAAATACAGTGCCCCTGAGCTCCTTTCTTCAACTCGCTTTCTTGTGACCTGGCCGCAACACCGCAGGATGGCTTCAGGCCCTAATCTGGTTCTGGCATGGCACGCTGAGCCTTTGGTTAATTCCTCTTCCTGGTGGGAAATGAGAGTTAAATTTGCCCGTCCAGAAACCTCCAGCTAGCCTCTCATTGGTTCTCGCTATTCCTGTTCATCTTCCGCAGAAATTGCAAACTGGGCCAAACAGGAGGTTAAAGGGACTGACTCTCCAAGTCGGGAGAGTGTTAGTAAAGCGTCTGGAATGTTGCACCCAAGTACCAGGGTACGAAAACTGAGACATATTTGAACACGTCTCCCGATCACATGGTTGATCATACTCTAGGTTCCACATGCATGTTTTAGCTGAAGGAAGAATACCTTAAACCTGGGTAGTTGAAACCCGTGGAATGGGTACCATGCAATATGACTTCAAAGGGTCTTCATTTGCTCACTGAACCTCTCCAATCCTATCACTGCTGCGTTTATGCCCCTGTACACATGCTTGATTCTCTTTCGGAGACATAGCAATCCATAGGTTTTAAGATACTTACTAGTCAGGAACATTCTTAGGCGTTTAATATGGGGTGTTGAGTCCATTTCGTTGAGCAAGGAGTAGCTCTTGTCTATTCCATATTTGGCTTAAGGAACTTTATCTGTGCTCATTTCAATCTCTGGTTTTATGCAGCACCCCAACTCACCTTTACCCTTAAGCAAGCATAAGTTGGTTTTCTAAATTTGAGACCCTGTTCTGTTCTGTAATTCAGTTCCTGTGTAGGCAAGTTTACATTCCGTGTATTAGTGATATCTTATGATGTTTCTTTTTCTGTGTGACTTATTTCAGTTAGAATCATCATACCTGAATCCACTCATTGCGATGCTAAGGGCCTGATGACATAGATTTCATTGCTGAGTGATATTGCTTTGTAAGTGAATACCACAACTTCTTTATCCATTTTTCACTTTCTGCGAGGTTGAACTTGTACTGTAAACGAGGTTCTTGTAAACAGAGCCGTTCCAAACTTTGGTGTGGCTGTGTCTTTTTGATTTTAATTTCCCTAAGCTATAGGACCATAAGTGGAAGTGCCCTAGGCTCTGTTGCTTTGTTTTTTAGATGTTTCAGGAAACACCATACACTTCTCCCAAGTGTCTGTTGGCAATTTACATCCCGCCCATCAGCATAACAAGGCTCCCAGTTCTCAATGGCCTGTCGTGCCTTTCTGGATTTTACACTTTTTTCAGATGGCCCTTTTGACCGGGGGGAAGTGAGACTTCATTGTAGTGCAGATTTCCTTTGCAAGCTTGCTTGGTTGGCCAAAAAGGGCGTATGCGTTTTTTCCTGAATATATTCAGGAAAAAACGCATACGCCCTTTTTGGCCAAGTGCATCATTGTGGACGTTCTGCCTCTTTTCCTATGCTTTCAATGCAATTCCAGTCTAACTCCTGAAATCGGTTTCCTGCAATTCTGCCCCGCTTTCAAGTCCTCTTGGCAGCCTTACTTCAGTCTATTTTTGGACGATAGCTGTCATTTATAACTCTGCAGGTTTGTGAATTACAGTGCCCCTGAGCTCCTTTCTTCAACTCGCTTTCTTTTGAGCTGGCCGCAACACCGCAGGATGGCTTCAGGCCCTAATCTGGTTCCGGCCCGGCATGCTGAGCCTTTGGTTAATTCCTCTTCCTGGTGGGAAATGAGAGTTAAATTTGCCCGTCCAGACACCTCCAGCTAGCCTCTCATTGGTTCTCGCTATTCCTGTTCATCTTCCGCAAAATTGCAAACTGGGCCAAACAGGAGGTTAAAGGGACTGACTCTCCAAGTCGGGAGAGTGTTAGTAAAGCGTCTGGAATGTTGCACCCGAGTACCAGGGGAGGAAAACTGAGACATATTTGAACACGTCTCCCGTTCACATGGTTGATCATACTCTGGGTTCCACATGCATGTTTTAGCTGAAGGAAGAATACCTTAAACCTGGAGAGTTTAGACCCGTGTAATGGGTACCATGCAATATAACTTCAAAGGGTCTTCATTTGCTCACCGAACCTCTCCAATCCTATCACTGCTGTGTTTATTCCCCTGTACACACGCTTGATTCTCTTTTGGAGACATAGCAATCCATAGGTTTTAAGATACTTACTAGTCAGGTACATTCTTAGGGGTTTAATATGGCGTTTTGAGTCCATTTCGTTGAGCAAGGAGTAGCTCTTGTCTATTCCATATTTGGCTTAAGGAACTTTATCTGTGCTCATTTCAATCTCTGGTTTTATGCAGCACCCCAACTCATCTTTACCCTTAAGCTAGCATAAGTTGGTTTTCTAAATTTGAGACCCTGTTCTGTTCTGTAATTCAGTTCCTGTGTAGCCAAGTTTACATTCCGTGTATTACTGATATCTTATGATGTTTCTTTTTCTGTGTGACTTACTTCAGTTAGAATCATCATACCTGAATCCACTCATTGTGCTGCTACGGGCCTGATGACACAGATTTCATTGCTGAGTGATATTGCTTTGTAAGTAAATACCACAACTTCTTTATCCATTTTTCACTTTCTGCGATGTTGAACTTGTACTGTAAACGAGGTTCTTGTAAACAGAGCCGTTCCAAACTTTGGGGTGGCTGTGTCTTTTTGATTTTAATTTCCCTAAGCTATAGGACCATAAGTGGAAGTGCCCTAGGTTCTGTTGCTTTGTTTTTTAGATGTTTCAGGAAACACCATACACTTCTCCCGAGTGGTTGTTGGCAATTTACATCCCGCCCATCAGCATAACAAGGCTCCCAGTTCTCCATGGCCTGTCCTGCCTTTCTGGATTTTACACTTTTTTCAGATGGCCGTTTTGACCGGGGGGAAGTGAGACTTCATTGTAGTGCAGATTTCCTTTGCAAGCTTGCTTGGTTGGCCAAAAAGGGCGTATGCGTTTTTCCTGAATATATTCAGGAAAAAACGCATACGCCCTTTTTGGCCAAGTGCATCATTGTGGACGTTCTGCCTCTTTTCCTATGCTTTCAATGCAATTCCAGTCTACCTCCTGAAATCGGTTTCCTGCAATTCTGCCCCGCTTTCAAGTCCTCTTGGCAGCCTTACTTCAGTCTATTTTTGGACGATAGCTGTCATTTATAACTCTGCAGGTTTGTGAATTACAGTGCCCCTGAGCTCCTTTCTTCAACTCGCTTTCTTTTGAGCTGGCTGCAACACCGCAGGATGGCTTCAGGCCCTAATCTGGTTCCGGTACGGCACGCTGAGCCTTTGGTTATTTCCTCTTCCTGGTGGGAAATGAGAGTTAAATTTGCCCGTCCAGACACCTCCAGCTAGCCTCTCATTGGTTCTCGCTATTCCTGTTCATCTTCCGCAGAAATTGCAAACTGGGCCAAACAGGAGATTAAAGGCGCTGACTCTCCAAGTGGGGAGAGTGTTAGTAAAGCGTCTGGAATGTTGCACCCGAGTACCAGGGTATGAAAACTGAGACATATTTGAACACGTCTCCCATTCACATGGTTGATCATACTTGGGTTCCACATGCATGTTTTAGCTGAAGGAAGAATACCTTAAACCTGGAGAGTTGAGACCCGTGGAATGGGTACCATGCAATATGACTTCAAAGGGTCTTCATTTGCTCACCGAACCTCTCCAATCCTATCACTGCTGCCTTTATGCCCCTGTACACACGCTTGATTCTCTTTTGGAGACATAGCAATCCATAGGTTTTAAGATACTTACTAGTCAGGTACATTCTTAGGCGTTTAATATGGGGTGTTGAGTCCATTTCGTTGAGCAAGGAGTAGCTCTTGTCTATTCCATATTTGGCTTAAGGAACTTTATCTGTGCTCATTTCAATCTCTGGTTTTATGCAGCACCCCAACTCACCTTTACCCTTAAGCAAGCATAAGTTGGTTTTCTAAATTTGAGACCCTGTTCTGTTCTGTAATTCAGTTCCTGTGTAGCCAAGTTTACATTCCGTGTATTACTGATATCTTATGATGTTTCTTTTTCTGTGTGACTTACTTCAGTTAGAATCATCATACCTGAATCCACTCATTGTGCTGCTAAGGGCCTGATGACACAGATTTCATTGCTGAGTGATATTGCTTTGTAAGTAAATACCACAACTTCTTTATCCATTTTTCACTTTCTGCGATGTTGAACTTGTACTGTAAACGAGGTTCTTGTAAACAGAGCCGTTCCAAACTTTGGGGTGGCTGTGTCTTTTTGATTTTAATTTCCCTAAGCTATAGGACCATAAGTGGAAGTGCCCTAGGTTCTGTTGCTTTGTTTTTTAGATGTTTCAGGAAACACCATACACTTCTCCCGAGTGGTTGTTGGCAATTTACATCCCGCCCATCAGCATAACAAGGCTCCCAGTTCTCCATGGCCTGTCCTGCCTTTCTGGATTTTACACTTTTTTCAGATGGCCCTTTTGACCGGGGGGAAGTGAGACTTCATTGTAGTGCAGATTTCCTTTGCAAGCTTGCTTGGTTGGCCAAAAAGGGCGTATGCGTTTTTTCCTGAATATATTCAGGAAAAAACGCATACGCCCTTTTTGGCCAAGTGCATCATTGTGGACGTTCTGCCTCTTTTCCTATGCTTTCAATGCAATTCCAGTCTACCTCCTGAAATCGGTTTCCTGCAATTCTGCCCCGCTTTCAAGTCCTCTTGGCAGGCTTACTTCAGTATATTTTTGGACGATAGCTGTCATTTATAACTCTGCAGGTTTGTGAATTACAGTGCCCCTGAGCTCCTTTCTTCAACTCGCTTTCTTGTGAGCTGGCCGCAACACCGCAGGATGGCTTCAGGCCCTAATCTGGTTCCGGCACGGCACGCTGAGCCTTTGGTTATTTCCTCTTCCTGGTGGGAAATGAGAGTTAAATTTGCCCGTCCAGACACCTCCAGCTAGTCTCTCATTGGTTCTCGCTATTCCTGTTCATCTTCCGCAGAAATTGCAAACTGGGCCAAACAGGAGGTTAAAGGGACTGACTCTCCAGGTCGGGAGAGTGTTAGTAAAGCGTCTGGAATGTTGCACCCGAGTACCAGGGTACGAAAACTGAGACATATTTGAACACGTCTCCCGATCACATGGTTGATCATACTCTAGGTTCCACATGCATGTTTTAGCTGAAGGAAGAATACCTTAAACCTGGGTAGTTGAAACCCGTGGAATGGGTACCATGCAATATGACTTCAAAGGGTCTTCATTTGCTCACCGAACCTCTCCAATCCTATCACTGCTGCGTTTATGCTCCTATACACATGCTTGATTCTCTTTCGGAGACATAGCAATCCATAGGTTTTAAGATACTTACTAGTCAGGTACATTCTTAGGCGTTTAATATGGGGTGTTGAGTCCATTTCATTGAGCAAGGAGTAGCTCTTGTCTATTCCATATTTGGCTTAAGGAACTTTATCTGTGCTCATTTCAATCTCTGGTTTTATGCAGCACCCCAACTCAACTTTACCCTTAAGCAAGAATAAGTTGGTTTTCTAAAGTTGAGACCCTGTTCTGTTCTGTAATTCAGTTCCTGTGTAGCCAAGTTTACATTCCGTGTATTACTGATATCTTATGATGTTTCTTTTTCTGTGTGACTTATTTCAGTTAGAATCATCATACCTGAATCCACTCATTGTGCTGCTAAGGGCCTGATGACACAGATTTCATTGCTGAGTGATATTGCTTTGTAAGTAAATACCACAACTTCTTTATCCATTTTTCACTTTCTGCGATGTTGAACTTGTATTGTAAACGAGGTTCTTGTAAACAGAGGCGTCCTAAACTTTGGGGTGGCTGTGTCTTTTTGATTTTAATTTCCCTAAGCTATAGGACCATAAGTGGAAGTGCCCTAGGCTCTGTTGCTTTGTTTTTTAGATGTTTCAGGAAACACCATACACTTCTCCAGAGTGGCTGTTGGCAATTTACATCCCGCCCATCAGCATAAGAAGGCTCCCAGTTCTCCATGGCCTGTCGTGCCTTTATGGATTTTACACTTTTTTCAGATGGCCCTTTTGACCGGGGGGAAGTGAGACTTCATTGTAGTGCAGATTTCCTTTGCAAGCTTGCTTGGTTGGCCAAAAAGGGCGTATGCGTTTTTTCCTGAATATATTCAGGAAAAAACGCATACGCCCTTTTTGGCCAAGTGCATCATTGTGGACGTTCTGCCTCTTTTCCTATGCTTTCAATGCAATTTCAGTCTACCTCCTGAAATCGGTTTCCTGCAATTCTGCCCCGCTTTCAAGTCCTCTTGGCAGCCTTACTTCAGTCTATTTTTGGACGATAGCTGTCATTTATAACTCTGCAGGTTTGTGAATTACAGTGACCCTGAGCTCCTTTCTACAACTCGCTTTCTTGTGAGCTCGCCGCAACACCGCAGGATGGCTTCAGGCCCTAATGTGGTTCCGGCACGGCACGCTGAGCCTTTGGTTAATTCCTCTTCCTGGTGGGAAATGAGAGTTAAATTTGCCCGTCCAGACACCTCCAGCTAGCCTCTCATTGGTTCTCGCTATTCCTGTTCATCTTCCGCAGAAATTGCAAACTGGGCCAAACAGGAGGTTAAAGGGACTGACTCTCCAAGTCGGGAGAGTGTTAGTAAAGCGTCTGGAATGTTGCACCCGAGTACCAGGGTACGAAAACTGAGACATATTTGAACACGTCTCCCGATCACATGGTTGATCATACTCTGGGTTCCACATGCATGTTTTAGCTGAAGGAAGAATACCTAAAACCTGGGTAGTTGAAACCCGTGGAATGGGTACCATGCAATATGACTTCAAAGGGTCTTCATTTGCTCACGAACCTCTCCAATCCTATCACTGCTGCGTTTCTGCCCCTGTACACATGCTTGATTCTCTTTCGGAGACATAGCAATCCATAGGTTTTAAGATACTTACTAGACAGGTACATTCTTAGGCGTTTAATATGCGGTGTTGAGTCCATTTCGTTGAGCAAGGAGTAGCTCTTGTCTATTCCATATTTGGCTTAAGGAACTTTATCTGTGCTCATTTCAATCTCTGGTTTTATGCAGCACCCCAACTCACCTTTACTCTTAAGCAAGAATAAGTTGGTTTTCTAAATTTGAGACCCTGTTCTGTTCTGTAATTCAGTTCCTGTGTAGCCAAGTTTACATTCCGTGTATTACTGATATCTTATGATGTTTCTTTTTCTGTGTGACTTATTTCAGTTAGAATCATCATACCTGAATCCACTCATTGTGCTGCTAAGGGCCTGATGACACAGATTTCATTGCTGAGTGATATTGCTTTGTAAGTAAATACCACAAGTTCTTTATCCATTTTTCACTTTCTGCGACGTTGAACTTGTACTGTAAACGAGGTTCCTGTAAACAGAGCTGTTCCAAACTTTGGGGTGGCTGTGTCTTTTTGATTTTAATTTCCCTAAGCTATAGAACCATAAGTGGAAGTGCCCTAGGTTCTGTTGCTTTGTTTTTTAGATGTTTCAGGAAACACCATACACTTCTCCGGAGTGGTTGTTGGCAATTTACATCCCGCCGATCAGCATAACAAGGCTCCCAGTTCTCCATGGCCTGTCCTGCCTTTCTGGATTTTACACTTTTTTCAGATGGCCCTTTTGACCGGGGGGAAGTGAGACTTCATTGTAGTGCAGATTTCCTTTGCAAGCTTGCTTGGTTGGCCAAAAAGGGCGTATGCGTTTTTTCCTGAATATATTCAGGAAAAAACGCATACGCCCTTTTTGGCCAAGTGCATCATTGTGGACGTTCTGCCTCTTTTCCTATGCTTTCAATGCAATTCCAGTCTACCTCCTGAAATCGGTTTCCTGCAATTCTGCCCCGCTTTCAAGTCCTCTTGGCAGCCTTACTTCAGTCTATTTTTGGACGATAGCTGTCATTTATAACTCTGCAGGTTTGTGAATTACAGTGCCCCTGAGCTCCTTTCTTCAACTCGCTTTCTTGTGAGCTGGCCGCAACACCGCAGGATGGCTTCAGGCCCTAATCTGGTTCCGGCACGGCATGCTGAGCCTTTGGTTAATTCCTCCTCCTGGTGGGAAATGAGAGTTAAATTTGCCCGTCCAGAAACCTCCAGCTAGTCTCTCATTGGTTCTCGCTATTCCTGTTCATCTTCCGCAGAAATTGCAAACTGGGCCAAACAGGAGGTTAAAGGGACTGACTCTCCAAGTCGGGAGAGTGTTAGTAAAGCGTCTGGAATGTTGCACCCGAGTACCAGGGTACGAAAACTGAGACATATTTGAACACGTCTCCCGATCACATGGTTGATCATACTCTGGGTTCCACATGCATGTTTTAGCTGAAGGAAGAATACCTTAAACCTGGGTATTTGAAACCCGTGGAATGGGTACCATGCAATATGACTTCAAAGGGTCTTCATTTGCTCACGAACCTCTCCAATCCTATCACTGCTGCGTTTCTGCCCCTGTACACATGCTTGATTCTCTTTCGGAGACATAGCAATCCATAGGTTTTAAGATACTTACTAGACAGGTACATTCTTAGGCGTTTAATATGCGGTGTTGAGTCCATTTCGTTGAGCAAGGAGTAGCTCTTGTCTATTCCATATTTGGCTTAAGGAACTTTATCTGTGCTCATTTCAATCTCTGGTTTTATGCAGCACCCCAACTCACCTTTACTCTTAAGCAAGAATAAGTTGGTTTTCTAAATTTGAGACCCTGTTCTGTTCTGTAATTCAGTTCCTGTGTAGCCAAGTTTACATTCCGTGTATTACTGATATCTTATGATGTTTCTTTTTCTGTGTGACTTATTTCAGTTAGAATCATCATACCTGAATCCACTCATTGTGCTGCTAAGGGCCTGATGACACAGATTTCATTGCTGAGTGATATTGCTTTGTAAGTAAATACCACAACTTCTTTATCCATTTTTCACTTTCTGCGATGTTGAACTTGTACTGTAAACGAGGTTCTTGTAAACAGAGCCGTTCCAAACTTTGGGGTGGCTGTGTCTTTTTGATTTTAATTTCCCTAAGCTATAGGACCATAAGTGGAAGTGCCCTAGGCTCTGTTGCTTTGTTTTTTAGATGTTTCAGGAAACACCATACACTTCTCCCAAGTGGTTGTTGGCAATTTACATCCCGCCCATCAGCATAACAAGGCTCCCAGTTCTCCATGGCCTGTCCTGCCTTTCTGGATTTTACACTTTTTTCAGATGGCCCTTTTGACCAGGGGGAAGTGAGACTTCATTGTAGTGCAGATTTCCTTTGCAAGCTTGCTTGGTTGGCCAAAAAGGGCGTATGCGTTTTTTCCTGAATATATTCAGGAAAAAACGCATACGCCCTTTTTGGCCAAGTGCATCATTGTGGACGTTCTGCCTCTTTTCCTATTCTTTCAATGCAATTCCAGTCTACCTCCTGAAATCGGTTTCCTGCAATGCTGCCCCGCTTTCAAGTCCTCTTGGCAGCCTTACTTCAGTCTATTTTTGGACGATAACTGTCATTTATAACTCTGCAGGTTTGTGAAATACAGTGCCCCTGAGCTCCTTTCTTCAACTCGCTTTCTTGTGACCTGGCCGCAACACCGCAGGATGGCTTCAGGCCCTAATCTGGTTCTGGCATGGCACGCTGAGCCTTTGGTTAATTCCTCTTCCTGGTGGGAAATGAGAGTTAAATTTGCCCGTCCAGACACCTCCAGCTAGCCTCTCATTGGTTCTCGCTATTCCTGTTCATCTTCCGCAGAAATTGCAAACTGGGCCAAACAGGAGGTTAAAGGGACTGACTCTCCAAGTCGGGAGAGTGTTAGTAAAGCGTCTGGAATGTTGCACCCAAGTACCAGGGTACGAAAACTGAGACATATTTGAACACGTCTCCCGTTCACATGGTTGATCATACTTGGGTTCCACATGCATGTTTTAGCTGAAGGAAGAATACCTTAAACCTGGGTAGTTGAAACCCGTGGAATGGGTACCATGCAATATGACTTCAAAGGGTCTTCATTTGCTCACCGAACCTCTCCAATCCTATCACTGCTGCGTTTTTGCCCCTGTACACATGCTTGATTCTCTTTTGGAGACATAGCAATCCATAGGTTTTAAGATACTTACTAGTCAGGAACATTCTTAGGCGTTTAATATGGGGTGTTGAGTCCATTTCGTTGAGCAAGGAGTAGCTCTTGTCTATTCCATATTTGGCTTAAGGAACTTTATCTGTGCTCACTTCAATCTCTGGTTTTATGCAGCACCCCAACTCACCTTTACCCTTAAGCAAGCATAAGTTGGTTTTCTAAATTTGAGACCCTGTTCTGTTCTGTAATTCAGTTCCTGTGTAGGCAAGTTTACATTCCGTGTATTAGTGATATCTTATGATGTTTCTTTTTCTGTGTGACTTATTTCAGTTAGAATCATCATACCTGAATCCACTCATTGCGATGCTAAGGGCCTGATGACATAGATTTCATTGCTGAGTGATATTGCTTTGTAAGTGAATACCACAACTTCTTTATCCATTTTTCACTTTCTGCGATGTTGAACTTGTACTGTAAACGAGGTTCTTGTAAACAGAGCCGTTCCAAACTTTGGGGTGGCTGTGTCTTTTTGATTTTAATTTCCCTAAGCTATAGGACCATAAGTGGAAGTGCCCTAGGCTCTGTTGCTTTGTTTTTTAGATGTTTCAGGAAACACCATACACTTCTCCCAAGTGTCTGTTGGCAATTTACATCCCGCCCATCAGCATAACAAGGCTCCCAGTTCTCAATGGCCTGTTGCCTTTCTGGATTTTACACTTTTTTCAGATGGCCCTTTTGACCGGGGGGAAGTGAGACTTCATTGTAGTGCAGATTTCCTTTGCAAGCTTGCTTGGTTGGCCAAAAAGGGCGTATGCGTTTTTTCCTGAATATATTCAGGAAAAAACGCATACGCCCTTTTTGGCCAAGTGCATCATTGTGGACGTTCTGCCTCTTTTCCTATGCTTTCAATGCAATTCCAGTCTAACTCCTGAAATCGGTTTCCTGCAATTCTGCCCCGCTTTCAAGTCCTCTTGGCAGCCTTACTTCAGTCTATTTTTGGACGATAGCTGTCATTTATAACTCTGCAGGTTTGTGAATTACAGTGCCCCTGAGCTCCTTTCTTCAACTCGCTTTGTTGTGACCTGGCCGCAACACCGCAGGATGGCTTCAGGCCCTAATCTGGTTCCGGCCCGGCATGCTGAGCCTTTGGTTAATTCCTCTTCCTGGTGGGAAATGAGAGTTAAATTTGCCCGTCCAGACACCTCCAGCTAGCCTCTCATTGGTTCTCGCTATTCCTGTTCATCTTCCGCAGAAATTGCAAACTGGGCCAAACAGGAGGTTAAAGGGACTGACTCTCCAAGTCGGGAGAGTGTTAGTAAAGCGTCTGGAATGTTGCACCCGAGTACCAGGGGAGGAAAACTGAGACATATTTGAACACGTCTCCCGTTCACATGGTTGATCATACTCTGGGTTCCACATGCATGTTTTAGCTGAAGGAAGAATACCTTAAACCTGGAGAGTTTAGACCCGTGTAATGGGTACCATGCAATATAACTTCAAAGGGTCTTCATTTGCTCACCGAACCTCTCCAATCCTATCACTGCTGTGTTTATTCCCCTGTACACACGCTTGATTCTCTTTTGGACACATAGCAATCCATAGGTTTTAAGATACTTACTAGTCAGGTACATTCTTAGGGGTTTAATATGGCGTTTTGAGTCCATTTCGTTGAGCAAGGAGTAGCTCTTGTCTATTCCATATTTGGCTTAAGGAACTTTATCTGTGCTCATTTCAATCTCTGGTTTTATGCAGCACCCCAACTCATCTTTACCCTTAAGCTAGCATAAGTTGGTTTTCTAAATTTGAGACCCTGTTCTGTTCTGTAATTCAGTTCCTGTGTAGACAAGTTTACATTCCGTGTATTACTGATATCTTATGATGTTTCTTTTTCTGTGTGACTTACTTCAGTTAGAATCATCATACCTGAATCCACTCATTGTGCTGCTACGGGCCTGATGACACAGATTTCATTGCTGAGTGATATTGCTTTGTAAGTAAATACCACAACTTCTTTATCCATTTTTCACTTTCTGCGATGTTGAACTTGTACTGTAAACGAGGTTCTTGTAAACAGAGCCGTTCCAAACTTTGGGGTGGCTGTGTCTTTTTGATTTTAATTTCCCTAAGCTATAGGACCATAAGTGGAAGTGCCCTAGGTTCTGTTGCTTTGTTTTTTAGATGTTTCAGGAAACACCATACACTTCTCCCGAGTGGTTGTTGGCAATTTACATCCCGCCCATCAGCATAACAAGGCTCCCAGTTCTCCATGGCCTGTCCTGCCTTTCTGGATTTTACACTTTTTTCAGATGGCCGTTTT
The DNA here is from genome assembly GCF_951394435.1 of Stenella coeruleoalba. Classification (NCBI taxonomy): domain Eukaryota; kingdom Metazoa; phylum Chordata; class Mammalia; order Artiodactyla; family Delphinidae; genus Stenella; species Stenella coeruleoalba. The sequence continues at coordinate 111,268 of NW_027646024.1, read as the reverse complement.
GACCGGGGGGAAGTGAGACTTCATTGTAGTGCAGATTTCCTTTGCAAGCTTGCTTGGTTGGCCAAAAAGGGCGTATGCGTTTTTTCCTGAATATATTCAGGAAAAAACGCATACGCCCTTTTTGGCCAAGTGCATCATTGTGGACGTTCTGCCTCTTTTCCTATGCTTTCAATGCAATTCCAGTCTACCTCCTGAAATCGGTTTCCTGCAATTCTGCCCCGCTTTCAAGTCCTCTTGGCAGCCTTACTTCAGTCTATTTTTGGACGATAGCTGTCATTTATAACTCTGCAGGTTTGTGAATTACAGTGCCCCTGAGCTCCTTTCTTCAACTCGCTTTCTTTTGAGCTGGCCGCAACACCGCAGGATGGCATCAGGCCCTAATCTGGTTCCGGTACGGCACGCTGAGCCTTTGGTTATTTCCTCTTCCTGGTGGGAAATGAGAGTTAAATTTGCCCGTCCAGACACCTCCAGCTAGCCTCTCATTGGTTCTCGCTATTCCTGTTCATCTTCCGCAGAAATTGCAAACTGGGCCAAACAGGAGATTAAAGGCGCTGACTCTCCAAGTGGGGAGAGTGTTAGTAAAGCGTCTGGAATGTTGCACCCGAGTACCAGGGTATGAAAACTGAGACATATTTGAACACGTCTCCCGTTCACATGGTTGATCATACTTGGGTTCCACATGCATGTTTTAGCTGAAGGAAGAATACCTTAAACCTGGAGAGTTGAGACCCGTGGAATGGGTACCATGCAATATGACTTCAAAGGGTCTTCATTTGCTCACCGAACCTCTCCAATCCTATCACTGCTGCCTTTATGCCCCTGTACACACGCTTGATTCTCTTTTGGAGACATAGCAATCCATAGGTTTTAAGATACTTACTAGTCAGGTACATTCTTAGGCGTTTAATATGGGGTGTTGAGTCCATTTCGTTGAGCAAGGAGTAGCTCTTGTCTATTCCATATTTGGCTTAAGGAACTTTATCTGTGCTCATTTCAATCTCTGGTTTTATGCAGCACCCCAACTCACCTTTACCCTTAAGCAAGCATAAGTTGGTTTTCTAAATTTGAGACCCTGTTCTGTTCTGTAATTCAGTTCCTGTGTAGCCAAGTTTACATTCCGTGTATTACTGATATCTTATGATGTTTCTTTTTCTGTGTGACTTACTTCAGTTAGAATCATCATACCTGAATCCACTCATTGTGCTGCTAAGGGCCTGATGACACAGATTTCATTGCTGAGTGATATTGCTTTGTAAGTAAATACCACAACTTCTTTATCCATTTTTCACTTTCTGCGATGTTGAACTTGTACTGTAAACGAGGTTCTTGTAAACAGAGCCGTTCCAAACTTTGGGGTGGCTGTGTCTTTTTTATTTTAATTTCCCTAAGCTATAGGACCATAAGTGGAAGTGCCCTAGGTTCTGTTGCTTTGTTTTTTAGATGTTTCAGGAAACACCATACACTTCTCCCGAGTGGTTGTTGGCAATTTACATCCCGCCCATCAGCATAACAAGGCTCCTAGTTCTCCATGGCCTGTCCTGCCTTTCTGGATTTTACACTTTTTTCAGATGGCCCTTTTGACCGGGGGGAAGTGAGACTTCATTGTAGTGCAGATTTCCTTTGCAAGCTTGCTGGGTTGGCCAAAAAGGGCGTATGCGTTTTTTCCTGAATATATTCAGGAAAAAACGCATACGCCCTTTTTGGCCAAGTGCATCATTGTGGACGTTCTGCCTCTTTTCCTATGCTTTCAATGCAATTCCAGTCTACCTCCTGAAATCGGTTTCCTGCAATTCTGCCCCGCTTTCAAGTCCTCTTGGCAGCCTTACTTCAGTCTATTTTTGGACGATAGCTGTCATTTATAACTCTGCAGGTTTGTGAATTACAGTGCCCCTGAGCTCCTTTGTTCAACTCGCTTTCTTTTGAGCTGGCCGCAACACCGCAGGATGGCTTCAGGCCCTAATCTGGTTCCGGTACGGCACGCTGAGCCTTTGGTTATTTCCTCTTCCTGGTGGGAAATGAGAGTTAAATTTGCCCGTCCAGACACCTCCAGCTAGCCTCTCATTGGTTCTCGCTATTCCTGTTCATCTTCCGCAGAAATTGCAAACTGGGCCAAACAGGAGGTTAAAGGCGCTGACTCTCCAAGTGGGGAGAGTGTTAGTAAAGCGTCTGGAATGTTGCACCCGAGTACCAGGGGAGGAAAACTGAGACATATTTGAACACGTCTCCCGTTCACATGGTTGATCATACTTGGGTTCCACATGCATGTTTTAGCTGAAGGAAGAATACCTTAAACCTGGAGAGTTGAGACCCGTGTAATGGGTACCATGCAATATGACTTCAAAGGGTCTTCATTTGCTCACCGAACCTCTCCAATCCTATCACTGCTGCGTTTATGCCCCTGTACACACGCTTGATTCTCTTTTGGAGACATAGCAATCCATAGGTTTTAAGATACTTACTAGTCAGGTACATTCTTAGGAGTTTAATATGGGGTGTTGAGTCCATTTCGTTGAGCAAGGAGTAGCTCTTGTCTATTCCATATTTGGCTTAAGGAACTTTATCTGTGCTCATTTCAATCTCTGGTTTTATGCAGCACCCCAACTCACCTTTCCCCTTAAGCAAGCATAAGTTGGTTTTCAAAATTTGAGACCCTGTTCTATTCTGTAATTCAGTTCCTGTGTAGCCAAGTTTACATTCCGTGTATTACTGATATCTTATGATGTTTCCTTTTCTGTGTGACTTACTTCAGTTAGAATCATCATACCTGAATCCACTCATTGTGCTGCTAAGGGCCTGATGACACAGATTTCATTGCTGAGTGATATTGCTTTGTAAGTAAATACCACAACTTCTTTATCCATTTTTCACTTTCTGCGATGTTGAACTTGTACTGTAAACGAGGTTCTTGTAAACAGAGCCGTTCCAAACTTTGGGGTGGCTGTGTCTTTTTGATTTTAATTTCCCTAAGCTATAGGACCATAAGTGGAAGTGCCCTAGGTTCTGTTGCTTTGTTTTTTAGATGTTTCAGGAAACACCATACACTTCTCCCGAGTGGTTGTTGGCAATTTACATCCCGCCCATCAGCATAACAAGGCTCCCAGTTCTCCATGGCCTGTCCTGCCTTTCTGGATTTTACACTTTTTTCAGATGGCCCTTTTGACCGGGGGGATGTGAGACTTCATTGTAGTGCAGATTTCCTTTGCAAGCTTGCTTGGTTGGCCAAAAAGGGCGTATGCGTTTTTTCCTGAATATATTCAGGAAAAAACGCATACGCCCTTTTTGGCCAAGTGCATCATTGTGGACGTTCTGCCTCTTTTCCTATGCTTTCAATGCAATTCCAGTCTACCTCCTGAAATCGGTTTCCTGCAATTCTGCCCCGCTTTCAAGTCCTCTTGGCAGCCTTACTTCAGTCTATTTTTGGACGATAGCTGTCATTTATAACTCTGCAGGTTTGTGAATTACAGTGCCCCTGAGCTCCTTTCTTCAACTCGCTTTCTTTTGAGCTGGCCGCAACACCGCAGGGTGGCTTCAGGCCCTAATCTGGTTCCGGTACGGCACGCTGAGCCTTTGGTTATTTCCTCCTCCTGGTGGGAAATGAGAGTTAAATTTGCCCGTCCAGACACCTCCAGCTAGCCTCTCATTTGTTCTCGCTATTCCTGTTCATCTTCCACAGAAATTGCAAACTGGGCCAAAGAGGAGGTTAAAGGCGCTGACTCTCCAAGTGGGGAGAGTGTTAATAAAGCGTCTGGAATGTTGCACCCGAGTACCAGGGGAGGAAAACTGAGACATATTTGAACACGTCTACCGTTCACATGGTTGATCATACTTGGGATCCACATGCATGTTTTAGCTGAAGGAAGAATACCTTAAACCTGGAGAGTTGAGACCCGTGTAATGGGTACCATGCAATATGACTTCAAAGGGTCTTCATTTGCTCACCGAACCTCTCCAATCCTATCACTGCTGCGTTTATGCCCCTGTACACACGCTTGATTCTCTTTTGGAGACATAGCAATCCATAGGTTTTAAGATACTTACTAGTCAGGTACATTCTTAGGCGTTTAATATGGGGTGTTGAGTCCATTTCGTTGAGCAAGGAGTAGCTCTTGTCTATTCCATATTTGGCTTAAGGAACTTTATCTGTGCTCATTTCAATCTCTGGTTTTATGCAGCACCCCAACTCACCTTTCCCCTTAAGCAAGCATAAGTTGGTTTTCAAAATTTGAGACCCTGTTCTATTCTGTAATTCAGTTCCTGTGTAGCCAAGTTTACATTCCGTGTATTACTGATATCTTATGATGTTTCCTTTTCTGTGTGACTTACTTCAGTTAGAATCATCATACCTGAATCCACTCATTGTGCTGCTAAGGGCCTGATGACACAGATTTCATTGCTGAGTGATATTGCTTTGTAAGTAAATACCACAACTTCTTTATCCATTTTTCACTTTCTGCGATGTTGAACTTGTACTGTAAACGAGGTTCTTGTAAACAGAGCCGTTCCAAACTTTGGGGTGGCTGTGTCTTTTTGATTTTAATTTCCCTAAGCTATAGGACCATAAGTGGAAGTGCCCTAGGTTCTGTTGCTTTGTTTTTTAGATGTTTCAGGAAACACCATACACTTCTCCCGAGTGGTTGTTGGCAATTTACATCCCGCCCATCAGCATAACAAGGCTCCCAGTTCTCCATGGCCTGTCCTGCCTTTCTGGATTTTACACTTTTTTCAGATGGCCCTTTTGCCCGGGGGGATGTGAGACTTCATTGTAGTGCAGATTTCCTTTGCAAGCTTGCTTGGTTGGCCAAAAAGGGCGTATGCGTTTTTTCCTGAATATATTCAGGAAAAAACGCATACGCCCTTTTTGGCCAAGTGCATCATTGTGGACGTTCTGCCTCTTTTCCTATGCTTTCAATGCAATTCCAGTCTACCTCCTGAAATCGGTTTCCTGCAATTCTGCCACGCTTTCAAGTCCTCTTGGCAGCCTTACTTCAGTCTATTTTTGGACGATAGCTGTCATTTATAACTCTGCAGGTTTGTGAATTACAGTGCCCCTGAGCTCCTTTCTTCAACTCGCTTTCTTTTGAGCTGGCCGCAACACCGCAGGGTGGCTTCAGGCCCTAATCTGGTTCCGGTACGGCACGCTGAGCCTTTGGTTATTTCCTCTTCCTGGTGGGAAATGAGAGTTAAATTTGCCCGTCCAGACACCTCCAGCTAGCCTCTCATTTGTTCTCGCTATTCCTGTTCATCTTCCGCAGAAATTGCAAACTGGGCCAAAGAGGAGGTTAAAGGCGCTGACTCTCCAAGTGGGGAGAGTGTTAGTAAAGCGTCTGGAATGTTGCACCCGAGTACCAGGGGAGGAAAACTGAGACATATTTGAACACGTCTACCGTTCACATGGTTGATCATACTTGGGATCCACATGCATGTTTTAGCTGAAGGAAGAATACCTTAAACCTGGAGAGTTGAGACCCGTGTAATGGGTACCATGCAATATGACTTCAAAGGGTCTTCATTTGCTCACCGAACCTCTCCAATCCTATCACTGCTGCGTTTATGCCCCTATACACACGCTTGATTCTCTTTCGGAGACATAGCAATCCATAGGTTTTAAGATACTTACTAGTCAGGTACATTCTTAGGCGTTTAATATGGGGTGTTGAGTCCATTTCGTTGAGCAAGGAGTAGCTCTTGTCTATTCCATATTTGGCTTAAGGAACTTTATCTGTGCTCATTTCAATCTCTGGTTTTATGCAGCACCCCAACTCACCTTTCCCCTTAAGCAAGCATAAGTTGGTTTTCAAAATTTGAGACCCTGTTCTATTCTGTAATTCAGTTCCTGTGTAGCCAAGTTTACATTCCGTGTATTACTGATATCTTATGATGTTTCTTTTTCTGTGTGACTTATTTCAGTTAGAATCATCATACCTGAATCCACTCATTGTGCTGCTAAGGGCCTGATGACACAGATTTCATTGCTGAGTGATATTGCTTTGTAAGTAAATACCACAACTTCTTTATCCATTTTTCACTTTCTGCGATGTTGAACTTGTACTGTAAACGAGGTTCTTGTAAACAGAGCCGTTCCAAACTTTGGGGTGGCTGTGTCTTTTTGATTTTAATTTCCCTAAGCTATAGGACCATAAGTGGAAGTGCCCTAGGTTCTGTTGCTTTGTTTTTTAGATGTTTCAGGAAACACCATACACTTCTCCCGAGTGGTTGTTGGCAATTTACATCCCGCCCATCAGCATAACAAGGCTCCCAGTTCTCCATGGCCTGTCCTGCCTTTCTGGATTTTACACTTTTTTCAGATGGCCCTTTTGACCGGGGGGATGTGAGACTTCATTGTAGTGCAGATTTCCTTTGCAAGCTTGCTTGGTTGGCCAAAAAGGGCGTATGCGTTTTTTCCTGAATATATTCAGGAAAAAACGCATACGCCCTTTTTGGCCAAGTGCATCATTGTGGACGTTCTGCCTCTTTTCCTATGCTTTCAATGCAATTCCAGTCTACCTCCTGAAATCGGTTTCCTGCAATTCTGCCCCGCTTTCAAGTCCTCTTGGCAGCCTTACTTCAGTCTATTTTTGGACGATAGCTGTCATTTATAACTCTGCAGGTTTGTGAATTACAGTGCCCCTGAGCTCCTTTCTTCAACTCGCTTTCTTTTGAGCTGGCCGCAACACCGCAGGGTGGCTTCAGGCCCTAATCTGGTTCCGGTAGGGCACGCTGAGCCTTTGGTTATTTCCTCTTCCTGGTGGGAAATGAGAGTTAAATTTGCCCGTCCAGACACCTCCAGCTAGCCTCTCATTGGTTCTCGCTATTCCTGTTCATCTTCCGCAGAAATTGCAAACTGGGCCAAACAGGAGGTTAAAGGCGCTGACTCTCCAAGTGGGGAGAGTGTTAGTAAAGCGTCTGGAATGTTGCACCCGAGTACCAGGGGAGGAAAACTGAGACATATTTGAACACGTCTCCCGTTCACATGGTTGATCATACTTGGGGTCCACATGCATGTTTTAGCTGAAGGAAGAATACCTTAAACCTGGAGAGTTGAGACCCGTGGAATGGGTACCATGCAATATGACTTCAAAGGGTCTTCATTTGCTCACCGAACCTCTCCAATCCTATCACTGCTGCATTTATTCCCCTGTACACACGCTTGATTCTCTTTTGGAGACATAGCAATCCATAGGTTTTAAGATACTTACTAGTCAGGTACATTCTTAGGGATTTAATATGGGGTGTTAGGTCCATTTCGTTGAGCAAGGAGTAGCTCTTGTCTATTCCATATTTGGCTTAAGGAACTTTATCTGTGCTCATTTCAATCTCTGGTTTTATGCAGCACCCCAACTCACCTTTCCCCTTAAGCAAGCATAAGTTGGTTTTCTAAATTTGAGTCCCTGTTCTGTTCTGTAATTCAGTTCCTGTGTCGCCAAGTTTACATTCCGTGTATTACTGATATCTTATGATGTTTCTTTTTCTGTGTGACTTACTTCAGTTAGAATCATCATACCTGAATCCACTCATCGTGCTGCTGAGGGCCTGATGACACAGATTTTATTGCTGAGTGATATTGCTTTGTAAGTAAATACCACAACTTCTTTATCCATTTTTCACTTTCTGCGATGTTGAACTTGTACTGTAAACGAGGTTCTTGTAAACAGAGCCGTTCCAAAGTTTGGGGTGGCTGTGTCTTTTTATTTTAATTTCCCTAAGCTATAGGACCATAAGTGGAAGTGCCCTAGGTTCTGTTGCTTTGTTTTTTAGATGTTTCAGGAAACACCATACACTTCTCCCGAGTGGTTGTTGGCAATTTACATCCCGCCCATCAGCATAACAAGGCTCCCAGTTCTCCATGGCCTGTCCTGCCTTTCTGGATTTTACACTTTTTTCAGATGGCCCTTTTGACCGGGGGGAAGTGAGACTTCATTGTAGTGCAGATTTCCTTTGCAAGCTTGCTTGGTTGGCCAAAAAGGGCGTATGCGTTTTTTCCTGAATATATTCAGGAAAAAACGCATACGCCCTTTTTGGCCAAGTGCATCATTGTGGACGTTTTGCCTCTTTTCCTATGCTTTCAATGCAATTCCAGTCTACCTCCTGAAATCGGTTTCCTGCAATTCTGCCCCGCTTTCAAGTCCTCTTGGCAGCCTTACTTCAGTCTATTTTTGGACGATAGCTGTCATTTATAACTCTGCAGGTTTGTGAATTACAGTGCCCCTGAGCTCCTTTCTTCAACTCGCTTTCTTTTGAGCTGGCCGCAACACCGCAGGGTGGCTTCAGGCCCTAATCTGGTTCCGGTACGGCACGCTGAGCCTTTGGTTATTTCCTCTTCCTGGTGGGAAATGAGAGTTAAATTTGCCCGTCCAGACACCTCCAGCTAGCCTCTCATTTGTTCTCGCTATTCCTGTTCATCTTCCACAGAAATTGCAAACTGGGCCAAAGAGGAGGTTAAAGGCGCTGACTCTCCAAGTGGGGAGAGTGTTAATAAAGCGTCTGGAATGTTGCACCCGAGTACCAGGGGAGGAAAACTGAGACATATTTGAACACGTCTACCGTTCACATGGTTGATCATACTTGGGATCCACATGCATGTTTTAGCTGAAGGAAGAATACCTTAAACCTGGAGAGTTGAGACCCGTGTAATGGGTACCATGCAATATGACTTCAAAGGGTCTTCATTTGCTCACCGAACCTCTCCAATCCTATCACTGCTGCGTTTATGCCCCTGTACACACGCTTGATTCTCTTTTGGAGACATAGCAATCCATAGGTTTTAAGATACTTACTAGTCAGGTACATTCTTAGGCGTTTAATATGGGGTGTTGAGTCCATTTCGTTGAGCAAGGAGTAGCTCTTGTCTATTCCATATTTGGCTTAAGGAACTTTATCTGTGCTCATTTCAATCTCTGGTTTTATGCAGCACCCCAACTCACCTTTCCCCTTAAGCAAGCATAAGTTGGTTTTCAAAATTTGAGACCCTGTTCTATTCTGTAATTCAGTTCCTGTGTAGCCAAGTTTACATTCCGTGTATTACTGATATCTTATGATGTTTCCTTTTCTGTGTGACTTACTTCAGTTAGAATCATCATACCTGAATCCACTCATTGTGCTGCTAAGGGCCTGATGACACAGATTTCATTGCTGAGTGATATTGCTTTGTAAGTAAATACCACAACTTCTTTATCCATTTTTCACTTTCTGCGATGTTGAACTTGTACTGTAAACGAGGTTCTTGTAAACAGAGCCGTTCCAAACTTTGGGGTGGCTGTGTCTTTTTGATTTTAATTTCCCTAAGCTATAGGACCATAAGTGGAAGTGCCCTAGGTTCTGTTGCTTTGTTTTTTAGATGTTTCAGGAAACACCATACACTTCTCCCGAGTGGTTGTTGGCAATTTACATCCCGCCCATCAGCATAACAAGGCTCCCAGTTCTCCATGGCCTGTCCTGCCTTTCTGGATTTTACACTTTTTTCAGATGGCCCTTTTGCCCGGGGGGATGTGAGACTTCATTGTAGTGCAGATTTCCTTTGCAAGCTTGCTTGGTTGGCCAAAAAGGGCGTATGCGTTTTTTCCTGAATATATTCAGGAAAAAACGCATACGCCCTTTTTGGCCAAGTGCATCATTGTGGACGTTCTGCCTCTTTTCCTATGCTTTCAATGCAATTCCAGTCTACCTCCTGAAATCGGTTTCCTGCAATTCTGCCACGCTTTCAAGTCCTCTTGGCAGCCTTACTTCAGTCTATTTTTGGACGATAGCTGTCATTTATAACTCTGCAGGTTTGTGAATTACAGTGCCCCTGAGCTCCTTTCTTCAACTCGCTTTCTTTTGAGCTGGCCGCAACACCGCAGGGTGGCTTCAGGCCCTAATCTGGTTCCGGTACGGCACGCTGAGCCTTTGGTTATTTCCTCTTCCTGGTGGGAAATGAGAGTTAAATTTGCCCGTCCAGACACCTCCAGCTAGCCTCTCATTTGTTCTCGCTATTCCTGTTCATCTTCCGCAGAAATTGCAAACTGGGCCAAAGAGGAGGTTAAAGGCGCTGACTCTCCAAGTGGGGAGAGTGTTAGTAAAGCGTCTGGAATGTTGCACCCGAGTACCAGGGGAGGAAAACTGAGACATATTTGAACACGTCTACCGTTCACATGGTTGATCATACTTGGGATCCACATGCATGTTTTAGCTGAAGGAAGAATACCTTAAACCTGGAGAGTTGAGACCCGTGTAATGGGTACCATGCAATATGACTTCAAAGGGTCTTCATTTGCTCACCGAACCTCTCCAATCCTATCACTGCTGCGTTTATGCCCCTATACACACGCTTGATTCTCTTTCGGAGACATAGCAATCCATAGGTTTTAAGATACTTACTAGTCAGGTACATTCTTAGGCGTTTAATATGGGGTGTTGAGTCCATTTCGTTGAGCAAGGAGTAGCTCTTGTCTATTCCATATTTGGCTTAAGGAACTTTATCTGTGCTCATTTCAATCTCTGGTTTTATGCAGCACCCCAACTCACCTTTCCCCTTAAGCAAGCATAAGTTGGTTTTCAAAATTTGAGACCCTGTTCTATTCTGTAATTCAGTTCCTGTGTAGCCAAGTTTACATTCCGTGTATTACTGATATCTTATGATGTTTCTTTTTCTGTGTGACTTATTTCAGTTAGAATCATCATACCTGAATCCACTCATTGTGCTGCTAAGGGCCTGATGACACAGATTTCATTGCTGAGTGATATTGCTTTGTAAGTAAATACCACAACTTCTTTATCCATTTTTCACTTTCTGCGATGTTGAACTTGTACTGTAAACGAGGTTCTTGTAAACAGAGCCGTTCCAAACTTTGGGGTGGCTGTGTCTTTTTGATTTTAATTTCCCTAAGCTATAGGACCATAAGTGGAAGTGCCCTAGGTTCTGTTGCTTTGTTTTTTAGATGTTTCAGGAAACACCATACACTTCTCCCGAGTGGTTGTTGGCAATTTACATCCCGCCCATCAGCATAACAAGGCTCCCAGTTCTCCATGGCCTGTCCTGCCTTTCTGGATTTTACACTTTTTTCAGATGGCCCTTTTGACCGGGGGGATGTGAGACTTCATTGTAGTGCAGATTTCCTTTGCAAGCTTGCTTGGTTGGCCAAAAAGGGCGTATGCGTTTTTTCCTGAATATATTCAGGAAAAAACGCATACGCCCTTTTTGGCCAAGTGCATCATTGTGGACGTTCTGCCTCTTTTCCTATGCTTTCAATGCAATTCCAGTCTACCTCCTGAAATCGGTTTCCTGCAATTCTGCCCCGCTTTCAAGTCCTCTTGGCAGCCTTACTTCAGTCTATTTTTGGACGATAGCTGTCATTTATAACTCTGCAGGTTTGTGAATTACAGTGCCCCTGAGCTCCTTTCTTCAACTCGCTTTCTTTTGAGCTGGCCGCAACACCGCAGGGTGGCTTCAGGCCCTAATCTGGTTCCGGTAGGGCACGCTGAGCCTTTGGTTATTTCCTCTTCCTGGTGGGAAATGAGAGTTAAATTTGCCCGTCCAGACACCTCCAGCTAGCCTCTCATTGGTTCTCGCTATTCCTGTTCATCTTCCGCAGAAATTGCAAACTGGGCCAAACAGGAGGTTAAAGGCGCTGACTCTCCAAGTGGGGAGAGTGTTAGTAAAGCGTCTGGAATGTTGCACCCGAGTACCAGGGGAGGAAAACTGAGACATATTTGAACACGTCTCCCGTTCACATGGTTGATCATACTTGGGGTCCACATGCATGTTTTAGCTGAAGGAAGAATACCTTAAACCTGGAGAGTTGAGACCCGTGGAATGGGTACCATGCAATATGACTTCAAAGGGTCTTCATTTGCTCACCGAACCTCTCCAATCCTATCACTGCTGCATTTATTCCCCTGTACACACGCTTGATTCTCTTTTGGAGACATAGCAATCCATAGGTTTTAAGATACTTACTAGTCAGGTACATTCTTAGGGATTTAATATGGGGTGTTAGGTCCATTTCGTTGAGCAAGGAGTAGCTCTTGTCTATTCCATATTTGGCTTAAGGAACTTTATCTGTGCTCATTTCAATCTCTGGTTTTATGCAGCACCCCAACTCACCTTTCCCCTTAAGCAAGCATAAGTTGGTTTTCTAAATTTGAGTCCCTGTTCTGTTCTGTAATTCAGTTCCTGTGTCGCCAAGTTTACATTCCGTGTATTACTGATATCTTATGATGTTTCTTTTTCTGTGTGACTTACTTCAGTTAGAATCATCATACCTGAATCCACTCATCGTGCTGCTGAGGGCCTGATGACACAGATTTTATTGCTGAGTGATATTGCTTTGTAAGTAAATACCACAACTTCTTTATCCATTTTTCACTTTCTGCGATGTTGAACTTGTACTGTAAACGAGGTTCTTGTAAACAGAGCCGTTCCAAAGTTTGGGGTGGCTGTGTCTTTTTATTTTAATTTCCCTAAGCTATAGGACCATAAGTGGAAGTGCCCTAGGTTCTGTTGCTTTGTTTTTTAGATGTTTCAGGAAACACCATACACTTCTCCCGAGTGGTTGTTGGCAATTTACATCCCGCCCATCAGCATAACAAGGCTCCCAGTTCTCCATGGCCTGTCCTGCCTTTCTGGATTTTACACTTTTTTCAGATGGCCCTTTTGACCGGGGGGAAGTGAGACTTCATTGTAGTGCAGATTTCCTTTGCAAGCTTGCTTGGTTGGCCAAAAAGGGCGTATGCGTTTTTTCCTGAATATATTCAGGAAAAAACGCATACGCCCTTTTTGGCCAAGTGCATCATTGTGGACGTTTTGCCTCTTTTCCTATGCTTTCAATGCAATTCCAGTCTACCTCCTGAAATCGGTTTCCTGCAATTCTGCCCCGCTTTCAAGTCCTCTTGGCAGCCTTACTTCAGTCTATTTTTGGACGATAGCTGTCATTTATAACTCTGCAGGTTTGTGAATTACAGTGCCCCTGAGCTCCTTTCTTCAACTCGCTTTCTTTTGAGCTGGCCGCAACACCGCAGGATGGCTTCAGGCCCTAATCTGGTTCCGGCCCGGCACGCTGAGCCTTTGGTTATTTCCTCTTCCTGGTGGGAAATGAGAGTGAAATTTGCCCGTCCAGACACCTCCAGCTAGTCTCTCATTGGTTCTCGCTATTCCTGTTCTTCTTCCGCAGAAATTGCAAACTGGGCTAAACAGGAGGTTAAAGGCGCTGACTCTCCAAGTGGGGAGAGTGTTAGTAAAGCGTCTGGAATGTTGCACCCGAGTACCAGGGGAGGAAAACTGAGACATATTTGAACACGTCTCCCGTTCACATGGTTGATCATACTTGGGTTCCACATGCATGTTTTAGCTGAAGGAAGAATACCTTAAACCTGGAGAGTTAAGACCCATGTAATGGGTACCATGCAATATGACTTCAAAGGGTCTTCATTTGCTCACCGAACCTCTCCAATCCTATCACTGCTGCATTTATGCCCCTGTACACATGCTTGATTCTCTTTCGGAGACATAGCAATCCATAGGTTTTAAGATACTTACTAGTCAGGTACATTCTTAGGCGTTTAATATGCGGTGTTGAGTCCATTTCGTTGAGCAAGGAGTAGCTCTTGTCTATTCCATATTTGACTTAAGGAACTTTATCTGTGCTCATTTCAATCTCTGGTTTTATGCAGCACCCCAACTCACCTTTACCCTTAAGCAAGCATAAGTTGGTTTTCTAAATTTGAGTCCCTGTTCTGTTCTGTAATTCAGTTCCTGTGTAGCCAAGTTTACATTCCGTGTATTACTGATATCTTATGATGTTTCTTTTTCTGTGTGACTTACTTCAGTTAGAATCATCATACCTGAATCCACTCATTGTGCTGCTAAGGGCCTGATGACACAGATTTCATTGCTGAGTGATATTGCTTTGTAAGTAAATACCACAACTTCTTTATCCATTTTTCACTTTCTGCGATGTTGAACTTGTACTGTAAACGAGGTTCTTGTAAACAGAGGCGTCCCAAACTTTGGGGTGGCTGTGTCTTTTTGATTTTAATTTCCCTAAGCTATAGGACCATAAGTGGCAGTGCCCTAGGCTCTGTTGCTTTGTTTTTTAGATGTTTCAGGAAACACCATACACTTCTCCCGAGTGTCTGTTGGCAATTTACATCCCGCCCATCAGCATAACAAGGCTCCCAGTTCTCCATGGCCTGTCCTGCCTTTCTGGATTTTACACTTTTTTCAGATGGCCCTTTTGACCGGGGGGAAGTGAGACTTCATTGTAGTGCAGATTTCCTTTGCAAGCTTGCTTGGTTGGCCATAAAGTGCGTATGCGTTTTTTCCTGAATATATTCAGGAAAAAACGCATACGCCCTTTTTGGCCAAGTGCATCATTGTGGACGTTCTGCCTCTTTATCTATGCTTTCAATGCAATTCCAGTCTACCTCCTGAAATCGGTTTCCTGCAATTCTGCCCCGCTTTCAAGTCCTCTTGGCAGCCTTACTTCAGTCTATTTTTGGACGATAGCTGTCATTTATAACTCTGCAGGTTTGTGAATTACAGTGCCCCTGAGCTCCTTTCTTCAACTCGCTTTCTTGTGACCTGGCCGCAACACCGCAGGATGGCTTCAGGCCCTAATCTGGTTCCGGCACGGCACGCTGAGCCTTTGGTTATTTCCTCTTCCTGGTGGGAAATGAGAGTTAAATTTGCCCGTCCAGACACCTCCAGCTAGTCTCTCATTGGTTCTCGCTATTCCTGTTCATCTTCCGCAGAAATTGCAAACTGGGCCAAACAGGAGGTTAAAGGCGCTGACTCTCCAAGTGGGGAGAGTGTTACTAAAGCGTCTGGAATGTTGCACCCGAGTACCAGGGTACGAAAACTGAGACATATTTGAACACGTTTCCCGATCACATGGTTGATCATACTCTAGGTTCCACATGCATGTTTTAGCTGAAGGAAGAATACCTTAAACCTGGAGAGTTGAGACCCGTGTAATCGGTACCATGCAATATGACTTCAAAGGGTCTTCATTTGCTCACCGCACCTCTCCAATCCTATCACTGCTGCGTTTATGCCCCTGTACACACGCTTGATTCTCTTTTGGAGACATAGCAATCCATAGGTTTTAAGATACTTACTAGTCAGGTACATTCTTAGGCGTTTAATATGGGGTGTTGAGTCCATTTCGTTGAGCAAGGAGTAGCTCTTGTCTATTCCATATTTGGCTTAAGGAACTTTATCTGTGCTCATTTCAATCTCTGGTTTTATGCAGCACCCCAACTCACCTTTACCCTTAAGCAAGCATAAGTTGGTTTTCTAAATTTGAGACCCTGTTCTGTTCTGTAATTCAGTTCCTGTGTAGCCAAGTTTACATTCCGTGTATTACTGATATCTTATGATGTTTCTTTTTCTGTGTGACTTACTTCAGTTAGAATCATCATACCTGAATCCACTCATTGTGCTGCTAAGGGCCTGATGACACAGATTTCATTGCTGAGTGATATTGCTTTGTAAGTAAATACCACAACTTCTTTATCCATTTTTCACTTTCTGCGATGTTGAACTTGTACTGTAAACGAGGTTCTTGTAAACAGAGCCGTTCCAAACTTTGGGGTGGCTGTGTCTTTTTGATTTTAATTTCCCTAAGCTATAGGACCATAAGTGGAAGTGCCCTAGGTTCTGTTGCTTTGTTTTTTAGATGTTTCAGGAAACACCATACACTTCTCCCGAGTGGTTGTTGGCAATTTACATCCCGCCCATCAGCATAACAAGGCTCCCAGTTCTCCATGGCCTGTCCTGCCTTTCTGGATTTTACACTTTTTTCAGATGGCCCTTTTGACCGGGGGGAAGTGAGACTTCATTGTAGTGCAGATTTCCTTTGCAAGCTTGCTTGGTTGGCCAAAAAGGGCGTATGCGTTTTTTCCTGAATATATTCAGGAAAAAACGCATACGCCCTTTTTGGCCAAGTGCATCATTGTGGACGTTCTGCCTCTTTTCCTATGCTTTCAATGCAATTCCAGTCTACCTCCTGAAATCGGTTTCCTGCAATTCTGCCCCGCTTTCAAGTCCTCTTGGCAGCCTTACTTCAGTCTATTTTTGGACGATAGCTGTCATTTATAACTCTGCAGGTTTGTGAATTACAGTGCCCCTGAGCTCCTTTCTTCAACTCGCTTTCTTTTGAGCTGGCCGCAACACCGCAGGATGGCTTCAGGCCCTAATCTGGTTCCGGCCCGGCACGCTGAGCCTTTGGTTATTTCCTCTTCCTGGTGGGAAATGAGAGTGAAATTTGCCCGTCCAGACACCTCCAGCTAGTCTCTCATTGGTTCTCGCTATTCCTGTTCTTCTTCCGCAGAAATTGCAAACTGGGCTAAACAGGAGGTTAAAGGCGCTGACTCTCCAAGTGGGGAGAGTGTTAGTAAAGCGTCTGGAATGTTGCACCCGAGTACCAGGGGAGGAAAACTGAGACATATTTGAACACGTCTCCCATTCACATGGTTGATCATACTTGGGTTCCACATGCATGTTTTAGCTGAAGGAAGAATACCTTAAACCTGGAGAGTTAAGACCCATGTAATGGGTACCATGCAATATGACTTCAAAGGGTCTTCATTTGCTCACCGAACCTCTCCAATCCTATCACTGCTGCATTTATGCCCCTGTACACATGCTTGATTCTCTTTCGGAGACATAGCAATCCATAGGTTTTAAGATACTTACTAGTCAGGTACATTCTTAGGCGTTTAATATGCGGTGTTGAGTCCATTTCGTTGAGCAAGGAGTAGCTCTTGTCTATTCCATATTTGACTTAAGGAACTTTATCTGTGCTCATTTCAATCTCTGGTTTTATGCAGCACCCCAACTCACCTTTACCCTTAAGCAAGCATAAGTTGGTTTTCTAAATTTGAGACCCTGTTCTGTTCTGTAATTCAGTTCCTGTGTAGCCAAGTTTACATTCCGTGTATTACTGATATCTTATGATGTTTCTTTTTCTGTGTGACTTACTTCAGTTAGAATCATCATACCTGAATCCACTCATTGTGCTGCTAAGGGCCTGATGACACAGATTTCATTGCTGAGTGATATTGCTTTGTAAGTAAATACCACAACTTCTTTATCCATTTTTCACTTTCTGCAATGTTGAACTTGTACTGTAAACGAGGTTCTTGTAAACAGAGGCGTCCCAAACTTTGGGGTGGCTGTGTCTTTTTGATTTTAATTTCCCTAAGCTATAGGACCATAAGTGGCAGTGCCCTAGGCTCTGTTGCTTTGTTTTTTAGATGTTTCAGGAAACACCATACACTTCTCCCGAGTGTCTGTTGGCAATTTACATCCCGCCCATCAGCATAACAAGGCTCCCAGTTCTCCATGGCCTGTCCTGCCTTTCTGGATTTTACACTTTTTTCAGATGGCCCTTTTGACCGGGGGGAAGTGAGACTTCATTGTAGTGCAGATTTCCTTTGCAAGCTTGCTTGGTTGGCCATAAAGGGC
Organism: Stenella coeruleoalba; assembly: GCF_951394435.1. Lineage (NCBI taxonomy): Eukaryota > Metazoa > Chordata > Mammalia > Artiodactyla > Delphinidae > Stenella > Stenella coeruleoalba. Next base: position 93,828 of record NW_027646024.1, on the reverse strand, counting down.
GTATGCGTTTTTTCCTGAACATATTCAGGAAAAAACGCATACGCCCTTTTTGGCCAAGTGCATCATTGTGGACGTTCTGCCTCTTTTCCTATGCTTTCAATGCAATTCCAGTCTACCTCCTGAAATCGGTTTCCTGCAATTCTGCCCCGCTTTCAAGTCCTCTTGGCAGCCTTACTTCAGTCTATTTTTGGACGATAGCTGTCATTTATAACTCTGCAGGTTTGTGAATTACAGTGCCCCTGAGCTCCTTTCTTCAACTCGCTTTCTTGTGACCTGGCCGCAACACCGCAGGATGGCTTCAGGCCCTAATCTGGTTCCGGCACGGCACGCTGAGCCTTTGGTTATTTCCTCTTCCTGGTGGGAAATGAGAGTTAAATTTGCCCGTCCAGACACCTCCAGCTTGTCTCTCATTGGTTCTCGCTATTCCTGTTCATCTTCCGCAGAAATTGCAAACTGGGCCAAACAGGAGGTTAAAGGCGCTGACTCTCCAAGTGGGGAGAGTGTTAGTAAAGCGTCTGGAATGTTGCACCCGAGTACCAGGGTACGAAAACTGAGACATATTTGAACACGTTTCACGATCACATGGTTGATCATACTCTAGGTTCCACATGCATGTTTTAGCTGAAGGAAGAATACCTTAAACCTGGAGAGTTGAGACCCGTGTAATCGGTACCATGCAATATGACTTCAAAGGGTCTTCATTTGCTCACCGCACCTCTCCAATCCTATCACTGCTGCGTTTATGCCCCTGTACACACGCTTGATTCTCTTTTGGAGACATAGCAATCCATAGGTTTTAAGATACTTACTAGTCAGGTACATTCTTAGGCGTTTAATATGGGGTGTTGAGTCCATTTCGTTGAGCAAGGAGTAGCTCTTGTCTATTCCATATTTGGCTTAAGGAACTTTATCTGTGCTCATTTCAATCTCTGGTTTTATGCAGCACCCCAACTCACCTTTCCCCTTAAGCAAGCATAAGTTGGTTTTCTAAATTTGAGACACTGTTCTGTTTTGGAATGCAGTTCCTGTGTAGCCAAGTTTACATTCCGTGTATTAGTGATATCTTATGATGTTTCTTTTTCTGTGTGACTTATTTCAGTTAGAATCATCGTACCTGAATCCACTCATTGTGCTGCTAAGGGCCTGATGACAGAGATTTCATTGCTGAGTGATATTGCTTTGTAAGTAAATACCACAAGTTCTTTATCCATTTTTCACTTTCTGCGATGTTGAACTTGTACTGTAAACGAGGTTCTTGTAAACAGAGCCGTTCCAAACTTTTGGGTGGCTGTGTCTTTTTGATTTTAATTTCCCTAAGCTATAGGACCATAAGTGGAAGTGCCCTAGGTTCTGTTGCTTTGTTTTTTAGATGTTTCAGGAAACACCATACACTTCTCCCGAGTGGTTCTTGGCAATTTACATCCCGCCCATCAGCATAACAAGGCTCCCAGTTCTCCATGGCCTGTCCTGCCTTTCTGGATTTTACACTTTTTTCAGATGGCCCTTTTGACCGGGGGGAAGTGAGACTTCATTGTAGTGCAGATTTCCGTTGCAAGCTTGCTTGGTTGGCCAAAAAGGGCGTATGCGTTTTTTCCTGAATATATTCAGGAAAAAACGCATACGCCCTTTTTGGCCAAGTGCATCATTGTGGACGTTCTGCCTCTTTTCCTATGCTTTCAATGCAATTCCAGTCTACCTCCTGAAATCGGTTTCCTGCAATTCTGCCCTGCTTTCAAGTCCTCTTGGCAGCCTTACTTCAGTCTATTTTTGGACGATAGCTGTCATTTATAACTCTGCAGGTTTGTGAATTACAGTGCCCCTGAGCTCCTTTCTTCAACTCGCTTTCTTTTGAGCGGGCCGCAACACCGCAGGATGGCTTCAGGCCCTAATCTGGTCGGGCACGGCACGCTGAGCCTTTGGTTATTTCCTCTTCCTGGTGGGAAATGAGAGTTAAATTTGCCCGTCCAGACACCTCCAGCTAGCCTCTCATTGGTTCTCGCTATTCCTGTTCATCTTCCGCAGAAATTTCAAACTGGGCCAAACAGGAGGTTAAAGGCGCTGACTCTCCAAGTGGGGAGAGTGTTAGTAAAGCGTCTGGAATGTTGCACCCGAGTACCAGGGTACGAAAACTGAGACATATTTGAACACGTCTCCCGATCACATGGTTGATCATACTCTAGGTTCCACATGCATGTTTTAGCTGAAGGAAGAATACCTTAAACCTGGGTAGTTGAAACCCGTGGAATGGGTACCATGCAATATGACTTCAAAGGGTCTTCATTTGCTCACCGAACCTCTCCAATCCTATCACTGCTGCGTTTATGCCCCTGTACACATGCTTGATTCTCTTTCGGAAACATAGCAATCCATAGGTTTTAAGATACTTACTAGTCAGGTACATTCTTAGGCGTTTAATATGCGGTGTTGAGTCCATTTCGTTGAGCAAGGAGTAGCTCTTGTCTATTCCATATTTGGCTTAAGGAACTTTATCTGTGCTCATTTCAATCTCTGGTTTTATGCAGCACCCCAACTCACCTTTACCCTTAAGCAAGCATAAGTTGGTTTTCTAAATTTGAGTCCCTGTTCTGTTCTGTAATTCAGTTCCTGTGTAGCCAAGTTTACATTCCGTGTATTACTGATATCTTCTGATGTTTCTTTTTCTGTGTGACTTACTTCAGTTAGAATCATCATACCTGAATCCACTCATTGTGCTGCTAAGGGCCTGATGACAGAGATTTCATTGCTGAGTGATATTGCTTTGTAAGTAAATACCACAACTTCTTTATCCATTTTTCACTTTTTGCGATGTTGAACTTGTACTGTAAACGAGGTTCTTGTAAACAGAGCCGTTCCAAACTTTGGGGTGGCTGTGTCTTTTTGATTTTAATTTCCCTAAGCTATAGGACCATAAGTGGAAGTGCCCTAGGTTCTGTTGCTTTGTTTTTTAGATGTTTCAGGAAACACCATACACTTCTCCCGAGTGGTTGTTGGCAATTTACATCCCGCCCATCAGCATAACAAGGCTCCCAGTTCTCCATGGCCTGTCCTGCCTTTCTGGATTTTACACTTTTTTCAGATGGCCCTTTTGACCGGGGGGAAGTGAGACTTCATTGTAGTGCAGATTTCCTTTGCAAGCTTGCTTGGTTGGCCAAAAAGGGCGTATGCGTTTTTTCCTGAATATATTCAGGAAAAAACGCATACGCCCTTTTTGGCCAAGTGCATCATTGTGGACGTTCTGCCTCTTTTCCTATGCTTGCAATGCAATTCCAGTCTACCTCCTGAAATCGGTTTCCTGCAATTCTGCCCCGCTTTCAGGTCCTCTTGGCAGCCTTACTTCAGTATATTTTTGGACGATAGCTGTCATTTATAGCTCTGCAGGTTTGTGAATTACAGTGCCGCTGAGCTCCTTTCTTCAACTCGCTTTCTTGTGACCTTGCCGCAACACCGCAGGATGGCTTCAGGCCCTAATCTGGTTCCGGTACGGCACGCTCAGCCTTTGGTTAATTCCTCTTCCTGGTGGGAAATGAGAGTTAAAGTTGCCCGTCCAGACACCTCCAGCTAGCCTCTCATTGGTTCTCGCTATTCCTGTTCATCTTCCGCAGAAATTGCAAACTGGGCCAAACAGGAGGTTAAAGGCGCTGACTCTCCAAGTGGGGAGAGTGTTAGTAAAGCGTCTGGAATGTTGCACCCGAGTACCAGGGGAGGAAAACTGAGACATATTTGAACACGTCTCCCGATCACATGGTTGATCATACTCTGGGTTCCACATGCATGTTTTAGCTGAAGGAAGAATACCTAAAACCTGGGTAGTTGAAACCCGTGGAATGGGTACCATGCAATATGACTTCAAAGGGTCTTCATTTGCTCACCGAACCTCTCCAATCCTATCACTGCTGCGTTTATGCCCCTGTACACATGCTTGATTCTCTTTCGGAGACATAGCAATCCATAGGTTTTAAGATACTTACTAGTCAGGTACATTCTTAGGCGTTTAATATGCGGTGTTGAGTCCATTTCGTTGAGCAAGGAGTAGCTCTTGTCTATTCCATATTTGACTTAAGGAACTTTATCTGTGCTCATTTCAATCTCTGGTTTTATGCAGCACCCCAACTCACCTTTACCCTTAAGCAAGCATAAGTTGGTTTTCTAAGTTTGAGACCCTGTTCTGTTCTGTAATTCAGTTCCTGTGTAGCCAAGTTTACATTCCGTGTATTACTGATATCTTATGATGTTTCTTTTTCTGTGTGACTTATTTCAGTTAGAATCATCATACCTGAATCCACTCATTGTGCTGCTAAGGGCCTGATGACACAGATTTCATTGCTGAGTGATATTGCTTTGTAAGTAAATACCACAACTTCTTTATCCATTTTTCACTTTCTGCGATGTTGAACTTGTACTGTAAACGAGGTTCTTGTAAACAGAGGCGTCCCAAACTTTGGGGTGGCTGTGTCTTTTTGATTTTAATTTCCCTAAGCTATAGGACCATAAGCGGCAGTGCCCTAGGCTCTGTTGCTTTGTTTTTTAGATGTTTCAGGAAACACCATACACTTCTCCCGAGTGTCTGTTGGCAATTTACATCCCGCCCATCAGCATAACAAGGCTCCCAGTTCTCCATGGCCTGTCCTGCCTTTCTGGATTTTACACTTTTTTCAGATGGCCCTTTTGACCGGGGGGAAGTGAGACTTCATTGTAGTGCAGATTTCCTTTGCAAGCTTGCTTGGTTGGCCAAAAAGGGCGTATGCGTTTTTTCCTGAATATATTCAGGAAAAAACGCATACGCCCTTTTTGGCCAAGTGCATCATTGTGGACGTTCTGCCTCTTTTCCTATGCTTTCAATGCAATTCCAGTCTACCTCCTGAAATCGGTTTCCTGCAATTCTGCCCCGCTTTCAAGTCCTCTTGGCAGCCTTACTTCAGTCTATTTTTGGATGATAGCTGTCATTTATAACCCTGCAGGTTTGTGAATTACAGTGCCCCTGAGCTCCTTTCTTCACCTCGCTTTCTTGTGAGCTGGCCGCAACACCGCAGGATGGCTTCAGGCCCTAATCTGGTTCCGGCCCGGCACGCTGAGCCTTTGGTTATTTCCTCTTCCTGGTGGGAAATGAGAGTTAAATTTGCCCGTCCAGACACCTCCAGCTAGTCTCTCATTGGTTCTCGCTATTCCTGTTCTTCTTCCGCAGAAATTGCAAACTGGGCCAAACAGGAGGTTAAAGGCGCTGACTCTCCAAGTGGGGAGAGTGTTAGTAAAGCGTCTGGAATGTTGCACCCGAGTACCAGGGGAGGAAAACTGAGACATATTTGAACACGTCTCCCGTTCACATGGTTGATCATAGTTGGGTTCCACATGCATGTTTTAGCTGAAGGAAGAATACGTTAAACCTGGAGAGTTAAGACCCGTGTAATGGGTACCATGCAATATGACTTCAAAGGGTCTTCATTTGCTCACCGAACCTCTCCAATCCTATCACTGCTGCGTTTATGCCCCTGTACACATGCTTGATTCTCTTTCAGAGACATAGCAATCCATAGGTTTTAAGATACTTACAAGTCAGGTATATTCTTAGGCGTTTAATATGCGGTGTTGACTCCATTTCGTTGAGCAAGGAGTAGCTCTTGTCTATTCCATATTTGGCTTAAGGAACTTTATCTGTGCTCATTTCAATCTCTGGTTTTATGCAGCACCCCAACTCACCTTTACCCTTAAGCAAGCATAAGTTGTTTTTCTAAATTTGAGACCCTGTTCTGTTCTGTAATTCAGTTCCTGTGTAGCCAAGTTTCCATTCCGTGTATTACTGATATATTATGATGTTTCTTTTTCTGTGTGACTTATTTCAGTTAGAATCATCATACCTGAATCCACTCATTGTGCTGCTAAGGGCCTGATGACATAGATTTCATTGCTGAGTGATATTGCTTTGTAAGTGAATACCACAACTTCTTTATCCATTTTTCACTTTCTGCGATGTTGAACTTGTACTGTAAACGAGGTTCTTAAAACAGAGCCGTTCCAAACTTTGGGGTGGCTGTGTCTTTTTGATTTTAATTTCCCTAAGCTATAGGACCATAAGTGGAAGTGCCCTAGGCTCTGTTGCTTTGTTTTTTAGATGTTTCAGGAAACACCATACACTTCTGCCAAGTGTCTGTTGGCAATTTACATCCCGCCCATCAGCATAACAAGGCTCCCAGTTCTCAATGGCCTGTTGCCTTTCTGGATTTTACACTTTTTTCAGATGGCCCTTTTGACCGGGGGGAAGTGAGACTTCATTGTAGTGCAGATTTCCTTTGCAAGCTTGCTTGGTTGGCCAAAAAGGGCGTATGCGTTTTTTCCTGAATATATTCAGGAAAAAACGCATACGCCCTTTTGGCACAGTGCATCATTGTGGACGTTCTGCCTCTTTTCCTATGCTTTCAATGCAATTCCAGTCTACCTCCTGAAATCGGTTTCCTGCAATTCTGCCCCGCTTTCAAGTCCTCTTGGCAGCCTTACTTCAGTATATTTTTGGACGATAGCTGTCATTTATAGCTCTGCAGGTTTGTGAATTACAGTGGGGCTGAGCTCCTTTCTTCAACTCGCTTTCTTGTGACCTGGCCGCAACACCGCAGGATGGCTTCAGGCCCTAATCTGGTTCCGGTACGGCACGCTCAGCCTTTGGTTAATTCCTCTTCCTGGTGGGAAATGAGAGTTAAATTTGCCCGTCCAGACACCTCCAGCTAGCCTCTCATTGGTTCTCGCTATTCCTGTTCATCTTCCGCAGAAATTGCAAACTGGGCCAAACAGGAGGTTAAAGGCGCTGACTCTCCAAGTGGGGAGAGTGTTAGTAAAGCGTCTGGAATGTTGCACCCGAGTACCAGGGGAGGAAAACTGAGACATATTTGAACACGTCTCCCGATCACATGGTTGATCATACTCTAGGTTCCACATGCATGTTTTAGCTGAAGGAAGAATACCTTAAACCTGGAGAGTTGAGACCCGTGTAATGGGTACCATGCAATATGACTTCAAAGGGTCTTCATTTGCTCACCGAACCTCTCCAATCCTATCACTGCTGCGTTTATGCCCCTGTACACATGCTTGATTCTCTTTCGGAGACATAGCAATCCATAGGTTTTACGATACTTACTAGTCAGGTACATTCTTAGGCGTTTAATATGCGGTGTTGAGTCCATTTCATTGAGCAAGGAGTAGCTCTTGTCTATTCCATATTTGACTTAAGGAACTTTATCTGTGCTCATTTCAATCTCTGGTTTTATGCAGCACCCCAACTCACCTTTACCCTTAAGCAAGCATAAGTTGGTTTTCTATGTTTGAGACCCTGTTCTGTTCTGTAATTCAGTTCCTGTGTAGCCAAGTTTACATTCCGTGTATTACTGATATCTTATGATGTTTCTTTTTCTGTGTGACTTATTTCAGTTAGAATCATCATACCTGAATCCACTCATTGTGCTGCTAAGGGCCTGATGACACAGATTTCATTGCTGAGTGATATTGCTTTGTAAGTAAATACCACAACTTCTTTATCCATTTTTCACTTTCTGCGATGTTGAACTTGTACTGTAAACGAGGTTCTTAAAACAGAGCCGTTCCAAACTTTGGGGTGGCTGTGTCTTTTTGATTTTAATTTCCCTAAGCTATAGGACCATAAGTGGAAGTGCCCTAGGCTCTGTTGCTTTGTTTTTTAGATGTTTCAGGAAACACCATACACTTCTCCGGAGTGGTTGTTGGCAATTTACATCCCGCCGATCAGCATAACAAGGCTCCCAGTTCTCCATGGCCTGTCCTGCTTTTCTGGATTTTACACTTTTTTCAGATGGCCCTTTTGACCGGGGGGAAGTGAGACTTCATTGTAGTGCAGATTTCCTTTGCAAGCTTGCTTGGTTGGCCAAAAAGGGCGTATGCGTTTTTTCCTGAATATATTCAGGAAAAAACGCATACGCCCTTTTTGGCCAAGTGCATCATTGTGGACGTTCTGCCTCTTTTCCTATGCTTTCAATGCAATTCCAGTCTACCTCCTGAAATCGGTTTCCTGCAATTCTGCCCCGCTTTCAAGTCCTCTTGGCAGCCTTACTTCAGTCTATTTTTGGACGATAGCTGTCATTTATAACTCTGCAGGTTTGTGAATTACAGTGCCCCTGAGCTCCTTTCTTCAACTCGCTTTCTTGTGAGCTGGCCGCAACACCGCAGGATGGCTTCAGGCCCTAATCTGGTTCCGGCACGGCACGTTGAGCCTTTGGTTAATTCCTCTTCCTGGTGGGAAATGAGAGTTAAATTTGCCCGTCCAGAAACCTCCAGCTAGTCTCTCATTGGTTCTCGCTATTCCTGTTCATCTTCCGCAGAAATTGCAAACTAGGTCAAACAGGAGGTTAAAGGGACTGACTCTCCAAGTCGGGAGAGTGTTAGTAAAGCATCTGGAATGTTGCACCCGAGTACCAGGGTACGAAAACTGAGACATATTTGAACACGTCTCCCGATCACATGGTTGATCATACTCTGGGTTCCACAGGCATGTTTTAGCTGAAGGAAGAATACCTAAAACCTGGGTAGTTGAAACCCGTGGAATGGGTACCATGCAATATGACTTCAAAGGGTCTTCATTTGCTCACCGAACCTCTCCAATCCTATCACTGCTGCCTTTATGCCCCTGTACACATGCTTGATTCTCTTTTGGAGACATAGCAATCCATAGGTTTTAAGATACTTACTAGTCAGGTACATTCTTAGGCGTTTAATATGCGGTGTTGAGTCCATTTCGTTGAGCAAGGAGTAGCTCTTGTCTATTCCATATTTGGCTTAAGGAACTTTATCTGTGCTCATTTCAATCTCTGGTTTTATGCAGCACCCCAACTCACCTTTACCCTTAAGCAAGCATAAGTTGGTTTTCTAAATTTGAGACCCTGTTCTGTTCTGTAATTCAGTTCCTGTGTAGCCAAGTTTACATTCCGTGTATTAGTGATATCTTATGATGTTTCTTTTTCTGTGTGACTTACTTCAGTTAGAATCATCATACCTGAATCCACTCATTGTGCTGCTAAGGGCCTGATGACACAGATTTCATTGCTGAGTGATATTGCTTTGTAAGTAAATACCACAACTTCTTTATCCATTTTTCACTTTCTGCGATGTTGAACTTGTACTGTAAACGAGGTTCTTGTAAACAGAGGCGTCCCAAACTTTGGGGTGGCTGTGTCTTTTTGATTTTAATTTCCCTAAGCTATAGGACCATAAGTTGCAGTGCCCTAGGCTCTGTTGCTTTGTTTTTTAGATGTTTCAGGAAACACCATACACTTCTCCCGAGTGGTTGTTGGCAATTTACATCCCGCCCATCAGCATAACAAGGCTCCCAGTTCTCCATGGCCTGTCCTGCCTTTCTGGATTTTACACTTTTTTCAGATGGCCCTTTTGACCAGAGGGAAGTGAGACTTCATTGTAGTGCAGATTTCCTTTGCAAGTTTGCTTGGTTGGCCAAAATGGGCGTATGCGTTTTTTTCTGAATATATTCAGGAAAAAATGCATACGCCCTTTTTGGCCAAGTGCATCATTGTGGACGTTCTGCCTCTTTTCCTATGCTTTCAATGCAATTCCAGTCTACCTCCTGAAATCGGTTTCCTGCAATTCTGCCCCGCTTTCAAGTCCTCTTGGCAGGCTTACTTCAGTATATTTTTGGACGATAGCTGTCATTTATAACTCTGCAGGTTTGTGAATTACAGTGCCCCTGAGCTCCTTTCTTCAACTCGCTTTCTTGTGAGCTGGCCGCAACACCGCAGGATGGCTTCAGGCCCTAATCTGGTTCCGGCACGGCACGCTGAGCCTTTGGTTATTTCCTCTTCCTGGTGGGAAATGAGAGTTAAATTTGCCCGTCCAGACACCTCCAGCTAGTCTCTCATTGGTTCTCGCTATTCCTGTTCATCTTCCGCAGAAATTGCAAACTGGGCCAAACAGGAGGTTAAAGGGACTGACTCTCCAGGTCGGGAGAGTGTTAGTAAAGCGTCTGGAATGTTGCACCCGAGTACCAGGGTACGAAAACTGAGACATATTTGAACACGTCTCCCGATCACATGGTTGATCATACTCTGGGTTCCACATGCATGTTTTAGCTGAAGGAAGAATACCTAAAACCTGGGTAGTTGAAAACTGTGGAATGGGTACCATGCAATATGACTTCAAAGGGTCTTCATTTGCTCACGAACCTCTCCAATCCTATCACTGCTGCGTTCCTGCCCCTGTACACATGCTTGATTCTCTTTCGGAGACATAGCAATCCATAGGTTTTAGGATACTTACTAGACAGGTACATTCTTAGGCGTTTAATATGCGGTGTTGAGTCCATTTCGTTGAGCAAGGAGTAGCTCTTGTCTATTCCATATTTGGCTTAAGGAACTTTATCTGTGCTCATTTCAATCTCTGGTTTTATGCAGCACCCCAACTCACCTTTACTCTTAAGCAAGAATAAGTTGGTTTTCTAAATTTGAGACCCTGTTCTGTTCTGTAATTCAGTTCCTGTGTAGCCAAGTTTACATTCCGTGTATTACTGATATCTTATGATGTTTCTTTTTCTGTGTGACTTATTTCAGTTAGAATCATCATACCTGAATCCACTCATTGTGCTGCTAAGGGCCTGATGACACAGATTTCATTGCTGAGTGATATTGCTTTGTAAGTAAATACCACAAGTTCTTTATCCATTTTTCACTTTCTGCGATGTTGTACTGTAAACGAGGTTCCTGTAAACAGAGCTGTTCCAAACTTTGGGGTGGCTGTGTCTTTTTGATTTTAATTTCCCTAAGCTATAGAACCATAAGTGGAAGTGCCCTAGGTTCTGTTGCTTTGTTTTTTAGATGTTTCAGGAAACACCATACACTTCTCCGGAGTGGTTGTTGGCAATTTACATCCCGCCGATCAGCATAACAAGGCTCCCAGTTCTCCATGGCCTGTCCTGCCTTTCTGGATTTTACACTTTTTTCAGATGGCCCTTTTGACCGGGGGGAAGTGAGACTTCATTGTAGTGCAGATTTCCTTTGCAAGCTTGCTTGGTTGGCCAAAAAGGGCGTATGCGTTTTTTCCTGAATATATTCAGGAAAAAACGCATACGCCCTTTTTGGCCAAGTGCATCATTGTGGACGTTCTGCCTCTTTTCCTATGCTTTCAATGCAATTCCAGTCTACCTCCTGAAATCGGTTTCCTGCAATTCTGCCCCGCTTTCAAGTCCTCTTGGCAGCCTTACTTCAGTCTATTTTTGGACGATAGCTGTCATTTATAACTCTGCAGGTTTGTGAATTACAGTGCCCCTGAGCTCCTTTCTTCAACTCGCTTTCTTGTGAGCTGGCCGCAACACCGCAGGATGGCTTCAGGCCCTAATCTGGTTCCGGCACGGCACGCTGAGCCTTTGGTTAATTCCTCTTCCTGGTGGGAAATGAGAGTTAAATTTGCCCGTCCAGAAACCTCCAGCTAGTCTCTCATTGGTTCTCGCTATTCCTGTTCTTCTTCCGCAGAAATTGCAAACTGGGCCAAACAGGAGGTTAAAGGCGCTGACTCTCCAAGTGGGGAGAGTGTTAGTAAAGCGTCTGGAATGTTGCACCCGAGTACCAGGGGAGGAAAACTGAGACATATTTGAACACGTCTCCCGATCACATGGTTGATCATACTCTGGGTTCCACATGCATGTTTTAGCTGAAGGAAGAATACCTATAACCTGGGTAGTTGAAACCCGTGGAATGGGTACCATGCAATATGACTTCAAAGGGTCTTCATTTGCTCACCGAACCTCTCCAATCCTATCACTGCTGCGTTTATGCCCCTGTACACATGCTTGATTCTCTTTTGGAGACATAGCAATCCATAGGTTTTAAGATACTTACTAGTCAGGTACATTCTTAGGCGTTTAATATGCGGTGTTGAGTCCATTTCGTTGAGCAAGGAGTAGCTCTTGTCTATTCCATATTTGGCTTAAGGAACTTTATCTGTGCTCATTTCAATCTCTGGTTTTATGCAGCACCCCAACTCACCTTTCCCCTTAAGCAAGCATAAGTTGGTTTTCTAAATTTGAGAACCTGTTCTGTTTTGGAATTCAGTTCCTGTGTAGCCAAGTTTACATTCCGTGTATTAGTGATATCTTATGATGTTTCTTTTTCTGTGTGACTTATTTCAGTTAGAATCATCGTACCTGAATCTACTCATTATGCTGCTACGGGCCTGATGACATAGATTTCATTGCTGAGTGATACTGCATTGTACGTAAGTACCACAAGTTCTTTATCCATTTTTCACTTTCTGCGATGTTGAACTTGTACTGTAAACGAGGTTCTTGTAAACAGAGCTGTTCCAAACTTTGGGGTGGCTGTGTCTTTTTGATTTTAATTTCCCTAAGCTATAGGACCATAAGTGGAAGTGCCCTAGGCTCTGTTGCTTTGTTTTTTAGATGTTTCAGGAAACACCATACACTTCTCCCGAGTGGTTGTTGGCAATTTACATCCCGCCCATCAGCATAACAAGGCTCCCAGTTCTCCATGGCCTGTCCTGCCTTTCTGGATTTTACACTTTTTTCAGATGGCCCTTTTGACCGGGGGGAAGTGAGACTTCATTGTAGTGCAGATTTCCTTTGCAAGCTTGCTTGGTTGGCCAAAAAGGGCGTATGCGTTTTTTCCTGAATATATTCAGGAAAAAACGCATACGCCCTTTTTGGCCAAGTGCATCATTGTGGACGTTCTGCCTCTTTTCCTATGCTTTCAATGCAATTCCAGTCTACCTCCTGAAATCGGTTTCCTGCAATTCTGCCCTGCTTTCAAGTCCTCTTGGCAGCCTTACTTCAGTCTATTTTTGGACGATAGCTGTCATTTATAACTCTGCAGGTTTGTGAATTACAGTGCCCCTGCGCTCCTTTCTTCAACTCAGTTTCTTTAGAGCTGGCCGCAACACCGCAGGATGGCTTCAGGCCCTAATCTGGTTCCGGTACGGCACGCTGAGCCTTTGGTTATTTCCTCTTCCTGGTGGGAAATGAGAGTTAAATTTGCCCGTCCAGACACCTCCAGCTAGCCTCTCATTGGTTCTCGCTATTCCTGTTCATCTTCCGCAGAAATTGCAAACTGGGCCAAACAGGAGGTTAAAGGCGCTGACTCTCCAAGTGGGGAGAGTGTTAGTAAAGCGTCTGGAATGTTGCACCCGAGTACCAGGGGAGGAAAACTGAGACATATTTGAACACGTCTCCCGTTCACATGGTTGATCATACTTGGGTTCCACATGCATGTTTTAGCTGAAGGAAGAATACCTTAAACCTGGAGAGTTGAGACCCGTGAAATGGGTACCATGCAATATGACTTCAAAGGGTCTTCATTTGCTCACCGAACCTCTCCAATCCTATCACTGCTGCGTTTATGCCCCTGTACACATGCTTGATTCTCTTTCGGAGACATAGCAATCCATAGGTTTTACGATACTTACTAGTCAGTTACATTCTTAGGCGTTTAATATGCGGTGTTGAGTCCATTTCGTTGAGCAAGGAGTAGCTCTTGTCTATTCCATATTTGACTTAAGGAACTTTATCTGTGCTCATTTCAATCTCTGGTTTTATGCAGCACCCCAACTCACCTTTACCCTTAAGCAAGCATAAGTTGGTTTTCTAAATTTGAGACCCTGTTCTGTTCTGTAATTCAGTTCCTGTGTAGCCAAGTTTACATTCCGTGTATTACTGATATCTTATGATGTTTCTTTTTCTGTGTGACTTATTTCAGTTAGAATCATCATACCTGAATCCACTCATTGTGATGCTAAGGGCCTGATGACATAGATTTCATTGCTGAGTGATATTGCTTTGTAAGTAAATACCACAACTTCTTTATCCATTTTTCACTTTCTGCGATGTTGAACTTGTACTGTAAACGAGGTTCTTGTAAACAGAGGCGTCCCAAACTTTGGGGTGGCTGTGTCATTTTGATTTTAATTTCCCTAAGCTATAGGACCATAAGTGGCAGTGCCCTAGGCTCTGTTGCTTTGTTTTTTAGATGTTTCAGGAAACACCATACACTTCTCCGGAGTGTCTGTTGGCAATTTACATCCCGCCCATCAGCATAACAAGGCTCCCAGTTCTCCATGGCCTGTCCTGCCTTTCTGGATTTTACACTTTTTTCAGATGGCCCTTTTGACCGGGGGGAAGTGAGACTTCATTGTAGTGCAGATTTCTTTGCAAGCTTGCTTGGTTGGCCAAAAAGGGCGTATGCGATTTTTCCTGATTATATTCAGGAAAAAACGCATACGCCCTTTTGGGCCAAGTGCATCATTGTGGACGTTCTGCCTCTTTTCCTATGCTTTCAATGCAATTCCAGTCTACCTCCTGAAATCGGTTTCCTGCAATTCTGCCCCGCTTTCAAGTCCTCTTGGCAGCCTTACTTCAGTCTATTTTTGGACGATAGCTGTCATTTATAACTCTGCAGGTTTGTGAATTACAGTGCCCCTGAGCTCCTTTCTTCAACTCGCTTTCTTGTGACCTGGCCGCAACACCGCAGGATGGCTTCAGGCCCTAATCTGGTTCCGGCCCGGCATGCTGAGCCTTTGGTTAATTCCTCTTCCTGGTGGGAAATGAGAGTTAAATTTGCCCGTCCAGACACCTCCAGCTAGCCTCTCATTGGTTCTCGCTATTCCTGTTCATCTTCCGCAGAAATTGCAAACTGGGCCAAACAGGAGGTTAAAGGGACTGACTCTCCAAGTGGGGAGAGTGTTAGTAAAGCGTCTGGAATGTTGCACCCGAGTACCAGGGGAGGAAAACTGAGACATATTTGAACACATCTCCCGATCACATGGTTGATCATACTCTAGGTTCCACATGCATGTTTTAGCTGAAGGAAGAATACCTTAAACCTGGGTATTTGAAACCTGTGGAATGGGTACCATGCAATATGACTTCAAAGGGTCTTCATTTGCTCACCGAACCTCTCCAATCCTAGCACTGCTGCGTTTATGCCCCTGTACACATGCTTGATTCTCTTTCGGAGACATAGCAATCCATAGGTTTTAAGATACTTACTAGTCAGGTACATTCTTAGGCGTTTAATATGGGGTGTTGAGTCCATTTCGTTGAGCAAGGAGTAGCTCTTGTCTATTCCATATTTGGCTTAAGGAACTTTATCTGTGCTCATTTCAATCTCTGGTTTTATGCAGCATCCCAACTCACCTTTACCCTTAAGCAAGAATAAGTTGGTTTTCTAAATTTGAGACCCTGTTCTGTTCTGTAATTCAGTTCCTGTGTAGCCAAGTTTACATTCCGTGTATTACTGATATCTTATGATGTTTCTTTTTCTGTGTGACTTATTTCAGTTAGAATCATCATACCTGAATCCACTCATTGTGCTGCTAAGGGCCTGATGACACAGATTTCATTGCTGAGTGATATTGCTTTGTAAGTAAATACCACAACTTCTTTATCCATTTTTCACTTTCTGCGATGTTGAACTTGTACTGTAAACGAGGTTCTTGTAAACAGAGCCGTTCCAAACTTTGGGGTGGCTGTGTCTTTTTGATTTTAATTTCCCTAAGCTATAGGACCATAAGTGGAAGTGCCCTAGGTTCTGTTGCTTTGTTTTTTAGATGTTTCAGGAAACACCATACACTTCTCCCGAGTGGTTGTTGGCAATTTACATCCCGCCCATCAGCATAACAAGGCTCCCAGTTCTCCATGGCCTGTCCTGCCTTTCTGGATTTTACACATTTTTCAGATGGCCCTTTTGACCGGGGGGAAGTGAGACTTCATTGTAGTGCAGATTTCCTTTGCAAGCTTGCTTGGTTGGCCAAAAAGTGCGTATGCGTTTTTTCCTGAATATATTCAGGAAAAAACGCATACGCCCTTTTTGGCCAAGTGCATCATTGTGGACGTTCTGCCTCTTTTCCTATGCTTTCAATGCAATTCCAGTCTACCTCCTGAAATCGGTTTCCTGCAATTCTGCCCCGCTTTCAAGTCCTCTTGGCAGCCTTACTTCAGTCTATTTTTGGACGATAGCTGTCATTTATAACTCTGCAGGTTTGTGAATTACAGTGCCCCTGCGCTCCTTTCTTCAACTCGGTTTCTTTAGAGCTGGCCGCAACACCGCAGGATGGCTTCAGGCCCTAATCTGGTTCCGGTACGGCACGCTGAGCCTTTGGTTATTTCCTCTTCCTGGTGGGAAATGAGAGTTAAATTTGCCCGTCCAGACACCTCCAGCTAGCCTCTCATTGGTTCTCGCTATTCCTGTTCATCTTCCGCAGAAATTGCAAACTGGGCCAAACAGGAGGTTAAAGGGACTGAGTCTCCAAGTGTGTAGAGTGTTAGTAAAGCGTCTGGAATGTTGCACCCGAGTACCAGGGGAGGAAAACTGAGACATATTTGAACACGTCTCCCGTTCACATGGTTGATCATACTTGGGTTCCACATGCATGTTTTAGCTGAAGGAAGAATACCTTAAACCTGGAGAGTTGAGACCCGTGAAATGGGTACCATGCAATATGACTTCAAAGGGTCTTCATTTGCTCACCGAACCTCTCCAATCCTATCACTGCTGCGTTTATGCCCCTGTACACATGCTTGATTCTCTTTCGGAGACATAGCAATCCATAGGTTTTACGATACTTACTAGTCAGGTACATTCTTAGGCGTTTAATATGCGGTGTTGAGTCCATTTCGTTGAGCAAGGAGTAGCTCTTGTCTATTCCATATTTGACTTAAGGAACTTTATCTGTGCTCATTTCAATCTCTGGTTTTATGCAGCACCCCAACTCACCTTTACCCTTAAGCAAGCATAAGTTGGTTTTCTAAATTTGAGACCCTGTTCTGTTCTGTAATTCAGTTCCTGTGTAGCCAAGTTTACATTCCGTGTATTACTGATATCTTATGATGTTTCTTTTTCTGTGTGACTTATTTCAGTTAGAATCATCATACCTGAATCCACTCATTGTTCTGCTAAGTGCCTGATGACATAGATTTCATTGCTGAGTGATATTGCTTTGTAAGTAAATACCACAACTTCTTTATCCATTTTTCACTTTCTACGATGTTGAACTTGTAGTGTAAACGAGGTTGTTGTAAACAGAGGCGTCCCAAACTTTGGGGTGGCTGTGTCTTTTTGATTTTAATTTCCCTAAGCTATAGGACCATAAGTGGCAGTGCCCTAGGCTCTGTTGCTTTGTGTTTTAGATGTTTCAGGAAACACCATACACTTCTCCCGAGTGTCTGTTGGCAATTTACATCCCGCCCATCAGCATAACAAGGCTCCCAGTTCTCCATGGCCTGTCCTGCCTTTCTGGATTTTACACTTTTTTCAGATGGCCCTTTTGACCGGGGGGAAGTGAGACTTCATTGTAGTGCAGATTTCCTTTGCAAGCTTGCTTGGTTGGCCAAAAAGGGCGTATGCGTTTTTTCCTGAATATATTCAGGAAAAAACGCATACGCCCTTTTTGGCCAAGTGCATCATTGTGGACGTTCTGCCTCTTTTCCTATCCTTTCAATGCAATTCCAGTCTACCTCCTGAAATCGGTTTCCTGCAATTCTGCCCCGCTTTCAAGTCCTCTTGGCAGCCTTACTTCAGTCTATTTTTGGACGATAGCTGTCATTTATAAGTCTGCAGGTTTGTGAATTACAGTGCCCCTGATCTCCTTTCTTCAACTCGCTTTCTTGTGACCTGGCCGCAACACCGCAGGATGGCTTCAGGCCCTAATCTGGTTCTGGCACGGCACGCTGAGCCTTTGTTTATTTCCTCTTCCTGGTGGGAAATGAGAGTTAAATTTGCCCGTCCAGACACCTCCAGCTAGCCTCTCATTGGTTCTCGCTATGCCTCTTCATCTTCCACAGAAATTGCAAACTGGGCCAAACAGGAGGTTAAAGGCGCTGACTCTCCAAGTGGGGAGAGTGTTAGTAAAGCGTCTGGAATGTTGCACCCGAGAACCAGGGGAGGAAAACTGAGACATATTTGAACACGTCTCCCGATCACATGGTTGATCATACTCTGGGTTCCACATGCATGTTTTAGCTGAAGGAAGAATACCTAAAACCTGGGTAGTTGAAACCCGTGGAATGGGTACCATGCAATATGACTTCAAAGGGTCTTCATTTGCTCACTGAACCTCTCCAATCCTATCACTGCTGCGTTTATGCCCCTGTACACATGCTTGATTCTCTTTCGGAGACATAGCAATCTATAGGTTTTAAGATACTTACTAGTCAGGTACATTCTTAGGCGTTTAATATGCGGTGTTGAGTCCATTTCATTGAGCAAGGAGTACCTCTTGTCTATTCCATATTTGGCTTAAGGAACTTTACCTGTGCTCATTTCAATCTCTGGTTTTATGCAGCACCCCAACTCACCTTTACCCTTAAGCAAGCATAAGTTGGTTTTCTAAATTTGAGACCCTGTTCTGTTCTGTAATTCAGTTCCTGTGTAGCCAAGTTTACATTCCGTGTATTACTGATATCTTATGATGTTTCTTTTTCTGTGTGACTTATTTCAGTTAGAATCATCATACCTGAATCCACTCATTGTGCTGCTAAGGGCCTGATGACACAGATTTCATTGCTGAGTGATATTGCTTTGTAAGTAAATACCACAACTTCTTTATCCATTTTTCACTTTCTGCGATGTTGAAATTGTACTGTAAACGAGGTTCTTGTAAACAGAGGCGTCCCAAACTTTGGGGTGGCTGTGTCTTTTTGATTTTAAATTCCCTAAGCTATAGGACCATAAGTGGAAGTGCCCTAGGCTCTGTTGCTTTGTTTTTTAGATGTTTCAGGAAACACCATACACTTCTCCCGAGTGGTTTTTGGCAATTTACATCCCGCCCTTCAGCATAACAAGGCTCCCAGTTCTCCATGGCCTGTCCTGCCTTTCTGGATTTTACACTTTTTTCAGATGGCCCTTTTTACCGGGGGGAAGTGAGACTTCATTGTAGTGCAGATTTCCTTTGCAAGCTTGCTTGGTTGGCCAAAAAGGGCGTATGCGTTTTTTCCTGAATATATTCAGGAAAAAACGCATACGCCCTTTTTGGCCAAGTGCATCATTGTGGACGTTCTGCCTCTTTATCTATGCTTTCAATGCAATTCCAGTCTACCTCCTGAAATCGGTTTCGTGCAATTCTGCCCCACTTTCAAGTCCTCTTGGCAGTCTTACTTCAGTCTATTTTTGGACGATAGCTGTCATTTATAACTCTGCAGGTTTGTGAATTACAGTGCCCCTGAGCTCCTTTCTTCAACTCGCTTTCTTGTGACCTGGCCGCAACACCGCAGGATGGCTTCAGGCCCTAATCTGGTTCTGGCACGGCACGCTGAGCCTTTGTTTATTTCCTCCTCCTGGTGGGAAATGAGAGTTAAATTTGCCCGTCCAGACACCTCCAGCTAGCCTCTCATTGGTTCTCGCTATTCCTGTTCATCTTCCACAGAAATTGCAAACTGGGCCAAACAGGAGGTTAAAGGCGCTGACTCTCCAAGTGGGGAGAGTGTTAGTAAAGCGTCTGGAATGTTGCACCCGAGTACCAGGGGAGGAAAACTGAGACATATTTGAACACGTCTCCCGATCACATGGTTGATCATAGTCTGGGTTCCACATGCATGTTTTAGCTGAAGGAAGAATACCTAAAACCTGGGTAGTTGAAACCCGTGGAATGGGTACCATGCAATATGACTTCAAAGGGTCTTCATTTGCTCACTGAACCTCTCCAATCCTATCACTGCTGCGTTTATGCCCCTGTACACATGCTTGATTCTCTTTCGGAGACATAGCAATCTATAGGTTTTAAGATACTTACTAGTCAGGTACATTCTTAGGCGTTTAATATGGGGTGTTGAGTCCATTTCGTTGAGCAAGGAGTAGCTCTTGTCTATTCCATATTTGGCTTAAGGAACTTTATCTGTGCTCATTTCAATCTCTGGTTTTATGCAGCACCCCAACTCACCTTTACCCTTAAGCAAGCATAAGTTGGTTTTATAAATTTGAGACCCTGTTCTGTTCTGTAATTCAGTTCCTGTGTAGCCAAGTTTACATTCCGTGTATTACTGATATCTTATGATGTTTCTTTTTCTGTGTGACTTATTTCAGTTAGAATCATCATACCTGAATCCACTCATTGTGGTGCTAAGGGCCTGATGACACAGATTTCATTGCTGAGTGATATTGCTTTGTAAGTAAATACCACAACTTCTTTATCCATTTTTCACTTTCTGCGATGTTGAACTTGCACTGTAAACGAGGTTCTTGTAAACAGAGGCGTCCCAAACTTTGGGGTGGCTGTGTCTTTTTGATTTTAAATTCCCTAAGCTATAGGACCATAAGTGGAAGTGCCCTAGGCTCTGTTGCTTTGTTTTTTAGATGTTTCAGGAAACACCATACACTTCTCCCGAGTGTGTGTTGGCAATTTACATCCCGCCCTTCAGCATAACAAGGCTCCCAGTTCTCCATGGCCTGTCCTGCCTTTCTGGATTTTACACTTTTTTCAGATGGCCCTTTTGACCGGGGGGAAGTGAGACTTCATTGTAGTGCAGATTTCCTTTGCAAGCTTGCTTGGTTGGCCAAAAAGGGCGTATGCGTTTTTTCCTGAATATATTCAGGAAAAAACGCATACGCCCTTTTTGGCCAAGTGCATCATTGTGGACGTTCTGCCTCTTTTCCTATGCTTTCAATGCAATTCCAGTCTACCTCCTGAAATCGGTTTCCTGCAATTCTGCCCCACTTTCAAGTCCTCTTGGCAGCCTTACTTCAGTCTATTTTTGGACGATAGCTGTCATTTATAACTCTGCAGGTTTGTGAATTACAGTGCCCCTGAGCTCCTTTCTTCAACTCGCTTTCTTTTGAGCTGGCCGCAACACCGCAGGATGGCTTCAGGCCCTAATCTGGCTCCGGTACGGCACGCTGAGCCTTTGTTTATTTCCTCCTCCTGGTGGGAAATGAGAGTTAAATTTGCCCGTCCAGACACCTCCAGCTAGCCTCTCATTGGTTCTCGCTATTCCTGTTCATCTTCCACAGAAATTGCAAACTGGGCCAAACAGGAGGTTAAAGGCGCTGACTCTCCAAGTGGGGAGAGTGTTAGTAAAGCGTCTGGAATGTTGCACCCGAGTACCAGGGGAGGAAAACTGAGACATATTTGAACACGTCTCCCGATCACATGGTTGATCATACTCTGGGTTCCACATGCATGTTTTAGCTGAAGGAAGAATACCTAAAACCTGGGTAGTTGAAACCCGTGGAATGGGTACCATGCAATATGACTTCAAAGGGTCTTCATTTGCTCACGAACCTCTCCAATCCTATCACTGCTGCGTTTCTGCCCCTGTACACATGCTTGATTCTCTTTCGGAGACATAGCAATCCATAGGTTTTAAGATACTTACTAGACAGGTACATTCTTAGGCGTTTAATATGCGGTGTTGAGTCCATTTCGTTGAGCAAGGAGTAGCTCTTGTCTATTCCATATGTGGCTTAAGGAACTTTATCTGTGCTCATTTCAATCTCTGGTTTTATGCAGCACCCCAACTCACCTTTACCCTTAAGCAAGAATAAGTTTGTTTTCTAAATTTGAGACCCTGTTCTGTTCTGTAATTCAGTTCCTGTGTAGCCAAGTTTACATTCCGTGTATTACTGATATCTTATGATGTTTCTTTTTCTGTGTGACTTATTTCAGTTAGAATCATCATACCTGAATCCACTCATTGTGGTGCTAAGGGCCTGATGACACAGATTTCATTGCTGAGTGATATTGCTTTGTAAGTAAATACCACAACTTCTTTATCCATTTTTCACTTTCTGCGATGTTGAACTTGTACTGTACACGAGGTTCTTGTAAACAGAGCTGTTCCAAACTTTGGGGTGGCTGTGTCTTTTTGATTTTAATTTCCCTAAGCTATAGGACCATAAGTGGAAGTGCCCTAGGCTCTGTTGCTTTGTTTTTTAGATGTTTCAGGAAACACCATACACTTCTCCCGAGTGTCTGTTGGCAATTTACATCCCGCCCATCAGCATAACAAGGCTCCCAGTTCTCCATGGCCTGTCCTGTCTTTCTGGATTTTACACTTTTTTCAGATGGCCCTTTTGACCGGGGGGAAGTGAGACTTCATTGTAGTGCAGATTTCCTTTGCAAGCTTGCTGGGTTGGCCAAAAAGGGCGTATGCGTTTTTTCCTGAATATATTCAGGAAAAAACGCATACGCCCTTTTTGGCCAAGTGCATCATTGTGGACGTTCTGCCTCTTTTCCTATGCTTTCAATGCAATTCCAGTCTACCTCCTGAAATCGGTTTCCTGCAATTCTGCCCCGCTTTCAAGTCCTCTTGGCAGCCTTACTTCAGTCTATTTTTGGACGATAGCTGTCATTTATAACTCTGCAGGTTTGTGAATTACAGTGCCCCTGAGCTCCTTTCTTCAACTCGCTTTCTTTTGACCTGGCCGCAACACCGCAGGATGGCTTCAGGCCCTAATCTGGTTCCGGCACGGCACGCTGAGCCTTTGGTTAATTCCTCTTCCTGGTGGGAAATGAGAGTTAAATTTGCCCGTCCAGACACCTCCAGCTAGCCTCTCATTGGTTCTCACTATTCCTGTTCATCTTCCGCAGAAATTGCAAACTGGGCCAAACAGGAGGTTAAAGGGACTGACTCTCCAAGTCGGGAGAGTGTTAGTAAAGCATCTGGAATGTTGCACCCGAGTACCAGGGTACGAAAACTGAGACATATTTGAACACGTCTCCCGATCACATGGTTGATCATACTCTAGGTTCCACATGCATGTTTTAGCTGAAGGAAGAATACCTTAAACCTGGAGAGTTGAGACCCGTGTAATGGGTACCATGCAATATGACTTCAAAGGGTCTTCATTTGCTCACCGAACCTCTCCAATCCTATCACTGCTGCGTTTATGCCCCTGTACACATGCTTGATTAACTTTCGGAGACATAGCAATCCATAGGTTTTAAGATACTTACTAGTCAGGTACATTCTTAGGCGTTTAATATGGGGTGTTGAGTCCATTTCGTTGAGCAAGGAGTAGCTCTTGTCTATTCCATATTTGGCTTAAGGAACTTTATCTGTGCTCATTTCAATCTCTGGTTTTATGCAGCACCCCAACTCACCTTTACCCTTAAGCAAGCATAAGTTGGTTTTCTAAATTTGAGACCCTGTTCTGTTCTGTAATTCAGTTCCTGTGTAGCCAAGTTTACATTCCGTGTATTACTGATATCTTATGATGTTTCTTTTTCTGTGTGACTTATTTCAGTTAGAATCATCATACCTGAATCCACTCATTGTGGTGCTAAGGGCCTGATGACACAGATTTCATTGCTGAGTGATATTGCTTTGTAAGTAAATACCACAACTTCTTTATCCATTTTTCACTTTCTGCGATGTTGAACTTGTACTGTAAACGAGGTTCTTGTAAACAGAGGCGTCCCAAACTTTGGGGTGGCTGTGTCTTTTTGATTTTAAATTCCCTAAGCTATAGGACCATAAGTGGAAGTGCCCTAGGCTCTGTTGCTTTGTTTTTTAGATGTTTCAGGAAACACCATACACTTCTCCCGAGTGGTTTTTGGCAATTTACATCCCGCCCTTCAGCATAACAAGGCTCCCAGTTCTCCATGGCCTGTCCTGCCTTTCTGGATTTTACACTTTTTTCAGATGGCCCTTTTGACCGGGGGGAAGTGAGACTTCATTGTAGTGCAGATTTCCTTTGCAAGCTTGCTTGGTTGGCCAAAAAGGGCGTATGCGTTTTTTCCTGAATATATTCAGGAAAAAACGCATACGCCCTTTTTGGCCAAGTGCATCATTGTGGACGTTCTGCCTCTTTTCCTATGCTTTCAATGCAATTCCAGTCTACCTCCTGAAATCGGTTTCCTGCAATTCTGCCCCGCTTTCAAGTCCTCTTGGCAGCCTTACTTCAGTCTATTTTTGGACGATAGCTGTCATTTATAACTCTGCAGGTTTGTGAATTACAGTGCCCCTGAGCTCCTTTCTTCAACTCGCTTTCTTGTGACCTGGCCGCAACACCGCAGGATGGCTTCAGGCCCTAATCTGGTTCTGGCACGGCACGCTGAACCTTTGGTTATTTCCTCTTCCTGGTGGGAAATGAGAGTTAAATTTGCCCGTCCAGACACCTCCAGCTAGTCTCTCATTGGTTCTCGCTATTCCTGTTCATCTTCCGCAGAAATTGCAAACTGGGCCAAACAGGAGGTTAAAGGCGCTGACTCTCCAAGTGGGGAGAGTGTTAGTAAAGCATCTGGAATGTTGCACCCGAGTACCGGGGTACGAAAACTGAGACATATTTGAACACGTCTCCCGATCACATGGTTGATCATACTCTGGGTTCCACATGCATGTTTTAGCTGAAGGAAGAATACCTAAAACCTGGGTAGTTGAAACCCGTGGAATGGGTACCATGCAATATGACTTCAAAGGGTCTTCATTTGCTCACGAACCTCTCCAATCCTATCACTGCTGCGTTTCTGCCCCTGTACACATGCTTGATTCTCTTTCGGAGACATAGCAATCCATAGGTTTTAAGATACTTACTAGACAGGTACATTCTTAGGCGTTTAATATGCGGTGTTGAGTCCATTTCGTTGAGCAAGGAGTAGCTCTTGTCTATTACATATGTGGCTTAAGGAACTTTATCTGTGCTCATTTCAATCTCTGGTTTTATGCAGCACCCCAACTCACCTTTACTCTTAAGCAAGAATAAGTTGGTTTTCTAAATTTGAGACCCTGTTCTGTTCTGTAATTCAGTTCCTGTGTAGCCAAGTTTACATTCCGTGTATTACTGATATCTTATGATGTTTCTTTTTCTGTGTGACTTATTTCAGTTAGAATCATCATACCTGAATCCACTCATTGTGCTGCTAAGGGCCTGATGACACAGATTTCATTGCTGAGTGATATTGCTTTGTAAGTAAATACCACAAGTTCTTTATCCATTTTTCACTTTCTGCGATGTTGAACTTGTACTGTAAACGAGGTTCCTGTAAACAGAGCTGTTCCAAACTTTGGGGTGGCTGTGTCTTTTTGATTTTAATTTCCCTAAGCTATAGGACCATAAGTTGCAGTGCCCTAGGCTCTGTTGCTTTGTTTTTTAGATGTTTCAGGAAACACCATACACTTCTCCCGAGTGGTTGTTGGCAATTTACATCCCACCCATCAGCATAACAAGGCTCCCAGTTCTCCATGGCCTGTCCTGCCTTTCTGGATGTTACACTTTTTTCAGATGGCCCTTTTGACCAGAGGGAAGTGAGACTTCATTGTAGTGCAGATTTCCTTTGCAAGTTTGCTTGGTTGGCCAAAATGGGCGTATGCGTTTTTTTCTGAATATATTCAGGAAAAAACGCATACGCCCTTTTTGGCCAAGTGCATCATTGTGGACGTTCTGCCTCTTTTCCTATGCTTTCAATGCAATTCCAGTCTACCTCCTGAAATCGGTTTCCTGCAATTCTGCCCCGCTTTCAAGTCCTCTTGGCAGGCTTACTTCAGTCTATTTTTGGACGATAGCTGTCATTTATAACTCTGCAGGTTTGTGAATTACAGTGCCCCTGAGCTCCTTTCTTCAACTCGCTTTCTTGTGAGCTGGCCGCAACACCGCAGGATGGCTTCAGGCCCTAATCTGGTTCCGGCACGGCACGCTGAGCCTTTGGTTATTTCCTCTTCCTGGTGGGAAATGAGAGTTAAATTTGCCCGTCCAGACACCTCCAGCTAGTCTCTCATTGGTTCTCGCTATTCCTGTTCATCTTCCGCAGAAATTGCAAACTGGGCGAAACAGGAGGTTAAAGGGACTGACTCTCCAGGTCGGGAGAGTGTTAGTAAAGCGTCTGGAATGTTGCACCCGAGTACCACGGTACGAAAACTGAGACATATTTGAACACGTCTCCCGATCACATGGTTGATCATACTCTGGGTTCCACATGCATGTTTTAGCTGAAGGAAGAATACCTAAAACCTGGGTAGTTGAAAACAGTGGAATGGGTACCATGCAATATGACTTCAAAGGGTCTTCATTTGCTCACGAACCTCTCCAATCCTATCACTGCTGCGTTTCTGCCCCTGTACACATGCTTGATTCTCTTTCGGAGACATAGCAATCCATAGGTTTTAAGATACTTACTAGACAGGTACATTCTTAGGCGTTTAATATGCGGTGTTGAGTCCATTTCGTTGAGCAAGGAGTAGCTCTTGTCTATTCCATATTTGGCTTAAGGAACTTTATCTGTGCTCATTTCAATCTCTGGTTTTATGGAGCACCCCAACTCACCTTTACTCTTAAGCAAGAATAAGTTGGTTTTCTAAATTTGAGACACTGTTCTGTTCTGTAATTCAGTTCCTGTGTAGCCAAGTTTACATTCCGTGTATTACTGATATCTTATGATGTTTCTTTTTCTGTGTGACTTATTTCAGTTAGAATCATCATACCTGAATCCACTCATTGTGCTGCTAAGGGCCTGATGACACAGATTTCATTGCTGAGTGATATTGCTTTGTAAGTAAATACCACAAGTTCTTTATCCATTTTTCACTTTCTGCGATGTTGTACTGTAAACGAGGTTCCTGTAAACAGAGCTGTTCCAAACTTTGGGGTGGCTGTGTCTTTTTGATTTTAATTTCCCTAAGCTATAGAACCATAAGTGGAAGTGCCCTAGGTTCTGTTGCTTTGTTTTTTAGATGTTTCAGGAAACACCATACACTTCTCCGGAGTGGTTGTTGGCAATTTACATCCCGCCGATCAGCATAACAAGGCTCCCAGTTCTCCATGGCCTGTCCTGCCTTTCTGGATTTTACACTTTTTTCAGATGGCCCTTTTGACCGGGGGGAAGTGAGACTTCATTGTAGTGCAGATTTCCTTTGCAAGCTTGCTTGGTTGGCCAAAAAGGGCGTATGCGTTTTTTCCTGAATATATTCAGGAAAAAATGCATACGCCCTTTTTGGCCAAGTGCATCATTGTGGACGTTCTGCCTCTTTTCCTATGCTTTCAATGCAATTCCAGTCTACCTCCTGAAATCGGTTTCCTGCAATTCTGCCCCGCTTTCAAGTCCTCTTGGCAGCCTTACTTCAGTATATTTTTGGACGATAGCTGTCATTTATAACTCTGCAGGTTTGTGAATTACAGTGCCCCTGAGCTCCTTTCTTCAACTCGCTTTCTTGTGAGCTGGCCGCAACACCGCAGGATGGCTTCAGGCCCTAATCTGGTTCCGGCACGGCACGCTGAGCCTTTGGTTATTTCCTCTTCCTGGTGGGAAATGAGAGTTAAATTTGCCCGTCCAGACACCTCCAGCTAGTCTCTCATTGGTTCTCGCTATTCCTGTTCATCTTCCGCAGAAATTGCAAACTGGGCCAAACAGGAGGTTAAAGGGACTGACTCTCCAAGTGGGGAGAGTGTTAGTAAAGCGTCTGGAATGTTGCACCCGAGTACCAGGGTACGAACACTGAGACATATTTGAACACGTCTCCCGATCACATGGTTGATCATACTCTGGGTTCCACATGCATGTTTTAGCTGAAGGAAGAATACCTAAAACCTGGGTAGTTGAAACCCATGGAATGGGTACCATGCAATATGACTTCAAAGGGTCTTCATTTGCTCATGAACCTCTCCAATCCTATCACTGCTGCGTTTCTGCCCCTGTACACATGCTTGATTCTCTTTCGGAGACATAGCAATCCATAGGTTTTAAGATACTTACTAGACAGGTACATTCTTAGGCGTTTAATATGCGGTGTTGAGTCCATTTCGTTGAGCAAGGAGTAGCTCTTGTCTATTCCATATGTGGCTTAAGGAACTTTATCTGTGCTCATTTCAATCTCTGGTTTTATGCAGCACCCCAACTCACCTTTACTCTTAAGCAAGAATAAGTTGGTTTTCTAAATTTGAGACCCTGTTCTGTTCTGTAATTCAGTTCCTGTGTAGCCAAGTTTACATTCCGTGTATTACTGATATCTTATGAGGTTTCTTTTTCTGTGTGACTTATTTCAGTTAGAATCATCATACCTGAATCCACTCATTGTGCTGCTAAGGGCCTGATGACACAGATTTCATTGCTGAGTGATATTGCTTTGTAAGTAAATACCACAAGTTCTTTATCCATTTTTCACTTTCTGCGATGTTGAACTTGTACTGTAAACGAGGTTCCTGTAAACAGAGCTGTTCCAAATTTTGGGGTGGCTGTGTCTTTTTGATTTTAATTTCCCTAAGCTATAGAACCATAAGTGGAAGTGCCCTAGGTTCTGTTGCTTTGTTTTTTAGATGTTTCAGGAAACACCATACACTTCTCCCGAGTGGTTGTTGGCAATTTACATCCCGCCGATCAGCATAACAAGGCTCCCAGTTCTCCATGGCCTGTCCTGCCTTTCTGGATTTTACACTTTTTTCAGATGGCCCTTTTGACCGGGGGGAAGTGAGACTTCATTGTAGTGCAGATTTCCTTTGCAAGCTTGCTTGGTTGGCCAAAAAGGGCGTATGCGTTTTTTCCTGAATATATTCAGGAAAAAACGCATACGCCCTTTTTGGCCAAGTGCATCATTGTGGACGTTCTGCCTCTTTTCCTATGCTTTCAATGCAATTCCAGTCTACCTCCTGAAATCGGTTTCCTGCAATTCTGCCCCGCTTTCAAGTCCTCTTGGCAGCCTTACTTCAGTCTATTTTTGGACGATAGCTGTCATTTATAACTCTGCAGGTTTGTGAATTACAGTGCCCCTGAGCTCCTTTCTTCAACTCGCTTTCTTGTGAGCTGGCCGCAACACCGCAGGATGGCTTCAGGCCCTAATCTGGTTCCGGCACGGCACGCTGAGCCTTTGGTTAATTCCTCTTCCTGGTGGGAAATGAGAGTTAAATTTGCCCGTCCAGAAACCTCCAGCTAGTCTCTCATTGGTTCTCGCTATTCCTGTTCATCTTCCGCAGAAATTGCAAACTGGGCCAAACAGGAGGTTAAAGGGACTGACTCTCCAAGTCGGGAGAGTGTTAGTAAAGCGTCTGGAATGTTGCACCCGAGTACCAGGGTATGAAAACTGAGACATATTTGAACACGTCTCCCGATCACATGGTTGATCATACTCTGGGTTCCACATACATGTTTTAGCTGAAGGAAGAATACCTAAAACCTGGGTAGTTGAAACCCGTGGAATGGGTACCATGCAATATGACTTCAAAGGGTCTTCATTTGCTCACCGAACCTCTCCAATCCTATCACTGCTGCGTTTATGCCCCTGTACACATGCTTGATTCTCTTTTGGAGACATAGCAATCCATAGGTTTTAAGATACTTACTAGTCAGGTACATTCTTAGGCGTTTAATATGCGGTGTTGAGTCCATTTCGTTGAGCAAGGAGTAGCTCTTGTCTATTCCATATTTGGCTTAAGGAACTTTATCTGTGCTCATTTCAATCTCTGGTTTTATGCAGCACCCCAACTCACCTTTACCCTTAAGCAAGCATAAGTTGGTTTTCTAAATTTGAGACCCTGTTCTGTTCTGTAATTCAGTTCCTGTGTAGCCAAGTTTACATTCCGTGTATTACTGATATCTTATGATGTTTCTTTTTCTGTGTGACTTACTTCAGTTAGAATCATCATACCTGAATCCACTCATTGTGCTGCTAAGGGCCTGATGACACAGATTTCATTGCTGAGTGATATTGCTTTGTAAGTAAATACCACAACTTCTTTATCCATTTTTCACTTTCTGCGATGTTGAACTTGTACTGTAAACGAGGTTCTTGTAAACAGAGGCGTCCCAAACTTTGGGGTGGCTGTGTCTTTTTGATTTTAATTTCCCTAAGCTATAGGACCATATGTGGAAGTGCCCTATGCTCTGTTGCTTTGTTTTTTAGATGTTTCAGGAAACACCATACACTTCTCCCAAGTGGTTGTTGGCAATTTACATCCCGCCCATCAGCATAACAAGGCTCCCAGTTCTCCATGGCCTGTCCTGTCTTTCTGGATTTTACACTTTTTTCAGATGGCCCTTTTGACCGGGGGGAAGTGAGACTTCATTGTAGTGCAGATTTCCTTTGCAAGCTTGCTTGGTTGGCCAAAAAGGGCGTATGCGTTTTTTCCTGAATATATTCAGGAAAAAACGCATACGCCCTTTTTGGCCAAGTGCATCATTGTGGACGTTCTGCCTCTTTTCCTATTCTTTCAATGCAATTCCAGTCTACCTCCTGAAATCGGTTTCCTGCAATGCTGCCCCGCTTTCAAGTCCTCTTGGCAGCCTTACTTCAGTCTATTTTTGGACGATAGCTGTCATTTATAACTCTGCAGGTTTGTGAAATACAGTGCCCCTGAGCTCCTTTCTTCAACTCGCTTTCTTGTGACCTGGCCGCAACACCGCAGGATGGCTTCAGGCCCTAATCTGGTTCTGGCACGGCACGCTGAGCCTTTGGTTAATTCCTCTTCCTGGTGGGAAATGAGAGTTAAATTTGCCCGTCCAGACACCTCCAGCTAGTCTCTCATTGGTTCTCGCTATTCCTGTTCATCTTCCGCAGAAATTGCAAACTGGGCCAAACAGGAGGTTAAAGGGACTGACTCTCCAAGTCGGGAGAGTGTTAGTAAAGCGTCTGGAATGTTGCACCCGAGTACCAGGGTATGAAAACTGAGACATATTTGAACACGTCTCCCGATCACATGGTTGATCATACTCTGGGTTCCACATGCATGTTTTAGCTGAAGGAAGAATACCTTAAACCTGGGTAGTTGAAACCCGTGGAATGGGTACCATGCAATATGACTTCAAAGGGTCTTCATTTGCTCACCGAACCTCTCCAATCCTATCACTGCTGCGTTGATGCACCTGTACACATGCTTGATTCTCTTTCGGAGACATAGCAATCCATAGGTTTTAAGATACTTACTAGTCAGGTACATTCTTTGGCGTTTAATATGGGGTGTTGAGTCCATTTCGTTGAGCAAGGAGTAGCTCTTGTCTATTCCATATTTGGCTTAAGGAACTTTATCTGTGCTCATTTCAATCTCTGGTTTTATGCAGCACCCCAACTCACCTTTCCCCTTAAGCAAGCATAAGTTGGTTTTCTAAATTTGAGACCCTTTTCTGTTTTGGAATGCAGTTCCTGTGTAGCCAAGTTTACATTCCGTGTATTACTGATATCTTATGATGTTTCTTTTTCTGTGTGACTTATTTCAGTTAGAATCATCGTACCTGAATCCACTCATTATGCTGCTACGGGCCTGATGACATAGATTTCATTGCTGAGTGATACTGCATTGTACGTAAGTACCACAAGTTCTTTATCCATTTTTCACTTTCTGTGATATTGAACTTGTACGGTAAACGAGGTTCTAGTAAACGGAGGCGTCCCAAACTTTGGGGTGGCTGATTCTTTTTTATTTTAATTTCCCTAAGCTATAGGACCATAAGTGGAAGTGCCCTAGGCTCTGTTGCTTTGTTTTTTAGATGTTTCAGGAAACACCATACACTTCTCCCGAGTGTCTGTTGGCAATTTACATCCTGCCCATCAGCATAACAAGGCTCCCAGTTCTCCATGGCCTGTCCTGCCTTTCTGGATTTCACACTTTTTTCAGATGGCCCTTTTGACCGGGGGGGAAGTGAGACTTCATTGTAGTGCAGATTTCCTTTGCAAGCTTGCTTGGTTGGCCCAAAAGGGCGTATGCGTTTTTTCCTGAATATATTCAGGAAAAAACGCATACGCCCTTTTTGGCCAAGTGCATCATTGTGGACGTTCTGCCTCTTTTCCTATGCTTTCAATGCAATTCCAGTCTACCTCCTGAAATCGGTTTCCTGCAATTCTGCCTTGCTTTCAATGCCTCTTCATAGCCTTACCTCAATATATTTTTTAAAAATAGTTGGCCTTTATAACTCTGCAGGTCTTTGAATTGCAGTGGCCCTTAGCTCCATTTTTTAGCTCTTATTTTTGTGGTATTGCCCCATAACCACAGGATTCCTTGAAGCCCTATTTTTCTTCTGGGGCACCTGCTGTGCCTTTGGTTAATTCTTCTTACTGATGTGATATTAGAGTGACATGTGCCCATTGAAACCGCTACAGCTAGTTTCTCACTGGTTCCCCCTATTCCCATTCATCCTCTGCACTAACTGCAGACTGTGCGATACCAGAACTTAAAGGCATTGACTCCATGTGGGGATGTTGTTAGTAAAGCGGCTGGAATGTCGATCCGGAGCCCCAGGAGAGGAAAAATGAGGTGCGTTTTAGAAACCTTTCCCGATCATATGGTATACCAGTCGCTGGGTTTCCCAAGCATGGTTTAGCTGTAGGAAGATTCCCTTCAACCTGGAGTGTTGGGACCCTTGGACTGAGTAGCATGAAGTATTGCATTAAACTTTCGGCAGTTGCTCACCAAAGCTCACCAATCCTGTCAGCCCCAAGTGTCCAGCCTTATGTCTTATCCAGCTGTGGGTTTATATGTGGTCAATCCAGGTTGCATCACAGCCCCTGAGCGAATTTTGTAAGAATTTTTCTCTCTTTCATTGTTTCAGCGTTTTGTTTTTAAAATTTATTTCTATAATGGGGTTTAGCTCCTTTTCACTGCTGTGTTTGTGCCGCTCTGCACACACTTGATTCCCTTATGGAGATATATCAATACATGGGTTTTAAGATTCTTATTCCTCAGATATATTTCTCTGCGGTGTATAGGGTGTGTTGAGGCCTGTTCATTGAGCAAGGTGTAGATCTTGTCTAATACCTATTTGGTTTATTGAACGGTATCTGTGCTAATTTCAAACTCTGGTTTTATGCATCACCCCACCTCTCCTTTCCCCTTAAGCTGACATAAGTGTGTTTTCTAAATGTGAGACACTGTTCTGTTCTGTAATTCATTTCTTGTGCAGCCATATTTACCCTCCCTCTATAAGTGATATCTTATGATATGTTTCTTTTTCTGTTTGACTTATTTCAAGTAGTATTATCGGACCTAAATCCACTCTTTATCCTTCTACTAGCCTTATTACATTGATTTCATGGTGAAGAGATATTCCATTGTACATAAGTACCACATCTTCTTTATCCATTGTTCTCTTTCCTGGGATATTTAAGGTGTACTGAAGTTGAGGTTCTTGTAAACAGAGTAGCCCTAAACTGTGGTGTGCTTGTGTCTTGTTGATTTTTAGACTTCCCTAGATATACTCCCATGATTGGAAGTGTCCTATGCTCTGTAGCTCTGTTTTTTAGATGATTTAGGAACCACCATACACTTCTCCAGAGTGGCTCTCGGCAGTTCACACACTGCCCATCAGCGTATAAAGGCTCCCTGTTCTCCATGGCCTGTCCTGCATTTCTGGTTTTTACAATTTTTTAGGATGGCCCTTTTGACCGGTGGGAAGTGAGACTTCTTTGTTGTGCACATTTGCATTGCTTGCTTGCTTCGTTGCCCATAAAGTGCGTATGCGTTTTTTCCTGGATATAATCAGGAAAAAACGCATACGCCCTTTTGGGCCAACTGCATCATTGTCGAAATTCTGCCGCTTTTCATGTGCGTTAAAGACGAGTCCAATCTATCTCTTGAAATCTGTTTCTTGCAATTCTGTCTTGCATTCAGATCCTCTTCTTTGCCTTACCTCAACATATTTTTGGACGTTAGTTTTCATTTATAACTCTGCAGGTTTGTGAATTGCAGTGACCCTGAGCTCCATTTTTTAAGTTGCTCTTTTGTGAGCTGGCCTCAAACCCGCAGGATTGCTTCAGGCCCTATTTTGGCTCCGGCGAGGCAGGCTGAGCCTTTCTTTAATTCTTATTCTTAATGGGAAATTAGAGTGATATGTGCCCGTCCAAACCCCTACAACTCTTCTCTCATTGGTTCCCCCTCTTCCCGTTCATCCTCCTCACAATTTGCAAAATGTGTGAAACAGAAGTTTAAATGTGCTGATTCTCCAAGTGGGGAGATTCTAAGTAGTGTGGCTGGAATGGTGAACAGGAGCACCAGGAGAGGATAAATGAGGTGCATTTTAGACACATCTCCCGATCACATGGTGTACAGTCCTCTGGGTTTTCCATGCATGTTTTAGCTGTAGGAAGATCCCTTGAACCTGCAGATTTGGGACCCATTGAATGGGTACCAGGTAGTATTACTTTAAAGGGTGTGCATTTCCTCACCCAACCTCACATTTCTCTTAGCGCAAACAGTTTCCAGCCTTATGTCTCATCCTGCTGTGGGTCTAGATGTGTTCAATCCATGTTGCATCACCGTCCCTGAGGAAAAGTTGTAAGAGGTTTTCTCTGTCTCTCTGTCGTTTATTTTTTTCAATTTATTACTATATTGGTTACAGCTGATTTTCAAAGCTCTGTTTCTTGCTGCTGTACATCCACTTGATTCACGTACAGAGAGACATCAATAAATTCTTTTTCAGATTCTTACCAGTCGTATATATTCTTTTCCGGTGACTTGAGTGTGTTGAGTGCAGTTCTTTTAGCTACCGTGTAGGCCTTGTTGATTATCAGTTTGGTATTTGGAATGGTATCTTTGCTAATTTCAACCTCCTGGATGATGCCTCACCTCTCCCCACCTTTCCCGTTTAGCAGCCTTATGCGTGTTTTCTACATATTTGACTATGTTTTTGTTTTGTAATTTATTTCATGTGTAGCCATTTTGGATTCCACCTTTAAGTGATATCTTATGATATGTGTCTTTTTCTTTTTGAATTCTGTCACTTAGAATGATCATACGTAACTCCTCCGGAGTCGTTACAACTGGCCATATTTCATTGATTTCCAGGCTGAATAATATTCCACTCTACCTAAGTACCACATCTCTATCCATTTTTTCCCTCCAGAGACATTTAAGTTATATCCTAGTCGAGGATCTTTTAAACAGAGAGGGGGTAAACATTGGGGTGCCTGTGTCCTCTCGATTTTTGTTTTTCCCAAGATATACGCCCATGAGTGCAAGTGCCCTATGCTCTGTAGCTCATTTTTTAGATGCTTTAGTAAACACAATACACTTCTCCAGAATGGCCGTTGGCAATATACATTTCCACTATAAGTCTCACAGGGCTCCCTCTTCTCGTTGCCCTGTCCTGCATTTCTGTTGTTTACGCTTTATGAGGATGGCTCTTCTGACTGATGCGAAGTGATATCTTTTGTAGTATTGACTTCCAGTGCCCACCTGTTTGGTTGGCTAAAAAAGTGTATGCCCTTTTCTTGAATATATACAGAAAAGAACGCATACACCCTTTTTGGCCAACTGCAATGTTGGCAATGTTCAGCTCCTTTTCTTGTGCTTAATGGCGAGTCCTTTCTACCTCCTCAAATCCCTTTCCTGCCATTCTCCCTTGCTTACAAGTCCTTTTCTCTGACTTTCCTCAAGACATTTTTCAGTGATGGATATTTTCAACTCTGCAGTTTTGTGAATTTTACTGCCCCTGAGTTCCATTGTTCAACTCGTGTTTATGGGAACTGGCCACAAAGCAGCGGGATTTCCTCAAGCCCTATACTGTTTCCATGGGCAACCCTAGCCTTTGGTCAATTCGTCTTCCTGATTGGAAATTAGAGTGACATGTGCCTGTCTGAACACCTAGGACTTGTCTCTCATTGTTCCTCATCCTTCCGCTTCATCCTCTGGACAAATTCCAAACTGTACGCAACAGGATGTTGACAGTGCTGACATCTCCAAGTGGGGAGACTGTTAGTAAAGACGCTGGAGGGGTGAACCCGAGCACCAGGAGATGAGGAGATGAGATGCCTTTTCCAAACTCTTCCCGATCAGACGGTATACCATCCTCTGGGTGTGACAGACATGTTTTAGCAGTAGGAAGAGTCCCATTCATGTAAGGAGAACACCAGGGCTTTTTCAAAATCAGTGTCTCCCCGAAACCCAAACTGGGGAAGTTTTTAAGCTACGGCTACACATATGTTCATTAAGGGC
Organism: Stenella coeruleoalba; assembly: GCF_951394435.1. NCBI lineage: Eukaryota > Metazoa > Chordata > Mammalia > Artiodactyla > Delphinidae > Stenella > Stenella coeruleoalba. The sequence goes on along the minus strand of NW_027646024.1, from coordinate 58,027 downwards.
CTTGGGAAGTAGGCAGAGTCCAAACTTTAGATGATTGAAGTCTTCAGGGTCAGAAGCACTCACCACCAGCTTCCCTTAGGCTACACTTTAACTGTCATTGATAGATGATGTCAATAAAAATATCTATTCTTTTTCAGATTATTTCCCCTTATAGGTTATTGCAAAATGTTGAGTGTAGTTCCCTGTGCTATACAGTAGTTCCTTGTTGATGATCTATTTTATACATAGCAGTGTGTATGTGTTCATTCCAAACTGTTAATTTATCCCTCCTCCCACCTTTCCCCTTTGGTAATAATAAATTATAAGATTTTATACTTCTCAGAAATGGGGGAGCTGAAAGAGAGGTATCATTTTCAATGGAAAAGCATTTAAAACAAGATTGAAGGTTTAACCCAGATTATTAGCTGTACATCCTTGGAAAGAAATCACTTCGTTTCTCTAATATTGACCTGACAAATAAGACAAACCTTTTCACTGAACTTGCTTATAAAAAGTGATGGAAATATCAAATGGAAGTGTTAAAAACATCTTATTTTACCCGAGCCTTATACACTGTTCTATGTTAACTACAGTTTGGCTCACACATCTGTTCATTGAGGTTACAATAGTCTCAATTTCTGTTACTGATCCTCCAGAGTGGACCCCAACAAGTGTCCCCCTGCCCAGTGTCATTGGGGCCAACAGATCGAGACTGAGTTTGGTTCACAAGCAAAGGAAACTTTATATTTTGATCAGAGAATGGAGAGGTGAGAGCATGCACTACCCCGTGGGCTGTGGGCTGGGCTGCTGTGTAGAGATCCTGTCAGAGTCAGTGGGAGGGAGGGAGGCGGCGGAGCTCTCGAGGGCCGGGTTGGCTGTAGCTCAGGCTCTATATCGTGGAGTCTGCACTGGGCCCCAGGAGCTGAGGTGTCGACCCAGCCATTCTGCACTAGGAAATCTGGTCTGAAGTGCCGGGTGTGGAACCTCTGCATGCGGGACCCTAGGAGCACGTGAAATTAGACAAAGCACAAAGGATAAAAAAGGTTAGACTTGACTTTATTGCCCAGATTCTATTTTTATCTCCCAGGGATTTTTAATGGGCTTTGCTGGGGACAAACCCCTCCTCTGCCTTTTGTCCCGTTCCTCATTCTTGGAGTGCTGAGGGTGCAGACCCTTCTTCTGTAACTGCTGAGTGCTGAGTTGGGAGCCCTCATACCCTGGGGCGAGGGTCAGAGCTTCTCCCCAGCAGCCTCCCGGTGACGTTGATTGTCCCCAGGACCCCTGCCTCCCTGCTCGTCCACCTGAGCACCAGCATTGGAAGTGTTATAGATTCTAATGACCTTTAAGGGTCCAGGAAAGAGATGTGCAGAGACGCTGTGGGGGCCGGTTTCACCCCGCCCCACATTTGTTCGGCCACCTTAGGCTGACCGTCTCTGCCAGCCTAGATGCTCTGACCAGTAGTCTGCGTTTTCTTCAGTTAGGCCCCTGAATTAACGTACAAACAGCACCAGGTGTCAGAGCCCTGCCCGCTCAACTCCCAGACAGTCCAGGGTCAGTGGTGATCAAGGACCATGATGGTTACTGAGTCAACAGCCTTTTGAAGTAAACAGGAGTCCAGCCGGTCTTATTGGCCACCATCATCACGGTGTCTGTAGGCTTTTCTATGGTGACAGTGTGGTATACTGTTCCCCCGCCAAGATTATTAGCTCCCCTCTGGGTGCAGTAAGTCCTGCAAGCAGTAGTCTACTCTTTTGGGACACACTCTTGTTGTTTTATGAGAGAAACTCCAGGTCAAGTGATGTTCACATGAGTCGTCATGGTGCCCTGTTACCCCCGGTTATCTCTCTGGATGTTGGAGTTGGAGGGCCTCCTCACTCGAGGTCGGTGTGCCCACGGAGCGAACCCTGCAACTTCAGGGCATGGTTGGTGGTTAGGATCACCACGTGGGGTCCTTTTCCCTTAGGAGGGAGGTGGCCTTTTGGGCTGCTGATTTCCAGGTTTTTAGATACCGCCAGTATCTTGGCCAGATGTGGCAGTGGGCCAAGCCCCTTAGTGACCGTAGTTTATCCTACCTGGATGGCATTCTTGCATTGTTCCATTTCAAGTGGTCCCAGTTTTTGCACTAATTCTCCAATGGCGATTCACCTTTCACCGGGAATGTAAAGGTCAAAGGGTTTAGCTAAATTAGGGAGTTCCAGGGCAAGGGTCTGAATTGACTGCTCTTTCCATTCTTGAAAGGCCACTTCTGGATTCTATTCAAAAGGATCATCATCTTTTCCTTTCAGTGTTTCATATAGAGGCCCAGCTAGTAGACTGTAGCTAGGGATCCAGAAGCAGCAAACCCTGGCCTCCCCAGGAACCCCTAAGCTGTCTTCTAGTTTTAGAAAGGGGTAAGGCTGAAAATGGTTTCTTCCCTTTCCTGGGATGGGCTTCTCTGACCTTCTGTGAGAATGAAGCCCAGGCAGGTCACCGCAGTCTGTGATATTTGAGCTTTTTCTTGGACAACTTCTATCCTTTATTGGCTTGGTAGTTCAGAGGCCTCCTTAGTAGGGCTGGTGATCAGAATGTCGTCTGCATATTGAAGGAGGGTTTCCTTTTCCAGAGGTAGAACTTTTAGGTCTTTAGCTAAGCTTTCCCCAAAGATGGTGTGGGAATTTTTGCACCCTTGGGGCCAGACGGCCCGGAAGTATTGTTTTAGTTGTATGTTGAGTCCTGCCACTCACAAGCCAAAATTTCTTGTGACTCTGGGACTAATGGAATACAAAAGAAGGCATCATTGAAGACTAATACAGAATACCATGTCCTGGTGGTTGGTAGAATGACCAGCAGGGTGTAGGAATTAGGAGCAACTGGAGGTATATCCTCGGTGGCTTCACTGACTGTCCTGACATCCTTTACCAGGTCCCCAGCAGCCCATGGGGCTCTCGTGGTCAGACCAATCCCAGAATATGGAGCTCACCTGGGCAGGTACCCCACCCCCACCCCAGCCCACGGGGCTCTCGTGGTCAGGCCCCTCCCAGGATACAGAGCTACCCTTGCAGGTACCGTGGCAGGGCTGGGCACACAGGAACCGTGCACATAGCCCTCATTGCAGAGCACCCCCAGCTCACCTGTCGCTCAGAGCTGACACAGAGCACCTCAGAGCAGGACTTGAACTAACAAACAGCAGCTGCGACAGGTCTGTGACCCTGGGCATCACTCCGTGAGGCCTCCCTCCACCTGGTCTTCCAGAGACTTCCACTGCACCCGGGGCACCAGGCCTCTGTCTCCAACCACCACCCACCCCTCCTCTGCCTGACTCCTGGGTTCCTCTCATTAGGAGAGGGTTTTCTTGAAGTTGTCTCCCACTCATGGGCCAGATAAAATGATTAGAAAACAAGCCAAAGCTGCAGCCCCTTGTCTATCCTGACTCTCAGGAGCCCACACCTGTTCCTTGGACCTGGCCGGTTCAGCAAGTTCCATTTTCTGCAACTGTGAGCCCCTGAGGGGTGATGATTGGCTGACCTGGGCAGCCTTACCGTGCCGGCCAGCCCTCCCCAGGTGTGCCTGGGTTGAGATCAATATAAATACCACTCCAGGCAGCAAGAGCCCCTGCAGCCGTGCCTGACGCCATTTTCTCTGCCCTGTCAGCAGTCTCGGGGCTGGGCTGGTGGGAGGGAGTGAGAGGCCACGGCTTTGTGGGTGGCCCAGTGTGAGTGGGGCTCTGCTGGACTTTCTGCAGCAGTTGCCAGGCTGCCACCTGCTAAAGAAGAGGATGTGTCACCCATACCTGCTGCTGGAATTTCTCCCTGGGCAGAGGTGAGGAAGGAAAAAAGCAGTGGGGGCAGGGACAGGACGGGTATCTCAGGCAGGGAAATGGAAATCTTCCAGAAGAGCACCCAGGGCCAGGACCATCCTGGCTGGCCTGCAGGCACCAAGTCGGCCGGCATGCTGTCACTCGTGTGGCTCTATGGCCCTTCCTCTAGGCTTTCAAGTCCTTGTATATATTCAGGTGTTTTACCTGGGACGGGTGGGAATAGTTCAGCAGCAACTGGCCTGGGGCTCAGCTCACGTTTACTCACAGATGCCTCGGCACGGTGCCCCAGCTTTGCAATGAGGACGCTTGTTGCGTGGGGGCTGCTGGCTGAATGGGAGACGATTCCCCACCACTGACCAACTTCAGAATTGTTTACAACTGGAGCAAGTGCCCTGATACGGTTTTCCTCTGTGTAACTGGTGGGTTCTGTGTTTTTTTTCTCTTTTTCGTTTTTGGTTCAAGGTAGATTTTATTCCTCTTTTTTGTATTTACAGATATAAGCATGGAAATAATTTATTCATATAAATACATGTATGTGCAGGGAATAATTGTTTTTTCTGTTTTATTTTTTAAATTTTACTTCTTTTTAATTTTGAATTTTATTTTATATTTTTATACAGCAGGTTCTTATTGGTTATCTATTTTATACATATAAATGTATACATGCCAATCCCAGTCTCTCAACTCCTCCCACCACCACCCCCCCAACAGCTTTCCCCCCTTGTTGTCCATACGTTTGTTGTCTACATCTGTTGCTCTATTTATGCCTTGCAAAATGGTTAATCTGTACAGTTTTTCTAGGTTCCACATATATGCATGAATATACAAGATTTGTTTTTCTCTTTCTGACTTACTTCACTCTGTATGACAGTCTCTAGATCCATCGACGTCTCTACAAATGACCCAATTTCATTCCTTTTCATGGCTGAGTATTATTCCATTTTATATATGTACCACAGCTTTATGCATTCGTCTGTCTGTGGGCATTTAGGTTGCTTCCATTACCACGATATTGTAAATAGTGATGCAATGAACATTGCGGTGAATGACTCTTTTTGATTTATGGTTTTGTCTGGGTATATGTCCAGTACTGGGATTGCTGTATCATATGGTAATTCTATTGTTAGTTTCTTAAGAAATTCCATATTGTTCTCCATAATGACTGTATCAATTTATATTCCCAACAATAGTGGAAGAGGGTTCCTTTTCTCCACACCCTTTCCAGCATTTTTTGTTTGTAGATTTTCAATGATGCCTATTCTACCAGGTGTGAGGTGATACCTCATTGTTGAATCCATTTCGTTGAGCAAGGGGTAGCTCTTGTCTATTACATATTTGGCTTATGGAACGGTATCTGTGCTAATTTCAAACTCTGCTTTTATGCAGCACCCCAACTCACCTTCCCCCTTAAGCAGGCATAAGTTGGTTTTCTAAACTTGAGACCCTGTTCTGTTTTGTAATTCAGTTCATGTGTAGCCAAGTTCACATTCTGTGTATTAGTGATACCTTATGATGTTTCTTTTTCTGTGTGACTTATTTCACTTAGAATCATCGTGCCTCAATGCACTCATTATGCTGGTACGGGCCTGGTGACATAGATTTCATTGCTGAGTGGTATTCTGTTGTACATAAGTACCGCAACTTCTTTATCCATTATTTGCTCTCTGGGATATTTAACTTGTGCCGTAGAAGAGATTTCTGTAAAAAGAGCCATCCCAAATTTTGGGGTTGCTGTGTCTTTTTGATATTAATTTCCCTAAGCTATAGGACCATAAGTGGAAGTGCCCTAGGCTCTGTTGCTTTGTTTTTTAGATGTTTCAGGAAACACCATACACATCTCCCGAGTGTCTGTTGGCAATTTACATCCCGCCCATCAGCATAACAAGGCTCCCAGTTCTCCATGGCCTGTCCTGCCTTTCTGGGTTTTACACTTTTTTCAGATGGCCCTTTTGACCGGGTGGAAGTGAGACTTCATTGTAGTGCAGATTTCCTTTGCAAGCTTGCTTGGTTGGCCAAAAAGGGCGTATGCGTTTTTTCCTGAATATATTCAGGAAAAAACGCATACGCCCTTTTGGCACAGTGCATCATTGTGGACGTTCTGCCTCTTTTCCTATGCTTTCAATGCAATTCCAGTCTACCTCCTGAAATCGGTATCCTGCAATTCTGCCCCGCTTTCAAGTCCTCTTGGTAGCCTTACTTCAGTATATTTTTGGACGATAGCTGTCATTTATAACTATGCAGGTTTGTGAATTACAGAGACCCTGAGCTCCTTTCTTCAACTCGCTTTCTTTTGAGCTGGCCGCAACACCGCAGGATGGCTTCAGGCCCTAATCTGGTTCCGGCACGGCACGCTGAGCCTTTGGTTATTTCCTCTTCCTGGTGGGAAATGAGAGTTAAATTTGCCCGTCCAGACACCTCCAGCTAGTCTCTCATTGCTTCTCCCTATTCCTGTTCATCTTCCGCAGAAATTGCAAACTGGGGCAAACAGGAGTTTAAAGGCGCTGACTCTCCAAGTCGGGAGAGTGTTAGTAAAGGGTCTGGAATGTTGCACCCGAGTACCAGGGGAGGAAAACTGAGACATATTTGAACACGTCTCCCGTTCACACGGTTGATCATACTCTGGGTTCCACATGCATGTTTTAGCTGAAGGAAGAATACCTTAAACCTGGAGAGTTGAGACCCGTGGAATGGGTACCATGCAATATGACTTCAAAGGGTCTTCATTTGCTCACCGAACCTCTCCAATCCTATCACTGCTGCGTTCATGCCCCTGTACACATGCTTGATTCTCTTTCGGAGACATAGCAATCCATAGGTTTTAAGATAATTACTAGTCAGGTACATTCTTAGGCGTTTAATATGCGGTGTTGAGTCCATTTCGTTGAGCAAGGAGTAGCTCATGTCTATTCCATATTTGGCTTAAGTAACTTTATCTGTGCTCATTTCAATCTCTGGTTTTATGCAGCACCCCAACTCACCTTTACCCTTAAGCAAGCATAAGTTGGTTTTCTAAATTTGAGACCCTGTTCTGTTCTGTAATTCAGTTCCTGTGTAGCCAAGTTTACATTCCGTGTATTACTGATATTTTATGATGTTTCTTTTTCTGTGTGACTTACTTCAGTTAGAATCATCATACCTGAATCCACTCATTGTGCTGCTAAGGGCCTGATGACACAGATTTCATTGCTGAGTGATATTGCTTTGTAAGTAAATACCACAACTTCTTTATCCATTTTTCACTTTCTGCGATGTTGAACTTGTACTGTAAACGAGGTTCTTGTAAACAGAGGCGTCCCAAACTTTGGGGTGGCTGTGTCTTTTTGATTTTAATTTCCCTAAGCTATAGGACCATACGTGGCAGTGCCCTAGGCTCTGTTGCTTTGTTTTTTAGATGTTTCAGAAAACACCATACACTTCTCCTGAGTGTCTGTTGGCAATTTACATCCCGCCCATCAGCATAACAAGGCTCCCAGTTCTCCATGGCCTGTCCTGCCTTTCTGGATTTTACACTTTTTTCAGATGGCCCTTTTGACCGTGGGGAAGTGAGACTTCATTGTAGTGCAGATTTCCTTTGCAAGCTTGCTTGGTTGGCCAAAAAGGGCGTATGCGTTTTTTCCTGAATATATTCAGGAAAAAACGCATACGCCCTTTTTGGCCAAGTGCATCATTGTGGACGTTCTGCCTCTTTTCCTATGCTTTCAATGCAATTCCAGTCTACCTCCTGAAATCGGTTTCCTGCAATTCTGCCCCGCTTTCAAGTCCTCTTGGCAGCCTTACTTCAGTATATTTTTGGACGATAGCTGTCATTTATAACTCTGCAGGTTTGTGAATTACAGTGCCCCTGAGCTCCTTTCTTCAACTCGCATTCTTTTGAGCTGGCCGCAACACCGCAGGATGGCTTCAGGCCCTAATCTTGTTCCGGTACGGCACGCTGAGCCTTTGGTTATTTCCTCTTCCTGGTGGGAAATGAGAGTTAAATTTGCCCGTCCAGACACCTCCAGCTAGCCTCTCATTGGTTCTCGCTATTCCTGTTCATCTTCCGCAGAAATTGCAAACTGGGCCAAACAGGAGGTTAAAGGCGCTGACTCTCCAAGTGGGGAGAGTGTTAGTAAAGCGTCTGGAATGTTGCACCCGAGTACCAGGGGAGGAAAACTGAGACATATTTGAATACGTCTCCCGTTCACATGGTTGATCATACTTGGGTTCCACATGCATGTTTTAGCTGAAGGAAGAATACCTTAAACCTGGAGAGTTGAGACCCGTGTAATGGGTACCATGCAATATGACTTCAAAGGGTTTTCATTTGCTCACCGAACCTCTCCAATCCTATCACTGCTGCGTTTATGCCCCTGTACACATGCTTGATTCTCTTTTGGAGACATAGCAATCCATAGGTTTTACGATACTTACTAGTCAGGTACATTAGGCGTTTAATATGCGGTGTTGAGTCCATTTCGTTGAGCAAGGAGTAGCTCTTGTCTATTCCATATTTGACTTAAGGAACTTTATCTGTGCTCATTTCAATCTCTGGTTTTATGCAGCACCCCAACTCACCTTTACCCTTAAGCAAGCATAAGTTGGTTTTCTAAATTTGAGACCCTGTTCTGTTCTGTAATTCAGTTCCTGTGTAGCCAAGTTTACATTCCGTGTATTACTGATATCTTATGATGTTTCTTTTTCTGTGTGACTTATTTCAGTTAGAATCATCATACCTGAATCCACTCATTGTGATGCTAAGGGCCTGATGACATAGATTTCATTGCTGAGTGATATTGCTTTGTAAGTAAATACCACAACTTCTTTATCCATTTTTCACTTTCTGCGATGTTGAACTTGTACTGTAAACGAGGTTCTTGTAAACAGAGCCGTTCCAAACTTTGGGGTGGCTGTGTCTTTTTGATTTTAATTTCCCTAAGCTATAGGACCATAAGTGGAAGTGCCCTAGGTTCTGTTGCTTTGTTTTTTAGATGTTTCAGGAAACACCATACACTTCTCCCGAGTGGTTGTTGGCAATTTACATCCCGCCCATCAGCATAACAAGGCTCCCAGTTCTCCATGGCCTGTCCTGCCTTTCTGGATTTTACACTTTTTTCAGATGGCCCTTTTGACCGGGGGGAAGTGAGACTTCATTGTAGTGCAGATTTCCTTTGCAAGCTTGCTTGGTTGGCCAAAAAGGGCGTATGCGTTTTTTCCTGAATATATTCAGGAAAAAACGCATACGCCCTTTTTGGCCAAGTGCATCATTGTGGACGTTCTGCCTCTTTTCCTATGCTTTCAATGCAATTCCAGTCTACCTCCTGAAATCGGTTTCCTGCAATTCTGCCCCGCATTCAAGTCCTCTTGGCAGCCTTACTTCAGTCTATTTTTGGACGATAGCTGTCATTTATAACTCTGCAGGTTTGTGAATTACAGTGCCCCTGAGCTCCTTTCTTCAACTCGCTTTCTTTTGAGCTGGCCGCAACACCGCAGGTTGGCTTCAGGCCCTAATCTGGTTCCGGTACGGCACGCTGAGCCTTTGGTTATTTCCTCTTCCTGGTGGGAAATGAGAGTTAAATTTGCCCGTCCAGACACCTCCAGCTAGCCTCTCATTGGTTCTCGCTATTCCTGTTCATCTTCCGCAGAAATTGCAAACTGGGCCAAACAGGAGGTTAAAGGCGGTGATTCTCCAAGTGGGGAGAGTGTTAGTAAAGCGTCTGGAATGTTGCACCCGAGTACCAGGGGAGGAAAACTGAGACATATTTGAACACGTCTCCCGTTCACATGGTTGATCATACTTGGGTTCCACATGCATGTTTTAGCTGAAGGAAGAATACCTTAAACCTGGAGAGTTGAGACCCGTGGAATGGGTACCATGCAATATGACTTCAAAGGGTCTTCATTTGCTCACCGAACCTCTCCAATCCTATCACTGCTGCGTTTATGCCCCTGTACACATGCTTGATTCTCTTTCGGAGACATAGCAATCCATAGGTTTTACGATACTTACTAGTCAGGTACATTCTTAGGCGTTTAATATGCGGTGTTGAGTCCATTTCGTTGAGCAAGGAGTAGCTCTTGTCTATTCCATATTTGACTTAAGGAACTTTATCTGTGCTCATTTCAATCTCTGGTTTTATGCAGCACCCCAACTCACCTTTACCCTTAAGCAAGCATAAGTTGGTTTTCTAAATTTGAGACCCTGTTCTGTTCTGTAATTCAGTTCCTGTGTAGCCAAGTTTACATTCCGTGTATTACTGATATCTTATGATGTTTCTTTTTCTGTGTGACTTATTTCAGTTAGAATCATCATACCTGAATCCACTCATTGTGATGCTAAGGGCCTGATGACATAGATTTCATTGCTGAGTGATATTGCTTTGTAAGTAAATACCACAACTTCTTTATCCATTTTTCACTTTCTGCGATGTTGAACTTGTACTGTAAACGAGGTTCTTGTAAACAGAGCCGTTCCAAACTTTGGGGTGGCTGTGTCTTTTTGATTTTAATTTCCCTAAGCTATAGGACCATAAGTGGAAGTGCCCTAGGTTCTGTTGCTTTGTTTTTTAGATGTTTCAGGAAACACCATACACTTCTCCCGAGTGGTTGTTGGCAATTTACATCCCGCCCATCAGCATAACAAGGCTCCCAGTTCTCCATGGCCTGTCCTGCCTTTCTGGATTTTACACTTTTTTCAGATGGCCCTTTTGACCGGGGGGAAGTGAGACTTCATTGTAGTGCAGATTTCCTTTGCAAGCTTGCTTGGTTGGCCAAAAAGGGCGTATGCGTTTTTTCCTGAATATATTCAGGAAAAAACGCATACGCCCTTTTTGGCCAAGTGCATCATTGTGGACGTTCTGCCTCTTTTCCTATGCTTTCAATGCAATTCCAGTCTACCTCCTGAAATCGGTTTCCTGCAATTCTGCCCCGCATTCAAGTCCTCTTGGCAGCCTTACTTCAGTCTATTTTTGGACGATAGCTGTCATTTATAACTCTGCAGGTTTGTGAATTACAGTGCCCCTGAGCTCCTTTCTTCAACTCGCTTTCTTGTGACCTGGCCGCAACACCGCAGGTTGGCTTCAGGCCCTAATCTGGTTCCGGTACGGCACGCTGAGCCTTTGGTTATTTCCTCTTCCTGGTGGGAAATGAGAGTTAAATTTGCCCGTCCAGACACCTCCAGCTAGCCTCTCATTGGTTCTCGCTATTCCTGTTCATCTTCCGCAGAAATTGCAAACTGGGCCAAACAGGAGGTTAAAGGCGCTGATTCTCCAAGTGGGGAGAGTGTTAGTAAAGCGTCTGGAATGTTGCACCCGAGTACCAGGGGAGGAAAACTGAGACATATTTGAACACGTCTCCCGTTCACATGGTTGATCATACTTGGGTTCCACATGCATGTTTTAGCTGAAGGAAGAATACCTTAAACCTGGAGAGTTGAGACCCGTGGAATGGGTACCATGCAATATGACTTCAAAGGGTCTTCATTTGCTCACCGAACCTCTCCAATCCTATCACTGCTGCGTTTATGCCCCTGTACACATGCTTGATTCTCTTTCGGAGACATAGCAATCCATAGGTTTTACGATACTTACTAGTCAGGTACATTCTTAGGCGTTTAATATGCGGTGTTGAGTCCATTTCGTTGAGCAAGGAGTAGCTCTTGTCTATTCCATATTTGACTTAAGGAACTTTATCTGTGCTCATTTCAATCTCTGGTTTTATGCAGCACCCCAACTCACCTTTACCCTTAAGCAAGCATAAGTTGGTTTTCTAAATTTGAGACCCTGTTCTGTTCTGTAATTCAGTTCCCGTGTAGCCAAGTTTACATTCCGTGTATTACTGATATCTTATGATGTTTCTTTTTCTGTGTGACTTATTTCAGTTAGAATCATCATACCTGAATCCACTCATTGTGATGCTAAGGGCCTGATGACATAGATTTCATTGCTGAGTGATATTGCTTTGTAAGTAAATACCACAACTTCTTTATTCATTTTTCACTTTCTGCGATGTTGAACTTGTACTGTAAACGAGGTTCTTGTAAACAGAGGCGTCCCAAACTTTGGGGTGGCTGTGTCTTTTTGATTTTAATTTCCCTAAGCTATAGGACCATAAGTGGCAGTGCCCTAGGTTCTGTTGCTTTGTTTTTTAGATGTTTCAGGAAACACCATACACTTCTCCCGAGTGTCTGTTGGCAATTTACATCCCGCCCATCAGCATAACAAGGCTCCCAGTTCTCCATGGCCTGTCCTGCCTTTCTGGATTTTACACTTTTTTCAGATGGCCCTTTTGACTGGGGGGAAGTGAGACTTCATTGTAGTGCAGATTTCCTTTGCAAGCTTGCTTGGTTGGCGAAAAAGTGCGTATGCGTTTTTTCCTGAATATATTCAGGAAAAAACGCATACGCCCTTTTTGGCCAAGTGCATCATTGTGGACGTTCTGCCTCTTTTCCTATGCTTTCAATGCAATTCCAGTCTACCTCCTGAAATCGGTTTCCTGCAATTCTGCCCTGCATTCAAGTCCTCTTGGCAGCCTTACTTCAGTCTATTTTTGGACGATAGCTGTCATTTATAACTCTGCAGGTTTGTGAATTACAGTGCCCCTGAGCTCCTTTCTTCAACTCGCTTTCTTTTGAGCTGGCCGCAACACCGCAGGATGGCTTCAGGCCCTAATCTGGTTCCGGTACGGCACGCTGAGCCTTTGGTTATTTCCTCTTCCTGGTGGGAAATGAGAGTTAAATTTGCCCGTCCAGACACCTCCAGCTAGCCTCTCATTTGTTCTCGCTATTCCTGTTCATCTTCCGCAGAAATTGCAAACTGGGCCAAACAGGAGGTTAAAGGCGCTGACTCTCCAAGTGGGGAGAGTGTTAGTAAAGCGTCTGGAATGTTGCACCCGAGTACCAGGGGAGGAAAACTGAGACATATTTGAACACGTCTCCCGTTCACATGGTTGATCATACTTGGGTTCCACATGCATGTTTTAGCTGAACGAAGAATACCTTAAACCTGGAGAGTTGAGACCCGTGTAATGGGTACCATGCAATATGACTTCAAAGGGTCTTCATTTGCTCACCGAACCTCTCCAATCCTATCACTGCTGCGTTTATGCCCCTGTACACATGCTTGATTCTCTTTTGGAGACATAGCAATCCATAGGTTTTACGATACTTACTAGTCAGGTACATTAGGCGTTTAATATGCGGTGTTGAGTCCATTTCGTTGAGCAAGGAGTAGCTCTTGTCTATTCCATATTTGACTTAAGGAACTTTATCTGTGCTCATTTCAATCTCTGGTTTTATGCAGCACCCCAACTCACCTTTACCCTTAAGCAAGCATAAGTTGGTTTTCTAAATTTGAGACCCTGTTCTGTTCTGTAATTCAGTTCCTGTGTAGCCAAGTTTACATTCCGTGTATTACTGATATCTTATGATGTTTCTTTTTCTGTGTGACTTACTTCAGTTAGAATCATCATACCTGAATCCACTCATTGTGCTGCTAAGGGCCTGATGACACAGATTTCATTGCTGAGTGATATTGCTTTGTAAGTAAATACCACAACTTCTTTATCCATTTTTCATTTTCTGCGATGTTGAACTTGTACTGTAAACGAGGTTCTTGTAAACAGAGGCGTCCCAAACTTTGGGGTGGCTGTGTCTTTTTGATTTTAATTTCCCTAAGCTATAGGACCATAAGTGGCAGTGCCCTAGGCTCTGTTGCTTTGTTTTTTAGATGTTTCAGGAAACACCATACACTTCTCCCAAGTGTCTGTTGGCAATTTACATCCCGCCCATCAGCATAACAAGGCTCCCAGTTCTCCATGGCCTGTCCTGCCTTTCTGGATTTTACACTTTTTTCAGATGGCCCTTTTGACCGGGGGGAAGTGAGACTTCATTGTAGTGCAGATTTCCTTTGCAAGCTTGCTTCGTTGGCCAAAAAGGGCGCATGCGTGTTTTCCTGAATATATTCAGGAAAAAACGCATGCGCCCTTTTTGGCCAAGTGCATCATTGTGGACGTTCTGCCTCTTTTCCTATGCTTTCAATGCAATTCCAGTCTACCTCCTGAAATCGGATTCCTGCAATTCTGCCCCGCTTTCAAGTCCTCTTGGCAGCCTTACTTCAGTCTATTTTTGGACGATAGCTGTCATTTGTAACTCTGCAGGTTTGTGAATTACAGTGCCCCTGAGCTCCTTTCTTCAACTCCCTTTCTTGTGACCTGGCCGCAACACCGCAGGATGGCTTCAGGCCCTAATCTGGTTCCGGCCCGGCATGCTGAGCCTTTGGTTAATTCCTCTTCCTGGTGGGAAGTGAGAGTTAAATTTGCCCGTCCAGACACCTCCAGCTAGCCTCTCATTGGTTCTCGCTATTCCTGTTCATCTTCCGCAGAAATTGCAAACTGGGCCAAACAGGAGGTTAAAGGGACTGACTCTCCAAGTGGGGAGAGTGTTAGTAAAGCGTCTGGAATGTTGCACCCGAGTACCAGGGGAGGAAAACTGAGACATATTTGAACACGTCTCCCGATCACATGGTTGATCATACTCTAGGTTCCACATGCATGTTTTAGCTGAAGGAAGAATACCTTAAACCTGGGTAGTTGAAACCCGTGGAATGGGTACCATGCAATATGACTTCAAAGGGTCTTCATTTGCTCACCGAACCTCTCCAATCCTATCACTGCTGCGTTTATGCCCCTGTACACATGCTTGATTCTCTTTCGGAGACATAGCAATCCATAGGTTTTAAGATGCTTACTAGTCAGGTACATTCTTAGGCCTTTAATATGGGGTGTTGAGTCCATTTCGTTGAGCAAGGAGTAGCTCTTGTCTATTCCGTATTTGGCTTAAGGAACTTTATCTGTGCTCATTTCAATCTCTGGTTTTATGCAGCACCCCAACTCACCTTTCCCCTTAAGCAAGCATAAGTTGATTTTCTAAATTTGAGACCCTGTTGTGTTTTGGAATGCAGTTCCTGTGTAGCCAAGTTTACATTCCGTGTATTAGTGATATCTTATGATGTTTCTTTTTCTGTGTGACTTATTTCAGTCAGAATCATCGTACCTTAATCCACTCATTATGCTGCTACGGGCCTGATGACATAGATTTCATTGCTGAGTGATACTGCATTGTACGTAAGTACCACAAGTTCTTTATCCATTTTTCACTTTCTGTGATATTGAACTTGTACGGTAAACGAGGTTCTTGTAAACGGAGGCGTCCCAAACTTTGGGGTGGCTGTATCTTTTTGATTTTAATTTCGCTAAGCTATAGGACCATAAGTGGAAGTGCCCTAGGCTCTGTTGCTTTGTTTTTTAGATGTTTCAGGAAACACCATACACTTCTCCAGAGTGGTTGTTGGCAATTTACATCCCGCCCATCAGCATAACAAGGCTCCCAGTTCTCCATGGCCTGTCCTGCCTTTCTGGATTTTACACTTTTTTCAGATGGCCCTTTTGACTGGGGGAAGTGAGACTTCATTGTAGTGCAGATTTCCTTTGCAAGCTTGCTTGGTTGGCCAAAAAGGGCGTATGCGTTTTTTCCTGAATATATTCAGGAAAAAAACGCATACGCCCTTTTTGGCCAAGTGCATCATTGTGGACGTTCTGCCTCTTTTCCTATGCTTTCAATGCAATTCCAGTCTACCTCCTGAAATCGGTTCCCTGCAATTCTGCCCCGCTTTCAAGTCCTCTTGGCAGCCTTACTTCAGTCTATTTTTGGACGATAGCTGTCATTTATAACTCTGCAGGTTTGTGAATTACAGTGCCCCTGAGCTCCTTTCTTCAACTTGCTTTCTTGTGATCTGGCCGCAACACCGCAGGATGGCTTCAGGCCCTAATCTGGTTCCGGCACGGCACGCTGAGCCTTTGGTTATTTCCTCTTCCTGGTGGGAAATGAGAGTTAAATTTGCCTGTTCAGACACCTCCAGCTAGCCTCTCATTGGTTCTCGCTATTCCTGTTCATCTTCCGCAGAAATTGCAAACTGGGCCAAACAGGAGGTTAAAGGCGCTGATTCTCCAAGTGGGGAGAGTGTTAGTAAAGCGTCTGGAATGTTGCACCCGAGTACCAGGGGAGGAAAACTGAGACATATTTGAACACGTCTCCCGTTCACGTGGTTGATCATACTTGGGTTCCACATGCATGTTTTAGCTGAAGGAAGAATACCTTAAACCTGGAGAGTTAAGACCCGTGTAATGGGTACCATGCAATATGACTTCAAAGGGTCTTCATTTGCTCACCGAACCTCTCCAATCCTATCACTGCTGCGTTTATGCCCCTGTACACATGCTTGATTCTCTTTCGGAGACATAGCAATCCATAGGTTTTAAGATACTTACTAGTCAGGTACATTCTTAGGCGTTTAATATGCGATGTTGAGTCCATTTCGTTGAGCAAGGAGTAGCTCTTGTCTATTCCATATTTGACTTAAGGAACTTTATCTGTGCTCATTTCAATCTCTGGTTTTATGCAGCACCCCAACTCACCTTTACCCTTAAGCAAGCATAAGTTGGTTTTCTAAATTTGAGACCCTGTTCTGTTCTGTAATTCATTTCCTGTGTAGCCAAGTTTACATTCCGTGTATTACTGATATCTTATGATGTTTCGTTTTCGGTGTGACTTACTTCAGTTAGAATCATCATACCTGAATCCACTCATTGTGCTGCTAAGGGCCTGATGACACAGATTTCATTGCTGAGTGATATTGCTTTGTAAGTAAATACCACAACTTCTTTCTCCATTTTTCACTTTCTGCGATGTTGAACTTGTACTGTAAACGAGGTTCTTGTAAACAGAGCCGTTCCAAACTTTGGGGTGGCTGTGTCTTTTTGATTTTAATTTCCCTAAGCTATAGGACCATAAGTGGAAGTGCCCTAGGTTCTGTTGCTTTGTTTTTTAGATGTTTCAGGAAACACCATACACTTCTCCCGAGTGGTTGTTGGCAATTTACATCCCGCCCATCAGCATAACAAGGCTCCCAGTTCTCCATGGCCTGTCCTGCCTTTCTGGATTTTACACTTTTTTCAGATGGCCCTTTTGACCGGGGGGAAGTGAGACTTCATTGTAGTGCAGATTTCCTTTGCAAGCTTGCTTGGTTGGCCAAAAAGGGCGTATGCGTTTTTTCCTGAATATATTCAGGAAAAAACGCATACGCCCTTTTTGGCCAAGTGCATCATTGTGGACGTTCTGCCTCTTTTCCTATGCTTTCAATGCAATTCCAGTCTACCTCCTGAAATCGGTTTCCTGCAATTCTGCCCCGCTTTCAAGTCCTCTTGGCAGCCTTACTTCAGTCTATTTTTGGACGATAGCTGTCATTTATAACTCTGCAGGTTTGTGAATTACAGTGCCCCTGAGCTCCTTTCTTCAACTCGCTTTCTTTTGAGCTGGCCGCAACACCGCAGGATGGCTTCAGGCCCTAATCTGGTTCCGGTACGGCACGCTAAGCCTTTGGTTATTTCCTCTTCCTGGTGGGAAATGAGAGTTAAATTTGCCCGTCCAGACACCTCCAGCTAGCCTCTCATTGGTTCTTGCTATTCCTGTTCATCTTCCGCAGAAATTGCAAACTGGGCCAAACAGGAGGTTAAAGGCGCTGACTCTCCAAGTGGGGAGAGTGTTAGTAAAGCGTCTGGAATGTTGCACCCGAGTACCAGGGGAGGAAAACTGAGACATATTTGAACACGTCTCCCGTTCACACGGTTGATCATACTTGGGTTCCACATGCATGTTTTAGCTGAAGGAAGAATACCTTAAACCTGGAGAGTTGAGACCCGTGAAATGGGTACCATGCAATATGACTTCAAAGGGTCTTCATTTGCTCACCGAACCTCTCCAATCCTATCACTGCTGCGTTTATGCCCCTGTACACATGCTTGATTCTCTTTCGGAGACATAGCAATCCATAGGTTTTACGATACTTACTAGTCAGGTACATTCTTAGGCGTTTAATATGCGGTGTTGAGTCCATTTCGTTGAGCAAGGAGTAGCTCTTGTCTATTCCATATTTGACTTAAGGAACTTTATCTGTGCTCATTTCAATCTCTGGTTTTATGCAGCACCCCAACTCACCTTTCCCCTTAAGCAAGCATAAGTTGGTTTTCTAAATTTGAGACCCTGTTCTGTTTTGGAATGCAGTTCCTGTGTAGCCAAGTTTACATTCCGTGTATTAGTGATATCTTATGATGTTTCTTTTTCTGTGTGACTTATTTCAGTTAGAATCATCGTACCTGAATCCACTCATTATGCTGCTACGGGCCTGATGACATAGATTTAATTGCTGAGTGATACTGCATTGTACGTAAGTACCACAAGTTCTTTATCCATTTTTCACTTTCTGTGATATTGAACTTGTACGGTAAACGAGGTTCTTGTAAACGGAGGCGTCCCAAACTTTGGGGTGGCTGTGTCTTTTTGATTTTAATTTCCCTAAGCTATAGGACCATAAGTGGCAGTGCCCTAGGCTCTGTTGCTTTGTTTTTTAGATGTTTCAGGAAACACCATACACTTCTCCCGAGTGTCTGTTGGCAATTTACATCCCGCCCATCAGCATAACAAGGCTCCCAGTTCTCCATGGCCTGTCCTGCCTTTCTGGATTTTACACTTTTTTCAGATGGCCCTTTTGACCGGGGGGAAGTGAGACTTCATTGTAGTGCAGATTTCCTTTGCAAGCTTGCTTGGTTGGCCAAAAAGGGCGTATGCGTTTTTTCCTGAATATATTCAGGAAAAAACGCATGCGCCCTTTTTGGCCAAGTGCATCATTGTGGACGTTCTGCCTCTTTTCCTATGCTTTCAATGCAATTCCAGTCTACCTCCTGAAATCGGTTTCCTGCAATTCTGCCCCGCTTTCAAGTCCTCTTGGCAGCCTTACTTCAGTCTATTTTTGGACGATAGCTGTCATTTATAACTCTGCAGGTTTGTGAATTACAGTGCCCCTGAGCTCCTTTCTTCAACTCGCTTTCTTTTGAGCTGGCCGCAACACCGCAGGATGGCTTCAGGCCCTAATCTGGTTCCGGTACGGCACGCTGAGCCTTTGGTTACTTCCTCTTCCTGGTGGGAAATGAGAGTTAAATTTGCCCGTCCAGACACCTCCAGCTAGCCTCTCATTGGTTCTCGCTATTCCTGTTCATCTTCCGCAGAAATTGCAAACTGGGCCAAACAGGAGGTTAAAGGCGCTGACTCTCCAAGTGGGGAGAGTGTTAGTAAAGCGTCTGGAATGTTGCACCCGAGTACCAGGGGAGGAAAACTGAGACATATTTGAACACGTCTCCCGTTCACACGGTTGATCATACTTGGGTTCCACATGCATGTTTTAGCTGAAGGAAGAATACCTTAAACCTGGAGAGTTGAGACCCGTGGAATGGGTACCATGCAATATGACTTCAAAGGGTCTTCATTTGCTCACCGAACCTCTCCAATCCTATCACTGCTGCGTTTATGCCCCTGTACACATGCTTGATTCTCTTTTGGAGACATAGCAATCCATAGGTTTTACGATACTTACTAGTCAGGTACATTCTTAGGCGTTTAATATGCGGTGTTGAGTCCATTTCGTTGAGCAAGGAGTAGCTCTTGTCTATTCCATATTTGACTTAAGGAACTTTATCTGTGCTCATTTCAATCTCTGGTTTTATGCAGCACCCCAACTCACCTTTACCCTTAAGCAAGCATAAGTTGGTTTTCTAAATTTGAGACCCTGTTCTGTTTTGGAATGCAGTTCCTGTGTAGCCAAGTTTACATTCCGTGTATTAGTGATATCTTATGATGTTTCTTTTTCTGTGTGACTTATTTCAGTTAGAATCATCGTACCTGAATCCACTCATTATGCTGCTACGGGCCTGATGACATAGATTTAATTGCTGAGTGATGCTGCATTGTACGTAAGTACCACAAGTTCTTTATCCATTTTTCACTTTCTGTGATATTGAACTTGTACGGTAAACGAGGTTCTTGTAAACGGAGGCGTCCCAAACTTTGGGGTGGCTGTGTCTTTTTGATTTTAATTTCCCTAAGCTATAGGACCATAAGTGGCAGTGCCCTAGGCTCTGTTGCTTTGTTTTTTAGATGTTTCAGGAAACACCATACACTTCTCCCCAGTGGTTGTTGGCAATTTACATCCCGCCCATCAGCATAACAAGGCTCCCAGTTCTCCATGGCCTGTCCTGCCTTTCTGGATTTTACACTTTTTTCAGATGGCCCTTTTGACCGGGGGGAAGTGAGACTTCATTGTAGTGCAGATTTCCTTTGCAAGCTTGCTTGGTTGGCCAAAAAGGGCGTATGCGTTTTTTCCTGAATATATTCAGGAAAAAACGCATACGCCCTTTTTGGCCAAGTGCATCATTGTGGACGTTCTGCCTCTTTTCCTATGCTTTCAATGCAATTCCAGTCTACCTCCTGAAATCGGTTTCCTGCAATTCTGCCCCGCTTTCAAGTCCTCTTGGCAGCCTTACTTCAGTCTATTTTTGGACGATAGCTGTCATTTATAACTCTGCAGGTTTGTGAATTATAGTGCCCCTGAGCTCCTTTCTTCAACTCGCTTTCTTTTGAGCTGGCCGCAACACCGCAGGATGGCTTCAGGCCCTAATCTGGTTCCGGTACGGCACGCTGAGCCTTTGGTTATTTCCTCTTCCTGGTGGGAAATGAGAGTTAAATTTGCCCGTCCAGACACCTCCAGCAAGCCTCTCATTGGTTCTCGCTATTCCTGTTCATCTTCCGCAGAAATTGCAAACTGGGCCAAACAGGAGGTTAAAGGGACTGACTCTCCAAATGGGGAGAGTGTTAGTAAAGCGTCTGGAATGTTGCACCCGAGTACCAGGGGAGGAAAACTGAGACATATTTGAACACGTCTCCCGATCACATGGTTGATCATACTCTGGGTTCCACATGCATATTTTAGCTGAAGGAAGAATACCTAAAACCTGGGTACTTGAAACCCGTGGAATGGGTACCATGCAATATGACTTCAAAGGGTCTTCATTTGCTCACCGAACCTCTCCAATCCTATCACTGCTGCGTTTATGCCCCTGTACACATGCTTGATTCTCTTTCGGAGACATAGCAATCCATAGGTTTTAAGATACTTACTAGTCAGGTACATTCTTAGGCGTTTAATATGCGGTGTTGAGTCCATTTCGTTGAGCAAGGAGTAGCTCTTGTCTATTCCATATTTGGCTTAAGGAACTTTATCTGTGCTCATTTCAATCTCTGGTTTTATGCAGCACCCCAACTCACCTTTCCCCTTAAGCAAGCATAAGTTGGTTTTCTAAATTTGAGACCCTGTTCTGTTTTGGAATGCAGTTCCTGTGTAGACAAGTTTACATTCCGTGTATTAGTGATATCTTATGATGTTTCTTTTTCTGTGTGACTTATTTCAGTTAGAATCATCGTACCTTAATCCACTCATTATGCTTCTACGGGCCTGATGACATAGATTTCATTGCTGAGTGATACTGCATTGTACGTAAGTACCACAAGTTCTTTATCCATTTTTCACTTTCTGTGATATTGAACTTGTACGGTAAACGAGGTTCTTGTAAACGGAGGCGTCCCAAACTTTGGGGTGGCTGTGTCTTTTTGATTTTAATTTCCCTAAGCTATAGGACCATAAGTGGAAGTGCCCTAGGCTCTGTTGCTTTGTTTTTTAGATGTTTCAGGAAACACCATTCACTTCTCCCGAGTGGTTGTTGGCAATTTACATCCCGCCCATCAGCATAACAAGGCTCCCAGTTCTCCATGGCCTGTCCTGCCTTTCTGGATTTTACACTTTTTTCAGATGGCCCTTTTGACCGGGGGGAAGTGAGACTTCATTGTAGTGCAGATTTCCTTTGCAAGCTTGCTTGGTTGGCCAAAAAGGGCGTATGCGTTTTTTCCTGAATATATTCAGGAAAAAACGCATACGCCCTTTTTGGCCAAGTGCATCATTGTGGACGTTCTGCCTCTTTTCCTATGCTTTCAATGCAATTCCAGTCTACCTCCTGAAATCGGTTTCCTGCAATTCTGCCCCGCTTTCAAGTCCTCTTGGCAGCCTTACTTCAGTCTATTTTTGGACGATAGCTGTCATTTATAACTCTGCAGGTTTGTGAATTACAGTGCCCCTGAGCTCCTTTCTTCAACTTGCTTTCTTGTGACCTGGCCGCAACACCGCAGGATGGCTTCAGGCCCTAATCTGGTTCCGGCACGGCACGCTGAGCCTTTGGTTATTTCCTCTTCCTGGTGGGAAATGAGAGTTAAATTTGCCTGTCCAGACACCTCCAGCTAGCCTCTCATTGGTTCTCGCTATTCCTGTTCATCTTCCGCAGAAATTGCAAACTGGGCCAAACAGGAGGTTAAAGGCGCTGATTCTCCAAGTGGGGAGAGTGTTAGTAAAGCGTCTGGAATGTTGCACCCGAGTACCAGGGGAGGAAAACTGAGACATATTTGAACACGTCTCCCGTTCACATGGTTGATCATACTTGGGTTCCACATGCATGTTGTAGCTGAAGGAAGAATACCTTAAACCTGGAGAGTTGAGACCCGTGTAATGGGTACCATGCAATATGACTTCAAAGGGTCTTCGTTTGCTCACCGAACCTCTCCAATCCTATCACTGCTGCGTTTATGCCCCTGTACACATGCTTGATTCTCTTTTGGAGACGTAGCAATCCATAGGTTTTTCGATACTTACTAGTCAGGTACATTCTTAGTCGTTTAATATGCGGTGTTGAGTCCATTTCGTTGAGCAAGGAGTAGCTCTTGTCTATTCCATATTTGACTTAAGGAACTTTATCTGTGCTCATTTCAATCTCTGGTTTTATGCAGCACCCCAACTCACCTTTACCCTTAAGCAAGCATAAGTTGGTTTTCTAAATTTGAGACCCTGTTCTGTTCTGTAATTCAGTTCCTGTGTAGCCAAGTTTACATTCCGTGTATTACTGATATCTTATGATGTTTCTTTTTCTGTGTGACTTATTTCAGTTAGAATCATCATACCTGAATCCACTCATTGTGATGCTAAGGGCCTGATGACATAGATTTCATTGCTGAGTGATATTGCTTTGTAAGTAAATACCACAACTTCTTTATCCATTTTTCACTTTCTGTGATGTTGAACTTGTACTGTAAACGAGGTTCTTGTAAACAGAGGCGTCCCAAACTTTGGGGTGGTTGTGTCTTTTTGATTTTAATTTCCTAAGCTATAGGACCATAAGTGGCAGTGCCCTAGGCTCTGTTGCTTTGTTTTTTAGATGTTTCAGGAAACACCATACACTTCTCCCAAGTGTCTGTTGGCAATTTACATCCCGCCCATCAGCATAACAAGGGTCCCAGTTCTCCATGGCCTGTCCTGCCTTTCTGGATTTTACACTTTTTTCAGATGGCCCTTTTGACCGGGGGGAAGTGAGACTTCATTGTAGTGCAGATTTCCTTTGCAAGCTTGCTTGGTTGGCCAAAAAGGGCCTATGCGTTTTTTCCTGAATATATTCAGGAAAAAACGCATACACCCTTTTTGGCCAAGTGCATCATTGTGGACGTTCTGCCTCTTTTCCTATGCTTTCAATGCAATTCCAGTCTACCTCCTGAAATCGGGTTCCTGCAATTCTGCCCCGCTTTCAGGTCCTCTTGGCAGCCTTACTTCAGTCTATTTTTGGACGATAGCTGTCATTTATAACTCTGCAGGTTTGTGAATTACAGTGCCCCTGAGCTCCTTTCTTCAACTCGCTTTCTTTTGAGCTGGCCGCAACACCGCAGGATGGCTTCAGGCCCTAATCTGGTTCCGGTACGGCACGCTGAGCCTTTGGTTATTTCTTCTTCCTGGTGGGAAATGAGAGTTAAATTTGCCCGTCCAGACACCTCCAGCTAGCCTCTCATTGGTTCTCGCTATTCCTGTTCATCTTCCGCAGAAATTGCAAACTGGGCCAAACAGGAGGTTAAAGGCGCTGACTCTCCAAGTGGGGAGAGTGTTAGTAAAGCGTCTGGAATGTTGCACCCGAGTACCAGGGGAGGAAAACTGAGACATATTTGAACACGTCTCCCGTTCACATGGTTGATCATACTTGGGTTCCACATGCATGTTGTAGCTGAAGGAAGAATACCTTAAACCTGGAGAGTTGAGACCCGTGTAATGGGTACCATGCAATATGACTTCAAAGGGTCTTCGTTTGCTCACCGAACCTCTCCAATCCTATCACTGCTGCGTTTATGCCCCTGTACACATGCTTGATTCTCTTTTGGAGACGTAGCAATCCATAGGTTTTTCGATACTTACTAGTCAGGTACATTCTTAGTCGTTTAATATGCGGTGTTGAGTCCATTTCGTTGAGCAAGGAGTAGCTCTTGTCTATTCCATATTTGACTTAAGGAACTTTATCTGTGCTCATTTCAATCTCTGGTTTTATGCAGCACCCCAACTCACCATTACCCTTAAGCAAGCATAAGTTGGTTTTCTAAATTTGAGACCCTGTTCTGTTCTGTAATTCAGTTCCTGTGTAGCCAAGTTTACATTCCGTGTATTACTGATATCTTATGATGTTTCTTTTTCTGTGTGACTTATTTCAGTTAGAATCATCATACCTGAATCCACTCATTGTGATGCTAAGGGCCTGATGACATAGATTTCATTGCTGAGTGATATTGCTTTGTAAGTAAATACCACAACTTCTTTATCCATTTTTCACTTTCTGTGATGTTGAACTTGTACTGTAAACGAGGTTCTTGTAAACAGAGGCGTCCCAAACTTTGGGGTGGTTGTGTCTTTTTGATTTTAATTTCCTAAGCTATAGGACCATAAGTGGCAGTGCCCTAGGCTCTGTTGCTTTGTTTTTTAGATGTTTCAGGAAACACCATACACTTCTCCCGAGTGTCTGTTGGCAATTTACATCCCGCCCATCAGCATAACAAGGGTCCCAGTTCTCCATGGCCTGTCCTGCCTTTCTGGATTTTACACTTTTTTCAGATGGCCCTTTTGACCGGGGGGAAGTGAGACTTCATTGTAGTGCAGATTTCCTTTGCAAGCTTGCTTGGTTGGCCAAAAAGGGCCTATGCGTTTTTTCCTGAATATATTCAGGAAAAAACGCATACACCCTTTTTGGCCAAGTGCATCATTGTGGACGTTCTGCCTCTTTTCCTATGCTTTCAATGCAATTCCAGTCTACCTCCTGAAATCGGGTTCCTGCAATTCTGCCCCGCTTTCAGGTCCTCTTGGCAGCCTTACTTCAGTCTATTTTTGGACGATAGCTGTCATTTATAACTCTGCAGGTTTGTGAATTACAGTGCCCCTGAGCTCCTTTCTTCAACTCGCTTTCTTTTGAGCTGGCCGCAACACCGCAGGATGGCTTCAGGCCCTAATCTGGTTCCGGTACGGCACGCTGAGCCTTTGGTTATTTCTTCTTCCTGGTGGGAAATGAGAGTTAAATTTGCCCGTCCAGACACCTCCAGCTAGCCTCTCATTGGTTCTCGCTATTCCTGTTCATCTTCCGCAGAAATTGCAAACTGGGCCAAACAGGAGGTTAAAGGCGCTGACTCTCCAAGTGGGGAGAGTGTTAGTAAAGCGTCTGGAATGTTGCACCCGAGTACCAGGGGAGGAAAACTGAGACATATTTGAACACGTCTCCCGTTCACATGGTTGATCATACTTGGGTTCCACATGCATGTTTTAGCTGAAGGAAGAATACCTTAAACCTGGAAAGTTGAGACCCGTGGAATGGGTACAATGCAATATGACTTCAAAGGGTCTTCATTTGCTCACCGAACCTCTCCAATCCTATCACTGCTGCGTTTATGCCCCTGTACACATGCTTGATTCTCTTTTGGACACATAGCAATCCATAGGTTTTACGATACTTACTAGTCAGGTACATTCTTAGGCGTTTAATATGCGGTGTTGAGTCCCTTTTGTTGAGCAAGGAGTAGCTCTTGTCTATTCCATATTTGACTTAAGGAACTTTATCTGTGCTCATTTCAATCTCTGGTTTTATGCAGCACCCCAACTCACCTTTACCCTTAAGCAAGCATAAGTTGGTTTTCTAAATTTGAGACCCTGTTCTGTTCTGTAATTCAGTTCCTGTGTAGCAAGTTTAAATTCCGTGTATTACTGATATCTTATGATGTTTCTTTTTCTGTGTGACTTACTTCAGTTAGAATCATCATACCTGAATCCACTCATTGTGCTGCTAAGGGCCTGATGACACAGATTTCATTGCTGAGTGATATTGCTTTGTAAGTAAATACCACAACTTCTTTATCCATTTTTCACTTTCTGCGATGTTGAACTTGTACGGTAAACGAGGTTCTTGTAAACAGAGCCGTTCCAAACTTTGGGGTGGCTGTGTCTTTTTGATTTTAATTTCCCTAAGCTATAGGACCATAAGTGGAAGTGCCCTAGGTTCTGTTGCTTTGTTTTTTAGATGTTTCAGGAAACACCATACACTTCTCCCGAGTGGTTGTTGGCAATTTACATCCCGCCCATCAGCATAACAAGGCTCCCAGTTCTCCATGGCCTGTCCTGCCTTTCTGGATCTTACACTTTTTTCAGATGGCCCTTTTGACCAGGGAGAAGTGAGACTTCATTATAGTGCAGATTTCCTTTGCAAGCTTGCTTGGTTGGCGAAAAAGGGCGTATGCGTTTTTTCCTGAATATATTCAGGAAAAAACGCATACGCACTTTTTAGCCAAGTGCATCATTGTGGACGTTCTGCCTCTTTTCCTATGCTTTCAATGCAATTCCAGTCTACCTCCTGAAATCAGTTTCCTGCAATTCTGCCCCGCTTTCAAGTCCTCTTGGCAGCCTTACTTCAGTCTATTTTTGGACGATAGCTGTCATTTATAACTCTGCAGGTTTGTGAATTACAGTGCCCCTGAGCTCCTTTCTTCAACTCGCTTTCTTTTGAGCTGGCCGCAACACCGCAGGATGGCTTCAGGCCCTAATCTGGTTCCGGTACGGCACGCTGAGCCTTTGGTTATTTCCTCTTCCTGGTGGGAAATGAGAGTTAAATTTGCCCGTCCAGACACCTCCAGCTAGCCTCTCATTGGTTCTCGCTATTCCTGTTCATCTTCCGCAGAAATTGCAAACTGGGCCAAACAGGAGGTTAAAGGCGCTGACTCTCCAAGTGGGGAGAGTGTTAGTAAAGCGTCTGGAATGTTGCACCCGAGTACCAGGGGAGGAAAACTGAGACATATTTGAACACGTCTCCCGTTCACATGGTTGATCATACTTGGGTTCCACATGCATGTTTTAGCTGAAGGAAGAATACCTTAAACCTGGAGAGTTGAGACCCGTGTAATGGGTACCATGCAATATGACTTCAAAGGGTCTTCGTTTGCTCACCGAACCTCTCCAATCCTATCACTGCTGCGTTTATGCCCCTGTACACATGCTTGATTCTCTTTTGGAGACGTAGCAATCCATAGGTTTTTCGATACTTACTAGTCAGGTACATTCTTAGTCGTTTAATATGCGGTGTTGAGTCCATTTCGTTGAGCAAGGAGTAGCTCTTGTCTATTCCATATTTGACTTAAGGAACTTTATCTGTGCTCATTTCAATCTCTGGTTTTATGCAGCACCCCAACTCACCTTTACCCTTAAGCAAGCATAAGTTGGTTTTCTAAATTTGAGACCCTGTTCTGTTCTGTAATTCAGTTCCTGTGTAGCCAAGTTTACATTCCGTGTATTACTGATATCTTATGATGTTTCTTTTTCTGTGTGACTTATTTCAGTTAGAATCATCATACCTGAATCCACTCATTGTGATGCTAAGGGCCTGATGACACAGATTTCATTGCTGAGTGATATTGCTTTGTAAGTAAATACCACAACTTCTTTATCCATTTTTCACTTTCTGTGATGTTGAACTTGTACTGTAAACGAGGTTCTTGTAAACAGAGGCGTCCCAAACTTTGGGGTGGTTGTGTCTTTTTGATTTTAATTTCCTAAGCTATAGGACCATAAGTGGCAGTGCCCTAGGCTCTGTTGCTTTGTTTTTTAGATGTTTCAGGAAACACCATACACTTCTCCCGAGTGTCTGTTGGCAATTTACATCCCGCCCATCAGCATAACAAGGGTCCCAGTTCTCCATGGCCTGTCCTGCCTTTCTGGATTTTACTCTTTTTTCAGATGGCCCTTTTGACCGGGGTGAAGTGAGACTTCATTGTAGTGCAGATTTCCTTTGCAAGCTTGCTTGGTTGGCCAAAAAGGGCCTATGCGTTTTTTCCTGAATATATTCAGGAAAAAAAGCATACACCCTTTTTGGCCAAGTGCATCATTGTGGACGTTCTGCCTCTTTTCCTATGCTTTCAATGCAATTCCAGTCTACCTCCTGAAATCGGGTTCCTGCAATTCTGCCCCGCTTTCAGGTCCTCTTGGCAGCCTTACTTCAGTCTATTTTTGGACGATAGCTGTCATTTATAACTCTGCAGGTTTGTGAATTACAGTGCCCCTGAGCTCCTTTCTTCAACTCGCTTTCTTGTTACCTGGCCGCAACACCGCAGGATGGCTTCAGGCCCTAATCTGGTTCTGGTACGGCACGCTGAGCCTTTGGTTATTTCTTCTTCCTGGTGGGAAATGAGAGTTAAATTTGCCCGTCCAGACACCTCCAGCTAGCCTCTCATTGGTTCTCGCTATTCCTGTTCATCTTCCGCAGAAATTGCAAACTGGGCCAAACAGGAGGTTAAAGGCGCTGACTCTCCAAGTGGGGAGAGTGTTAGTAAAGCGTCTGGAATGTTGCACCCGAGTACCAGAGGAGGAAAACTGAGACATATTTGAACACGTCTCCCGTTCACATGGTTGATCATACTTGGGTTCCACATGCATGTTGTAGCTGAAGGAAGAATACCTTAAACCTGGAGAGTTGAGACCCGTGGAATGGGTACCATGCAATATGACTTCAAAGGGTCTTCATTTGCTCACCGAACCTCTCCAATCCTATCACTGCTGCGTTTATGCCCCTGTACACATGCTTGATTCTCTTTCGGAGACATAGCAATCCATAGGTTTTAAGATACTTACTAGTCAGGTACATTCTTAGGCGTTTAATATGCGGTGTTGAGTCCATTTCGTTGAGCAAGGAGTAGCTCTTGTCTATTCCATATTTGACTTAAGGAACTTTATCTGTGCTCATTTCAATCTCTGGTTTTATGCAGCAACCCAACTCACCTTTACCCTTAAGCAAGCATAAGTTGGTTTTCTAAATTTGAGACCCTGTTCTGTTCTGTAATTCAGTTCCTGTGTAGCCAAGTTTACATTCCGTGTATTACTGATATCTTATGATGTTTCTTTTTCTGTGTGACTTATTTCAGTTAGAATCATCATACCTGAATCCACTCATTGTGCTGCTAAGGGCCTGATGACATAGATTTCATTGCTGAGTGATATTGCTTTGTAAGTAAATACCACAACTTCTTTCTCCATTTTTCACTTTCTGCGATGTTGAACTTGTACTGTAAACGAGGTTCTTGTAAACAGAGGCGTCCCAAACTTTGGGGTGGCTGTGTCTTTTTGATTTTAATTTCCCTAAGCTATAGGACCATAAGTGGCAGTGCCCTAGGCTCTGTTGCTTTGTTTTTTAGATGTTTCAGGAAACACCATACACTTCTCCCGAGTGTCTGTTGGCAATTTACATCCCGCCCATCAGCATAACAAGGCTCCCAGTTCTCCATGGCCTGTCCTGCCTTTCTGGATTTTACACTTTTTTCAGATGGCCCTTTTGACTGGGGGGAAGTGAGACTTCATTGTAGTGCAGATTTCCTTTGCAAGCTTGCTTGGTTGGCCAAAAAGGGCGTATGCGTTTTTTCCTGAATATATTCAGGAAAAAACGCATACGCCCTTTTTGGCCAAGTGCATCATTGTGGACGTTCTGCCTCTTTTCCTATGCTTTCAATGCAATTCCAGTCTACCTCCTGAAATCGGTTCCCTGCAATTCTGCCCCGCTTTCAAGTCCTCTTGGCAGCCTTACTTCAGTATATTTTTGGACGATAGCTGTCATTTATAACTCTGCAGGTTTGTGAATTACAGTGACCCTGAGCTCCTTTCTTCAACTCGCTTTCTTGTGACCTGGCCGCAACACCGCAGGATGGCTTCAGGCCCTAATCTGATTCTGGCATGGCACGCTGAGCCTTTGGTTAATTCCTCTTCCTGGTAGGAAATGAGAGTTAAATTTGTCCGTCCAGACACCTCCAGCTAGTCTCCGTTGGTTCTCGCTATTCCTGTTCATCTTCCGCAGAAATTGCAAACTGGGCCAAACAGGAGGTTAAAGGGACTGACTCTCCAAGTCGGGAGAGTGTTAGTAAAGCGTCTGGAATGTTGCACCCGAGTACCAGGGGAGGAAAACTGAGACATATTTGAACACGTCTCCCGATCACATGGTTGATCATACTCTAGGTTCCACATGCATGTTTTAGCTGAAGGAAGAATACCTTAAACCTGGAGAGTTTAGACCCGTGGAATGGGTACCATGCAATATGACTTCAAAGGGTCTTCATTTGCTCACCGAACCTCTCCAATCGTATCACTGCTGCGTTTATGCCCCTGTACACACGCTTGATTCTCTTTTGGAGACATAGCAATGCATAGGTTTTAAGATACTTACTAGTCAGGTACATTCTTAGGCGTTTAATATGGGGTGTTGAGTCCATTTCGTTGAGCAAGGAGTAGCTCCTCTCTATTCCATATTTGGCTTAAGGAACTTTATCTGTGCTCATTTCAATCTCTGGTTTTATGCAGCACCCCAACTCACCTTTCCCCTGAAGCAAGCATAAGTTGGTTTTCTAAATTTGAGACCCTGTTCTGTTTTGGAATGCAGTTCCTGTGTAGCCAAGTTTACATTCCGTGTATTAGTGATATCTTATGATGTTTCTTTTCTGTGTGACTTATTTCAGTTAGAATCATGGTACCTGAATCCACTCATTGTGCTGCTAAGGGCCTGATGACACAGATTTCATTGCTGAGTGATATTGCTTTGTAAGTAAATACCACAACTTCTTTCTCCATTTTTCACTTTCTGCGATGTTGAACTTGTACTGTAAATGAGGTTCTTGTAAACAGAGCCGTTCCAAACTTTGGGGTGGCTGTGTCTTTTTGATTTTAATTTCCCTAAGCTATAGGACCATAAGTGGAAGTGCCCTAGGTTGTGTTGCTTTGTTTTTTAGATGTTTCAGGAAACACCATACACTTCTCCTGAGTGGTTGTTGGCAATTTACATCCCGCCCATCAGCATAACAAGGCTCCCAGTTCTCCATGGCCTGTCCTGCCTTTCTGGATTTTACACTTTTTTCAGATGGCCCTTTTGACCAGGGAGAAGTGAGACTTCATTGTAGTGCAGATTTCCTTTGCAAGCTTGCTTGGTTGGCCAAAAAGGGCGTATGCGTTTTTTCCTGAATATATTCAGGAAAAAACGCATACGCCCTTTTTGGCCAAGTGCATCATTGTGGACGTTCTGCCTCTTTTCCTATGCTTTCAATGCAATTCCAGTCTACCTCCTGAAATCGGTTTCCTGCAATTCTGCCCCGCTTTCAAGTCCTCTTGGCAGCCTTACTTCAGTATATTTTTGGACGATAGCTGTCATTTATAACTCTGCAGGTTTGTGAATTACAGTGCCCCTGAGCTCCTTTCTTCAACTCGCTTTCTTTTGAGCTGGCCGCAACACCGCAGGATGGCTTCAGGCCCTAATCTCGTTCCGGTACAGCACGCTGAGCCTTTGGTTATTTCCTCTTCCTGGTGGGAAATTAGAGTTAAATTTGCCCGTCCAGATACCTCCAGCTAGCCTCTCATTGGTTCTCGCTATTCCTGTTCATCTTCCGCAGAAATTGCAAACTGGGCCAAACAGGAGGTTAAAGGCGCTGACTCTCCAAGTGGGGAGAGTGTTAGTAAAGCGTCTGGAATGTTGCACCCGAGTACCAGGGGAGGAAAACTGAGACATATTTGAACACGTCTCCCGTTCACATGGTTGATCATACTTGGGTTCCACATGCATGTTTTAGCTGAAGGAAGAATACCTTAAACATGGAGAGTTGAGACCCGTGGAATGGGTACCATGCAATATGTCTTCAAAGGGTCTTCATTTGCTCACCGAACCTCTCCAATCCTATCACTGCTGCGTTTATGCCCCTGTACACATGCTTGATTCTCTTTCGGAGACATAGCAATCCATAGGTTTTAAGATACTTACTAGTCAGGTACATTCTTAGGCGTTTAATATGCGGTGTTGAGTCCATTTCGTTGAGCAAGGAGTAGCTCTTGTCTATTCCATATTTGACTTAAGGAACTTTATCTGTGCTCATTTCAATCTCTGGTTTTATGCAGCACCCCAACTCACCTTTACCCTTAAGCAAGCATAAGTTGGTTTTCTAAATTTGAGACCCTGTTCTGTTCTGTAATTCAGTTCCTGTGTAGCCAAGTTTACATTCCGTGTATTACTGATATCTTATGATGTTTCATTTTCTGTGTGACTTATTTCAGTTAGAATCATCATACCTGAATCCACTCATTGTGATGCTAAGGGCCTGATGACATAGATTTCATTGCTGAGTGATATTGCTTTGTAAGTAAATACCACAACTTCTTTC
Organism: Stenella coeruleoalba; assembly: GCF_951394435.1. Lineage (NCBI taxonomy): Eukaryota > Metazoa > Chordata > Mammalia > Artiodactyla > Delphinidae > Stenella > Stenella coeruleoalba. The sequence goes on along the minus strand of NW_027646024.1, from coordinate 25,769 downwards.
TCCATTTTTCACTTTCTGCGATGTTGAACTTGTACTGTAAACGAGGTTCTTGTAAACAGAGGCGTCCCAAACTTTGGGGTGGCTGTGTCTTTTTGATTTTAATTTCCCTAAGCTATAGGACCATAAGTGGCAGTGCCCTAGGCTCTGTTGCTTTGTTTTTTAGATGTTTCAGGAAACACCATACACTTCTCCCGAGTGTCTGTTGGCAATTTACATCCCGCCCATCAGCATAACAAGGCTCCCAGTTCTCCATGGCCTGTCCTGCCTTTCTGGATTTTACACTTTTTTCAGATGGCCCTTTTGACTGGGGGGAAGTGAGACTTCATTGTAGTGCAGATTTCCTTTGCAAGCTTGCTTGTTTGGCCAAAAAGGGCGTATGCGTTTTGTCCTGAATATATTCAGGAAAAAACGCATACGCCCTTTTTGGCCAAGTGCATCATTGTGGACGTTCTGCCTCTTTTCCTATGCTTTCAATGCAATTCCAGTCTACCTCCTGAAATCGGTTCCCTGCAATTCTGCCCCGCTTTCAAGTCCTCTTGGCAGCCTTACTTCAGTATATTTTTGGACGATAGCTGTCATTTATAACTCTGCAGGTTTGTGAATTACAGTGACCCTGAGCTCCTTTCTTCAACTCGCTTTCTTGTGACCTGGCCGCAACACCGCAGGATGGCTTCAGGCCCTAATCTGATTCTGGCATGGCACGCTGAGCCTTTGGTTAATTCCTCTTCCTGGTAGGAAATGAGAGTTAAATATGTCCGTCCAGACACCTCCAGCTAGTCTCCGTTGGTTCTCGCTATTCCTGTTCATCTTCCGCAGAAATTGCAAACTGGGCCAAACAGGAGGTTAAAGGGACTGACTCTCCAAGTCGGGAGAGTGTTAGTAAAGCGTCTGGAATGTTGCACCCGAGTACCAGGGGAGGAAAACTGAGACATATTTGAACACGTGTCCCGATCACATGGTTGATCATACTCTAGGTTCCACATGCATGTTTTAGCTGAAGGAAGAATACCTTAAACGTAGGTAGTTGAAACACGTGGAATGGGTACCATGCAATATGAGTTCAAAGGGTCTTCATTTGCTCACCCAACCTCTCCAATCCTATCACTGCTGTGTTTATGCCCCTGTACACATGCTTGATTCTCTTTTGGAGACATAGCAATCCATAGGTTTTAAGATACTTACAAGTCAGGTACATTCTTAGGCGTTTAATATGCGTTGTTGAGTCCATTTCGTTGAGCAAGGAGTAGCTCTTGTCTATTCCATATTTGGCTTAAGGAACTTTATCTGTGCTCATTTCAATCTCTGGTTTTATGCAGCACCCCAACTCACCTTTACCCTTAAGCAAGCATAAGTTGGTTTTCTAAATTTGAGTCCCTGTTCTGTTCTGTAATTCAGTTCCTGTGTAGCCAAGTTTACATTCCGTGTATTACTGATATCTTATGATGTTTCTTTTTCTGTGTGACTTACTTCAGTTAGAATCATCATACCTGAATCCACTCATTGTGCTGCTAAGGGCCTGATGACACAGATTTCATTGCTGAGTGATATTGCTTTGTAAGTAAATACCACAACTTCTTTATCCATTTTTCACTTTCTGCAATGTTGAACTTGTACTGTAAACGAGGTTCTTGTAAACAGAGCCGTTCCAAACTTTGGGGTGGCTGTGTCTTTTTGATTTTAATTTCCCTAAGCTATAGGACCATAAGTGGAAGTGCCCTAGGCTCTGTTGCTTTGTTTTTTAGATGTTTCAGGAAACACCATACACTTCTCCCGAGTGGTTGTTGGCAATTTACATCCCGCCCATCAGCATAACAAGGCTCCCAGTTCTCCATGGCCTGTCCTGCCTTTCTGGATTTTACACTTTTTTCAGATGGCCCTTTTGACCGGGGGGAAGTGAGACTTCATTGTAGTGCAGATTTCCTTTGCAAGCTTGCTTGGTTGGCCAAAAAGGGCGTATGCGTTTTTTCCTGAATATATTCAGGAAAAAACGCATACGCCCTTTTTGGCCAAGTGCATCATTGTGGACGTTCTGCCTCTTTTCCTATGCTTTCAATGCAATTCCAGTCTACCTCCTGAAATCGGTTTCCTGCAATTCTGCCCCGCTTTCAAGTCCTCTTGGCAGCCTTACTTCAGTCTATTTTTGGACGATAGCTGTCATTTATAACTCTGCAGGTTTGTGAATTATAGTGCCCCTGAGCTCCTTTCTTCAACTCGCTTTCTTTTGAGCTGGCCGCAACACCGCAGGATGGCTTCAGGCCCTAATCTGGTTCCGGTACGGCACGCTGAGCCTTTGGTTATTTCCTCTTCCTGGTGGGAATTGAGAGTTAAATTTGCCCGTCCAGACACCTCCAGCTAGCCTCTCATTGGTTCTCGCTATTCCTGTTCATCTTCCACAGAAATTGCAAACTGGGCCAAACAGGAGGTTAAAGGCGCTGACTCTCCAAGTGGGGAGAGTGTTAGTAAAGCGTCTGGAATGTTGCACCCGAGTACCAGGGGAGGAAAACTGAGACATATTTGAACACGTCTCCCGTTCACATGGTTGATCATACTTGGGTTCCACATGCATGTTTTAGCTGAAGGAAGAATACCTTAAACCTGGAGAGTTGAGACCCGTGGAATGGGTACCATGCAATATGACTTCAAAGGGTCTTCATTTGCTCACCGAACCTCTCCAATCCTATCACTGCTGCGTTTATGCCCCAGTACACATGCTTGATTCTCTTTCGGAGACATAGCAATCCATAGGTTTTAAGATACTTACTAGTCAGGTACATTCTTAGGCGTTTAATATGCGGTGTTGAGTCCATTTCGTTGAGCAAGGAGTAGCTCTTGTCTATTCCATATTTGACTTAAGGAACTTTATCTGTGCTCATTTCAATCTCTGGTTTTATGCAGCACCCAAACTCACCTTTACCCTTAAGCAAGCATAAGTTGGTTTTCTAAATTTGAGAACCTGTTCTGTTTTGGAATGCAGTTCCTGTGTAGCCAAGTTTACATTCCGTGTATTAGTGATATCTTATGATGTTTCTTTTTCTGTGTGACTTATTTCAGTTAGAATCATCGTACGTGAATCCACTCATTATGCTGCTACGGGCCTGATGACATAGATTTCATTGCTGAGTGATACTGCATTGTACGTAAGTACCACAAGTTCTTTATCCATTTTTCACTTTTTGTGATATTGAACTTGTACGGGAAACGAGGTTCTTGTAAACGGAGGCGTCCCAAACTTTAGGGTGGTTGTGTCTTTTTGATTTTAATTTCCCTAAGCTATAGGACCATAAGTGGAAGTGCCCTAGGCTCTGTTGCTTTGTTTTTTAGATGTTTCAGGAAACACCATACACTTCTCCCGAGTGGTTGTTGGCAATTTACATCCCGCCCATCAGCATAACAAGGCTCCCAGTTCTCCATGGCCTGTCCTGCCTTTCTGGATTTTACACTTTTTTCAGATGGCCCTTTTGACCGGGGGGAAGTGAGACTTCATTGTAGTGCAGATTTCCTTTGCAAGCTTGCTTGGTTGGCCAAAAAGGGCGTATGCGTTTTTTCCTGAATATATTCAGGAAAAAACGCATACGCCCTTTTTGGCCAAGTGCATCATTGTGGACGTTCTGCCTCTTTTCCTATGCTTTCAATGCAATTCCAGTCTACCTCCTGAAATCGGTTTCCTGCAATTCTGCCCCGCTTTCAAGTCCTCTTGGCAGCCTTACTTCAGTCTATTTTTGGACGATAGCTGTCATTTATAACTCTGCAGGTTTGTGAATTACAGTGCCCCTGAGCTCCTTTCTTCAACTCGCTTTCTTGTGAGCTGGCCGCAACACCGCAGGATGGCTTCAGGCCCTAATCTGGTTCCGGCCCGGCATGCTGAGCCTTTGGTTAATTCCTCTTCCTGGTGGGAAATGAGAGTTAAATTTGCCCGTCCAGACACCTCCAGCTAGCCTCTCATTGGTTCTCGCTATTCCTGTTCATCTTCCGCAGAAATTGCAAACTGGGCCAAACAGGAGGTTAAAGGGACTGACTCTCCAAGTGGGGAGAGTGTTAGTAAAGCGTCTGGAATGTTGCACCCGAGTACCAGGGGAGGAAAACTGAGACATATTTGAACACGTCTCCCGATCACATGGTTGATCATACTCTGGGTTCCACATGCATGTTTTAGCTGAAGGAAGAATACCTAAAACCTGGGTAGTTGAAACCCGTGGAATGGTACCATGCAATATGACTTCAAAGGGTCTTCATTTGCTCACCGAACCTCTCCAATCCTATCACTGCTGCGTTTATGCCCCTGTACACACGCTTGATTCTCTTTTGGAGACATAGCAATCCATAGGTTTTAAGATACTTACTAGTCAGGTACATTCTTAGGCGTTTAATATGGGGTGTTGAGTCCATTTCGTTGAGCAAGGAGTAGCTCTTGTCTATTCCATATTTGGCTTAAGGAACTTTATCTGTGCTCATTTCAATCTCTGGTTTTATGCAGCACCCCAACTCACCTTTACCCTTAAGCAAGCATAAGTTTGTTTTCTAAACTTGAGACACTGTTCTGTTTTGTAATTCAGTTCATGTGTAGCCAAGTTCACATTCTGTGTATTAGTGATACCTTATGATGTTTCTTTTCTGTGTGACTTATGTCAGTTCGAATCATCATACCTGAATCCACTCATTATGCTGTTACGGGCCTGATGACATAGATTTCATTGCTGAGTGATATTGCATTGTACGTAAGTACCACAAGTTCTTTATCCATTTTTCACTTTCTGCGATATTGAACTTGTACTGTAAACGAGGTTCTTGTAAACAGAGCCGTCCCAAACTTTGGGGTGGCTGTGTCTTTTTGATTTTAATTTCCCTAAGGTATAGGACCATAAGTGGAAGTGCCCTAGGTTCTGTTGCTTTGTTTTTTAGATGTTTCAGGAAACACCATACACTTCTCCAAAGTGGCTGTTGGCAATTTACATCCCGCCCATCAGCCTAAGAAGGCTCCCAGTTCTCCATGGCCTGTCGTGCCTTTATGGATTTTACACTTTTTTCAGATGGCCCTTTTGACCAGGTGGAAATGAGACTTCATTGTAGTGCAGATTTCCTTTTCAAGCTTGCTTGGTTGGCCAAAAAGTGCGTATGCATTTTTTCCTGAATATATTCAGGAAAAAACGCATACGCCCTTTTTGGCCAAGTGCATCATTGTCGAGTTTCTGACTCTCTTCATATGCTTTCAATGCAATTCCAGTCTACCTCCTGAAATCGGTTTCCTGCAATTCTGCCTTGCTTTCAATGCCTCTTCATAGCCTTACCTCAATATATTTTTTAAAAATAGTTGGCCTTTATAACTCTGCAGGTTTTTGAATTGCAGTGGCCCTTAGCTCCATTTTTTAGCTCTTATTTTTGTGGTCTTGCCCCATAACCACAGGATTCCTTGAATCCCTATTTTTCTTCTGGGGCACCTTGCTGTGCCTTTGGTTAATTCTTCTTACTGATGTGATATTAGAGTGACATGTGCCCATTGAAACCGCTACAGCTAGTTTCTCACTGGTTCCCCCTATTCCCATTCATCCTCTGCACTAACTGCAGACTGTGCGATACCAGAACTTAAAGGCATTGACTCCATGTGGGGATGTTGTTAGTAAAGCGGCTGGAATGTCGATCCGGAGCCCCAGGAGAGGAAAAATGAGGTGCGTTTTAGAAACCTTTCCCGATCATATGGTATACCAGTCGCTGGGTTTCCCAAGCATGGTTTAGCTGTAGGAAGATTCCCTTCAACCTGGAGTGTTGGGACCCTTGGAATGAGTAGCATGAAGTATTGCATTAAACTTTCGGCAGTTGCTCACCAAAGCTCACCAATCCTCTCAGCCCCAAGTGTCCAGCCTTATGTCTTATCCAGCTGTGGGTTTATATGTGGTCAATCCAGGTTGCATCACAGCCCCTGAGCGAATTTTGTAAGAATTTTTCTCTCTTTCATTGTTTCAGCGTTTTGTTTTTAAAATTTATTTCTATAATGGGGTTTAGCTCCTTTTCACTGCTGTGTTTGTGCCGCTCTGCACACACTTGATTCCCTTATGGAGATATATCAATACATGGGTTTTAAGATTCTTATTCCTCAGATATATTTCTCTGCGGTGTATAGGGTGTGTTGAGGCCTGTTCATTGAGCAAGGTGTAGATCTTGTCTAATACCTATTTGGTTTATTGAACGGTATCTGTGCTAATTTCAAACTCTGGTTTTATGCATCACCCCACCTCTCCTTTCCCCTTAAGCTGACATAAGTGTGTTTTCTAAATGTGAGACACTGTTCTGTTCTGTAATTCATTTCTTGTGCAGCCATATTTACCCTCCCTCTATAAGTGATATCTTATGATATGTTTCTTTTTCTGTTTGACTTATTTCAAGTAGTATTATCGGACCTAAATCCACTCTTTATCCTTCTACTAGCCTTATTACATTGATTTCATGGTGAAGAGATATTCCATTGTACATAAGTACCACATCTTCTTTATCCATTGTTCTCTTTCCTGGGATATTTAAGGTGTACTGAAGTTGAGGTTCTTGTAAACAGAGTAGCCCTAAACTGTGGTGTGCTTGTGTCTTGTTGATTTTTAGACTTCCCTAGATATACTCCCATGATTGGAAGTGTCCTATGCTCTGTAGCTCTGTTTTTTAGATGATTTAGGAACCACCATACACTTCTCCAGAGTGGCTCTCGGCAGTTCACACACTGCCCATCAGCGTATAAAGGCTCCCTGTTCTCCATGGCCTGTCCTGCATTTCTGGTTTTTACAATTTTTTAGGATGGCCCTTTTGACCGGTGGGAAGTGAGACTTCTTTGTTGTGCACATTTGCATTGCTTGCTTGCTTCGTTGCCCATAAAGTGCGTATGCGTTTTTTCCTGGATATAATCAGGAAAAAACGCATACGCCCTTTTGGGCCAACTGCATCATTGTCGAAATTCTGCCGCTTTTCATGTGCGTTAAAGACGAGTCCAATCTATCTCTTGAAATCTGTTTCTTGCAATTCTGTCTTGCATTCAGATCCTCTTCTTTGCCTTACCTCAACATATTTTTGGACGTTAGTTTTCATTTATAACTCTGCAGGTTTGTGAATTGCAGTGACCCTGAGCTCCATTTTTTAAGTTGCTCTTTTGTGAGCTGGCCTCAAACCCGCAGGATTGCTTCAGGCCCTATTTTGGCTCCGGCGAGGCAGGCTGAGCCTTTCTTTAATTCTTATTCTTAATGGGAAATTAGAGTGATATGTGCCCGTCCAAACCCCTACAACTCTTCTCTCATTGGTTCCCCCTCTTCCCGTTCATCCTCCTCACAATTTGCAAAATGTGTGAAACAGAAGTTTAAATGTGCTGATTCTCCAAGTGGGGAGATTCTAAGTAGCGTGGCTGGAATGGTGAACAGGAGCACCAGGAGAGGATAAATGAGGTGCATTTTAGACACATCTCCCGATCACATGGTGTACAGTCCTCTGGGTTTTCCATGCATGTTTTAGCTGTAGGAAGATCCCTTGAACCTGCAGATTTGGGACCCATTGAATGGGTACCAGGTAGTATTACTTTAAAGGGTGTGCATTTCCTCACCCAACCTCACATTTCTCTTAGCGCAAACAGTTTCCAGCCTTATGTCTCATCCTGCTGTGGGTCTAGATGTGTTCAATCCATGTTGCATCACCGTCCCTGAGGAAAAGTTGTAAGAGGTTTTCTCTGTCTCTCTGTCGTTTATTTTTTTCAATTTATTACTATATTGGTTACAGCTGATTTTCAAAGCTCTGTTTCTTGCTGCTGTACATCCACTTGATTCACGTACAGAGAGACATCAATAAATTCTTTTTCAGATTCTTACCAGTCGTATATATTCTTTTCCGGTGACTTGAGTGTGCTGAGTGCAGTTCTTTTAGCTACCGTGTAGGCCTTGTTGATTATCAGTTTGGTATTTGGAATGGTATCTTTGCTAATTTCAACCTCCTGGATGATGCCTCACCCCTCCCCACCTTTCCCGTTTAGCAGCCTTATGCGTGTTTTCTACATATTTGACTATGTTTTTGTTTTGTAATTTATTTCATGTGTAGCCATTTTGGATTCCACCTTTAAGTGATATCTTATGATATGTGTCTTTTTCTTTTTGAATTCTGTCACTTAGAATGATCATACGTAACTCCTCCGGAGTCGTTACAACTGGCCATATTTCATTGATTTCCAGGCTGAATAATATTCCACTCTACCTAAGTACCACATCTCTATCCATTTTTTCCCTCCAGAGACATTTAAGTTATATCCTAGTCGAGGATCTTTTAAACAGAGAGGGGGTAAACATTGGGGTGCCTGTGTCCTCTCGATTTTTGTTTTTCCCAAGATATACGCCCTTGAGTGCAAGTGCCCTATGCTCTGTAGCTCATTTTTTAGATGCTTTAGTAAACACAATACACTTCTCCAGAATGGCCGTTGGCAATATACATTTCCACTATAAGTCTCACAGGGCTCCCTCTTCTCGTTGCCCTGTCCTGCATTTCTGTTGTTTACGCTTTATGAGGATGGCTCTTCTGACTGATGCGAAGTGATATCTTTTGTAGTATTGACTTCCAGTGCCCCCCTGTTTGGTTGGCTAAAAAAGTGTATGCCCTTTTCTTGAATATATACAGAAAAGAACGCATACACCCTTTTTGGCCAACTGCAATGTTGGCAATGTTCAGCTCCTTTTCTTGTGCTTAATGGCGAGTCCTTTCTACCTCCTCAAATCCCTTTCCTGCCATTCTCCCTTGCTTACAAGTCCTTTTCTCTGACTTTCCTCAAGACATTTTTCAGTGATGGATATTTTCAACTCTGCAGTTTTGTGAATTTTACTGCCCCTGAGTTCCATTGTTCAACTCGTGTTTATGGGAACTGGCCACAAAGCAGCGGGATTTCCTCAAGCCCTATACTGTTTCCATGGGCAACCCTAGCCTTTGGTCAATTCGTCTTCCTGATTGGAAATTAGAGTGACATGTGCCTGTCTGAACACCTAGGACTTGTCTCTCATTGTTCCTCATCCTTCCGCTTCATCCTCTGGACAAATTCCAAACTGTACGCAAAAGGATGTTGACAGTGCTGACATCTCCAAGTGGGGAGACTGTTAGTAAAGACGCTGGAGGGGTGAACCCGAGCACCAGGAGATGAGGAGATGAGATGCCTTTTCCAAACTCTTCCCGATCAGACGGTATACCATCCTCTGGGTGTGACAGACATGTTTTAGCAGTAGGAAGAGTCCCATTCATGTAAGGAGAACACCAGGGCTTTTTCAAAATCAGTGTCTCCCCGAAACCCAAACTGGGGAAGTTTTTAAGCTACGGCTACACATATGTTCATTAAGGGCCTTGGGGAGTAGGCAGAGTCCAAACTTTAGATGATTGAAGTCTTCAGGGTCAGAAGCACTCACCACCAGCTTCCCTTAGGCTACACTTTAACTGTCATTGATAGATGATGTCAATAAAAATATCTATTCTTTTTCAGATTATTTCCCCTTATAGGTTATTGCAAAATGTTGAGTGTAGTTCCCTGTGCTATACAGTAGTTCCTTGTTGATGATCTATTTTATACATAGCAGTGTGTATGTGTTCATTCCAAACTGTTAATTTATCCCTCCTCCCACCTTTCCCCTTTGGTAATAATAAATTATAAGATTTTATACTTCTCAGAAATGGGGGAGCTGAAAGAGAGGTATCATTTTCAATGGAAAAGCATTTAAAACAAGATTGAAGGTTTAACCAAGATTATTAGCTGTACATCCTTGGAAAGAAATCACTTCGTTTCTCTAATATTGACCTGACAAATAAGACAAACCTTTTCACTGAACTTGCTTATAAAAAGTGATGGAAATATCAAATGGAAGTGTTAAAAACATCTTATTTTACCCGAGCCTTATACACTGTTCTATGTTAACTACAGTTTGGCTCACACATCTGTTCATTGAGGTTACAATAGTCTCAATTTCTGTTACTGATCCTCCAGAGTGGACCCCAACAAGTGTCCCCCTGCCCAGTGTCATTGGGGCCAACAGATCGAGACTGAGTTTGGTTCACAAGCAAAGGAAACTTTATATTTTGATCAGAGAATGGAGAGGTGAGAGCATGCACTACCCCGTGGGCTGTGGGCTGGGCTGCTGTGTAGAGATCCTGTCAGAGTCAGTGGGAGGGAGGGAGGCGGCGGAGCTCTCGAGGGCCGGGTTGGCTGTAGCTCAGGCTCTATATCGTGGAGTCTGCACTGGGCCCCAGGAGCTGAGGTGTCGACCCAGCCATTCTGCACTAGGAAATCTGGTCTGAAGTGCCGGGTGTGGAACCTCTGCATGCGGGACCCTAGGAGCACGTGAAATTAGACAAAGCACAAAGGATAAAAAAGGTTAGACTTGACTTTATTGCCCAGATTCTATTTTTATCTCCCAGGGATTTTTAATGGGCTTTGCTGGGGACAAACCCCTCCTCTGCCTTTTGTCCCGTTCCTCATTCTTGGAGTGCTGAGGGTGCAGACCCTTCTTCTGTAACTGCTGAGTGCTGAGTTGGGAGCCCTCATACCCTGGGGCGAGGGTCAGAGCTTCTCCCCAGCAGCCTCCCGGTGACGTTGATTGTCCCCAGGACCCCTGCCTCCCTGCTCGTCCACCTGAGCACCAGCATTGGAAGTGTTATAGATTCTAATGACCTTTAAGGGTCCAGGAAAGAGATGTGCAGAGACGCTGTGGGGGCCGGTTTCACCCCGCCCCACATTTGTTCGGCCACCTTAGGCTGACCGTCTCTGCCAGCCTAGATGCTCTGACCAGTAGTCTGCGCTTTCTTCAATTAGGCCCCTGAATTAACGTACAAACAGCACCAGGTGTCAGAGCCCTGCCCGCTCAACTCCCAGACAGTCCAGGGTCAGTGGTGACCAAGGACCATGATGGCTACTGAGTCAACAGCCTTTTGAAGTAAACAGGAGTCCAGCCGGTCTTATTGGCCACCATCATCACGGTGTCTGTAGGCTTTTCTATGGTGACAGTGTGGTATACTGTTCCCCCGCCAAGATTATTAGCTCCCCTCTGGGTGCAGTAAGTCCTGCAAGCAGTAGTCTACTCTTTTGGGACACACTCTTGTTGTTTTATGAGAGAAACTCCAGGTCAAGTGATGTTCACACGAGTCGTCATGGTGCCCTGTTGCCCCCGGTTATCTCTCTGGATGTTGGAGTTGGAGGGCCTCCTCACTCGAGGTCGGTGTGCCCACGGAGCGAACCCTGCAACTTCAGGGCATGGTTGGTGGTTAGGATCACCACGTGGGGTCCTTTTCCCTTAGGAGGGAGGTGGCCTTTTGGGCTGCTGATTTCCAGGTTTTTAGATACCGCCAGTATCTTGGCCAGATGTGGCAGTGGGCCAAGCCCCTTAGTGACCGTAGTTTATCCTACCTGGATGGCATTCTTGCATTGTTCCATTTCAAGTGGTCCCAGTTTTTGCACTAATTCTCCAATGGCGATTCACCTTTCACCGGGAATGTAAAGGTCAAAGGGTTTAGCTAAATTAGGGAGTTCCAGGGCAAGGGTCTGAATTGACTGCTCTTTCCATTCTTGAAAGGCCACTTCTGGATTCTATTCAAAAGGATCATCATCTTTTCCTTTCAGTGTTTCATATAGAGGCCCAGCTAGTAGACTGTAGCTAGGGATCCAGAAGCAGCAAACCCTGGCCTCCCCAGGAACCCCTAAGCTGTCTTCTAGTTTTAGAAAGGGGTAAGGCTGAAAATGGTTTCTTCCCTTTCCTGGGATGGGCTTCTCTGACCTTCTGTGAGAATGAAGCCCAGGCAGGTCACCGCAGTCTGTGATATTTGAGCTTTTTCTTGGACAACTTCTATCCTTTATTGGCTTGGTAGTTCAGAGGCCTCCTTAGTAGGGCTGGTGATCAGAATGTCGTCTGCATATTGAAGGAGGGTTTCCTTTTCCAGAGGTAGAACTTTTAGGTCTTTAGCTAAGCTTTCCCCAAAGATGGTGTGGGAATTTTTGCACCCTTGGGGCCAGACGGCCCGGAAGTATTGTTTTAGTTGTATGTTGAGTCCTGCCACTCACAAGCCAAAATTTCTTGTGACTCTGGGACTAATGGAATACAAAAGAAGGCATCATTGAAGACTAATACAGAATACCATGTCCTGGTGGTTGGTAGAATGACCAGCAGGGTGTAGGAATTAGGAGCAACTGGAGGTATATCCTCGGTGGCTTCACTGACTGTCCTGACATCCTTTACCAGGTCCCCAGCAGCCCATGGGGCTCTCGTGGTCAGACCAATCCCAGAATATGGAGCTCACCTGGGCAGGTACCCCACCCCCACCCCAGCCCTCGGGGCTCTCGTGGTCAGGCCCCTCCCAGGATACAGAGCTACCCTTGCAGGTACCGTGGCAGGGCTGGGCACACAGGAACCGTGCACATAGCCCTCATTGCAGAGCACCCCCAGCTCACCTGTCGCTCAGAGCTGACACAGAGCACCTCAGAGCAGGACTTGAACTAACAAACAGCAGCTGCGACAGGTCTGTGACCCTGGGCATCACTCCGTGAGGCCTCCCTCCACCTGGTCTTCCAGAGACTTCCACTGCACCCGGGGCACCAGGCCTCTGTCTCCAACCACCACCCACCCCTCCTCTCCCTGACTCCTGGGTTCCTCTCATTAGGAGAGGGTTTTCTTGAAGTTGTCTCCCACTCATGGGCCAGATAAAATGATTAGAAAACAAGCCAAAGCTGCAGCCCCTTGTCTATCCTGACTCTCAGGAGCCCACACCTGTTCCTTGGACCTGGCCGGTTCAGCAAGTTCCATTTTCTGCAACTGTGAGCCCCTGAGGGGTGATGATTGGCTGACCTGGGCAGCCTTACCGTGCCGGCCAGCCCTCCCCAGGTGTGCCTGGGTTGAGATCAATATAAATACCACTCCAGGCAGCAAGAGCCCCTGCAGCCGTGCCTGACGCCATTTTCTCTGCCCTGTCAGCAGTCTCGGGGCTGGGCTGGTGGGAGGGAGTGAGAGGCCACGGCTTTGTGGGTGGCCCAGTGTGAGTGGGGCTCTGCTGGACTTTCTGCAGCAGTTGCCAGGCTGCCACCTGCTAAAGAAGAGGATGTGTCACCCATACCTGCTGCTGGAATTTCTCCCTGGGCAGAGGTGAGGAAGGAAAAAAGCAGTGGGGGCAGGGACAGGACGGGTATCTCAGGCAGGGAAATGGAAATCTTCCAGAAGAGCACCCAGGGCCAGGACCATCCTGGCTGGCCTGCAGGCACCAAGTCGGCCGGCATGCTGTCACTCGTGTGGCTCTATGGCCCTTCCTCTAGGCTTTCAAGTCCTTGTATATATTCAGGTGTTTTACCTGGGACGGGTGGGAATAGTTCAGCAGCAACTGGCCTGGGGCTCAGCTCACGTTTACTCACAGATGCCTCGGCACGGTGCCCCAGCTTTGCAATGAGGACGCTTGTTGCGTGGGGGCTGCTGGCTGAATGGGAGACGATTCCCCACCACTGACCAACTTCAGAATTGTTTACAACTGGAGCAAGTGCCCTGATACGGTTTTCCTCTGTGTAACTGGTGGGTTCTGTGTTTTTTTTCTCTTTTTCGTTTTTGGTTCAAGGTAGATTTTATTCCTCTTTTTTGTATTTACAGATATAAGCATGGAAATAATTTATTCATATAAATACATGTATGTGCAGGGAATAATTGTTTTTTCTGTTTTATTTTTTAAATTTTACTTCTTTTTAATTTTGAATTTTATTTTATATTTTTATACAGCAGGTTCTTATTGGTTATCTATTTTATACATATAAATGTATACATGCCAATCCCAGTCTCTCAACTCCTCCCACCACCACCCCCCCAACAGCTTTCCCCCCTTGTTGTCCATACGTTTGTTGTCTACATCTGTTGCTCTATTTATGCCTTGCAAAATGGTTAATCTGTACAGTTTTTCTAGGTTCCACATATATGCATGAATATACAAGATTTGTTTTTCTCTTTCTGACTTACTTCACTCTGTATGACAGTCTCTAGATCCATCGACGTCTCTACAAATGACCCAATTTCATTCCTTTTCATGGCTTAGTAATATTCCATTTTATATATGTACCACAGCTTTATGCATTCGTCTGTCTGTGGGCATTTAGGTTGCTTCCATTACCTCGATATTGTAAATAGTGATGCAATGAACATTGCGGTGAATGACTCTTTTTGATTTATGGTTTTGTCTGGGTATATGTCCAGTACTGGGATTGCTGTATCATATGGTAATTCTATTGTTAGTTTCTTAAGAAATTCCATATTGTTCTCCATAATGACTGTATCAATTTATATTCCCAACAATAGTGGAAGAGGGTTCCTTTTCTCCACACCCTTTCCAGCATTTTTTGTTTGTAGATTTTCAATGATGCCTATTCTACCAGGTGTGAGGTGATACCTCATTGTTGAATCCATTTCGTTGAGCAAGGGGTAGCTCTTGTCTATTACATATTTGGCTTATGGAACGGTATCTGTGCTAATTTCAAACTCTGCTTTTATGCAGCACCCCAACTCACCTTCCCCCTTAAGCAGGCATAAGTTGGTTTTCTAAACTTGAGACCCTGTTCTGTTTTGTAATTCAGTTCATGTGTAGCCAAGTTCACATTCCGTGTATTAGTGATACCTTATGATGTTTCATTTTCTGTGTGACTTATTTCACTTAGAATCATCGTGCCTCAATCCACTCATTATGCTGGTACGGGCCTGGTGACATAGATTTCATTGCTGAGTGGTATTCTGTTGTACAGAAGTACTGCAACTTCTTTATCCATTATTTGCTCTCTGGGATATTTAACTTGTGCCGTAGAAGAGATTCCTGTAAAAAGAGCCGTCCCAAATTTTGGGGTTGCTGTGTCTTTTTGATATTAATTTCCCTAAGCTATAGGACCATAAGTGGAAGTGCCCTAGGCTCTGTTGCTTTGTTTTTTAGATGTTTCAGGAAACACCATAAACTTCTCCCGAGTGGTTTTTGGCAATTTACATCCCGCCCATCAGCATAACAAGGCTCCCAGTTCTCCATGGCCTGTCCTGCCTTTCTGGATTTTACACTTTTTTCAGATGGCCCTTTTGACCGGGGGGAAGTGAGACTTCATTGTAGTGCAGATTTCCTTTGCAAGCTTGCTTGGTTGGCCAAAAAGGGCGTATGCGTTTTTTCCTGAATATATTCAGGAAAAAACGCATACGCCCTTTTGGCAAAGTGCATCATTGTGGACGTTCTGCCTCTTTTCCTACGCTTTCAATGCAATTCCAGTCTACCTCCTGAAATCGGTATCCTGCAATTCTGCCCCGCTTTCAAGTCCTCTTGGAAGCCTTACTTCAGTATATTTTTGGACGATAGCTGTCATTTATAACTCTGCAGGTTTGTGAATTACAGAGACACTGAGCTCCTTTCTTCAACTCGCTTTCTTTTGAGCTGGCCGCAACACCGCAGGATGGCTTCAGGCCCTAATCTGGTTCTGGCACGGCACGCTGAGCCTTTGGTTATTTCCTCTTCCTGGTGGGAAATGAGAGTTAAATTTGCCCGTCCAGACACCTCCAGCTAGTCTCTCATTGGTTCTCCCTATTCCTGTTCATCTTCCGCAGAAATTGCAAACTGGGCCAAACAGGAGGTTAAAGGTTCTGACTCTCCAAGTCGGGAGAGTGTTAGTAAAGGGTCTGGAATGTTGCACCCGAGTACCAGGGTACGAAAACTGAGACATATTTGAACACGTCTCCCGTTCACACGGTTGATCATACTCTGGGTTCCACATGCATGTTTTAGCTGAAGGAAGAATACCTTAAACCTGGAGAGTTGAGACCCGTGGAATGGGTACCATGCAATATGACTTCTAAGGGTCTTCATTTGCTCACCGAACCTCTCCAATCCTATCACTGCTGCGTTTATGCCCCTGTACACACGCTTGATTCTCTTTCGGAGACATAGCAATCCATAGGTTTTAAGATACTTACTAGTCAGGTACATTCTTAGGCGTTTAATATGGGGTGTTGAGTCCATTTCGTTGAGCAAGGAGTAGCTCTTGTCTATTCCATATTTGGCTTAAGGAACTTTATCTGTGCTCATTTCAATCTCTGGTTTTATGCAGCACCCCAACTCACCTTCCCCCTTAAGCAAGCGTAAGTTGGTTTTCTAAACTTGAGACACTGTTCTGTTTTGTAATTCAGTTCATGTGTAGCCAAGTTCACATTCTGTGTATTAGTGATACCTTATGATGTTTCTTTTCTGTGTGACTTATTTCAGTTCGAATCATCATACCTGAATCCACTCATTATGCTGCTACGGGCCTGATGACATAGATTTCATTGCTGAGTGATATTGCATTGTACGTAAGTACCACAAGTTCTTTATCCATTTTTCACTTTCTGCGATATTGAACTTGTACCGTAAACGAGGTTCTTGTAAACAGAGCCGTCCCAAACTTTGGGGTGGCTGTGTCTTTTTGATTTTAATTTCCCTAAGCTATAGGACCATAAGTGGAAGTGCCCTAGGCTCTGTTGCTTTGTTTTTTAGATGTTTCAGGAAACACCATACACTTCTCCAGAGTGGCTGTTGGCAATTTACATCCCGCCCATCAGCATAAGAAGGCTCCCAGTTCTCCATGGCCTGTCCTGCCTTTCTGGATTTTACACTTTTTTCAGATGGCCCTTTTGACCGGGTGGAAGTGAGACTTCATTGTAGTGCAGATTTCCTTTGCAAGCTTGCTTGGTTGGCCAAAAAGGGCGTATGCGTTTTTTCCTGAATATATTCAGGAAAAAACGCATACGCCCTTTTTGGCCAAGTGCATCATTGTCGAGTTTCTGACTCTCTTCATATGCTTTCAATGCAATTCCAGTCTACCTCCTGAAATCGGTTTCCTGCAATTCTGCCTTGCTTTCAATGCCTCTTCATAGCCTTACCTCAATATATTTTTTAAAAATAGTTGGCCTTTATAACTCTGCAGGTTTTTGAATTGCAGTGGCCCTTAGCTCCATTTTTTAGCTCTTATTTTTGTGGTCTTGCCCCATAACCACAGGATTCCTTGAAGCCCTATTTTTCTTCTGGGGCACCTGCTGTGCCTTTGGTTAATTCTTCTTACTGATGTGATATTAGAGTGACATGTGCCCATTGAAACCGCTACAGCTAGTTTCTCACTGGTTCCCCCTATTCCCATTCATCCTCTGCACTAACTGCAGACTGTGCGATACCAGAACTTAAAGGCATTGACTCCATGTGGGGATGTTGTTAGTAAAGCGGCTGGAATGTCGATCTGGAGCCCCAGGAGGGGAAAAATGAGGTGCGTTTTAGAAACCTTTCCCGATCATATGGTATACCAGTCGCTGGGTTTCCCAAGCATGGTTTAGCTGTAGGAAGATTCCCTTCAACCTGGAGTGTTGGGACCCTTGGACTGAGTAGCATGAAGTATTGCATTAAACTTTCGGCAGTTGCTCACCAAAGCTCACCAATCCTGTCAGCCCCAAGTGTCCAGCCTTATGTCTTATCCAGCTGTGGGTTTATATGTGGTCAATCCAGGTTGCATCACAGCCCCTGAGCGAATTTTGTAAGAATTTTTCTCTCTTTCATTGTTTCAGCGTTTTGTTTTTAAAATTTATTTCTATAATGGGGTTTAGCTCCTTTTCACTGCTGTGTTTGTGCCGCTCTGCACACACTTGATTCCCTTATGGAGATATATCAATACATGGGTTTTAAGATTCTTATTCCTCAGATATATTTCTCTGCGGTGTATAGGGTGTGTTGAGGCCTGTTCATTGAGCAAGGTGTAGATCTTGTCTAATACCTATTTGGTTTATTGAACGGTATCTGTGCTAATTTCAAACTCTGGTTTTATGCATCACCCCACCTCTCCTTTCCCCTTAAGCTGACATAAGCGTGTTTTCTAAATGTGAGACACTGTTCTGTTCTGTAATTCATTTCTTGTGCAGCCATATTTACCCTCCCTCTATAAGTGATATCTTATGATATGTTTCTTTTTCTGTTTGACTTATTTCAAGTAGTATTATCGGACCTAAATCCACTCTTTATCCTTCTACTAGCCTTATTACATTGATTTCATGGTGAAGAGATATTCCATTGTACATAAGTACCACATCTTCTTTATCCATTGTTCTCTTTCCTGGGATATTTAAGGTGTACTGAAGTTGAGGTTCTTGTAAACAGAGTAGCCCTAAACTGTGGTGTGCTTGTGTCTTGTTGATTTTTAGACTTCCCTAGATATACTCCCATGATTGGAAGTGTCCTATGCTCTGTAGCTCTGTTTTTTAGATGATTTAGGAACCACCATACACTTCTCCAGAGTGGCTCTCGGCAGTTCACACACTGCCCATCAGCGTATAAAGGCTCCCTGTTCTCCATGGCCTGTCCTGCATTTCTGGTTTTTACAATTTTTTAGGATGGCCCTTTTGACCGGTGGGAAGTGAGACTTCTTTGTTGTGCACATTTGCATTGCTTGCTTGCTTCGTTGCCCATAAAGTGCGTATGCGTTTTTTCCTGGATATAATCAGGAAAAAACGCATACGCCCTTTTGGGCCAACTGCATCATTGTCGAAATTCTGCCGCTTTTCATGTGCGTTAAAGACGAGTCCAATCTATCTCTTGAAATCTGTTTCTTGCAATTCTGTCTTGCATTCAGATCCTCTTCTTTGCCTTACCTCAACATATTTTTGGACGTTAGTTTTCATTTATAACTCTGCAGGTTTGTGAATTGCAGTGACCCTGAGCTCCATTTTTTAAGTTGCTCTTTTGTGAGCTGGCCTCAAACCCGCAGGATTGCTTCAGGCCCTATTTTGGCTCCGGCGAGGCAGGCTGAGCCTTTCTTTAATTCTTATTCTTAATGGGAAATTAGAGTGATATGTGCCCGTCCAAACCCCTACAACTCTTCTCTCATTGGTTCCCCCTCTTCCCGTTCATCCTCCTCACAATTTGCAAAATGTGTGAAACAGAAGTTTAAATGTGCTGATTCTCCAAGTGGGGAGATTCTAAGTAGCGTGGCTGGAATGGTGAACAGGAGCACCAGGAGAGGATAAATGAGGTGCATTTTAGACACATCTCCCGATCACATGGTGTACAGTCCTCTGGGTTTTCCATGCATGTTTTAGCTGTAGGAAGATCCCTTGAACCTGCAGATTTGGGACCCATTGAATGGGTACCAGGTAGTATTACTTTAAAGGGTGTGCATTTCCTCACCCAACCTCACATTTCTCTTAGCGCAAACAGTTTCCAGCCTTATGTCTCATCCTGCTGTGGGTCTAGATGTGTTCAATCCATGTTGCATCACCGTCCCTGAGGAAAAGTTGTAAGAGGTTTTCTCTGTCTCTCTGTCGTTTATTTTTTTCAATTTATTACTATATTGGTTACAGCTGATTTTCAAAGCTCTGTTTCTTGCTGCTGTACATCCACTTGATTCACGTACAGAGAGACATCAATAAATTCTTTTTCAGATTCTTACCAGTCGTATATATTCTTTTCCGGTGACTTGAGTGTGCTGAGTGCAGTTCTTTTAGCTACCGTGTAAGCCTTGTTGATTATCAGTTTGGTATTTGGAATGGTATCTTTGCTAATTTCAACCTCCTGGATGATGCCTCACCCCTCCCCACCTTTCCCGTTTAGCAGCCTTATGCGTGTTTTCTACATATTTGACTATGTTTTTGTTTTGTAATTTATTTCATGTGTAGCCATTTTGGATTCCACCTTTAAGTGATATCTTATGATATGTGTCTTTTTCTTTTTGAATTCTGTCACTTAGAATGATCATACGTAACTCCTCCGGAGTTGTTACAACTGGCCATATTTCATTGATTTCCAGGCTGAATAATATTCCACTCTACCTAAGTACCACATCTCTATCCATTTTTTCCCTCCAGAGACATTTAAGTTATATCCTAGTCGAGGATCTTTTAAACAGAGAGGGGGTAAACATTGGGGTGCCTGTGTCCTCTCGATTTTTGTTTTTCCCAAGATATACGCCCATGAGTGCAAGTGCCCTATGCTCTGTAGCTCATTTTTTAGATGCTTTAGTAAACACAATACACTTCTCCAGAATGGCCGTTGGCAATATACATTTCCACTATAAGTCTCACAGGGCTCCCTCTTCTCGTTGCCCTGTCCTGCATTTCTGTTGTTTACGCTTTATGAGGATGGCTCTTCTGACTGATGCGAAGTGATATCTTTTGTAGTATTGACTTCCAGTGCCCACCTGTTTGGTTGGCTAAAAAAGTGTATGCCCTTTTCTTGAATATATACAGAAAAGAACGCATACACCCTTTTTGGCCAACTGCAATGTTGGCAATGTTGGCAATGTTCAGCTCCTTTTCTTGTGCTTAATGGCGAGTCCTTTCTACCTCCTCAAATCCCTTTCCTGCCATTCTCCCTTGCTTACAAGTCCTTTTCTCTGACTTTCCTCAAGACATTTTTCAGTGATGGATATTTTCAACTCTGCAGTTTTGTGAATTTTACTGCCCCTGAGTTCCATTGTTCAACTTGTGTTTATGGGAACTGGCCACAAAGCAGCGGGATTTCCTCAAGCCCTATACTGTTTCCATGGGCAACCCTAGCCTTTGGTCAATTCGTCTTCCTGATTGGAAATTAGAGTGACATGTGCCTGTCTGAACACCTAGGACTTGTCTCTCATTGTTCCTCATCCTTCCGCTTCATCCTCTGGACAAATTCCAAACTGTACGCAACAGGATGTTGACAGTGCTGACATCTCCAAGTGGGGAGACTGTTAGTAAAGACGCTGGAGGGGTGAACCCGAGCACCAGGAGATGAGGAGATGAGATGCCTTTTCCAAACTCTTCCCGATCAGACGGTATACCATCCTCTGGGTGTGACAGACATGTTTTAGCAGTAGGAAGAGTCCCATTCATGTAAGGAGAACACCAGGGCTTTTTCAAAATCAGTGTCTCCCCGAAACCCAAACTGGGGAAGTTTTTAAGCTACGGCTACACATATGTTCATTAAGGGCCTTGGGAAGTAGGCAGAGTCCAAACTTTAGATGATTGAAGTCTTCAGGGTCAGAAGCACTCACCACCAGCTTCCCTTAGGCTACACTTTAACTATCATTGATAGATGATGTCAATAAAAATATCTATTCTTTTTCAGATTATTTCCCCTTATAGGTTATTGCAAAATGTTGAGTGTAGTTCCCTGTGCTATACAGTAGTTCCTTGTTGATGATCTATTTTATACATAGCAGTGTGTATGTGTTCATTCCAAACTGTTAATTTATCCCTCCTCCCACCTTTCCCCTTTGGTAATAATAAATTATAAGATTTTATACTTCTCAGAAATGGGGGAGCTGAAAGAGAGGTATCATTTTCAATGGAAAAGCATTTAAAACAAGATTGAAGGTTTAACCAAGATTATTAGCTGTACATCCTTGGAAAGAAATCACTTCGTTTCTCTAATATTGACCTGACAAATAAGACAAACCTTTTCACTGAACTTGCTTATAAAAAGTGATGGAAATATCAAATGGAAGTGTTGAAAACATCTTATTTTACCCGAGCCTTATACACTGTTCTATGTTAACTACAGTTTGGCTCACACATCTGTTCATTGAGGTTACAATAGTCTCAATTTCTGTTACTGATCCTCCAGAGTGGACCCCAACAAGTGTCCCCCTGCCCAGTGTCATTGGGGCCAACAGATCGAGACTGAGTTTGGTTCACAAGCAAAGGAAACTTTATATTTTGATCAGAGAATGGAGAGGTGAGAGCATGCACTACCCCGTGGGCTGTGGGCTGGGCTGCTGTGTAGAGATCCTGTCAGAGTCAGTGGGAGGGAGGGAGGCGGCGGAGCTCTCGAGGGCCGGGTTGGCTGTAGCTCAGGCTCTATATCGTGGAGTCTGCACTGGGCCCCAGGAGCTGAGGTGTCGACCCAGCCATTCTGCACTAGGAAATCTGGTCTGAAGTGCCGAGTGTGGAACCTCTGCATGCGGGACCCTAGGAGCACGTGAAATTAGACAAAGCACAAAGGATAAAAAAGGTTAGACTTGACTTTATTGCCCAGATTCTATTTTTATCTCCCAGGGATTTTTAATGGGCTTTGCTGGGGACAAACCCCTCCTCTGCCTTTTGTCCCGTTCCTCATTCTTGGAGTGCTGAGGGTGCAGACCCTTCTTCTGTAACTGCTGAGTGCTGAGTTGGGAGCCCTCATACCCTGGGGCGAGGGTCAGAGCTTCTCCCCAGCAGCCTCCTGGTGACGTTGATTGTCCCCAGGACCCCTGCCTCCCTGCTCGTCCACCTGAGCACCAGCATTGGAAGTGTTATAGATTCTAATGACCTTTAAGGGTCCAGGAAAGAGATGTGCAGAGACGCTGTGGGGGCCGGTTTCACCCCGCCCCACATTTGTTCGGCCACCTTAGGCTGACCGTCTCTGCCAGCCTAGATGCTCTGACCAGTAGTCTGCGCTTTCTTCAATTAGGCCCCTGAATTAACGTACAAACAGCACCAGGTGTCAGAGCCCTGCCCGCTCAACTCCCAGACAGTCCAGGGTCAGTGGTGACCAAGGACCATGATGGCTACTGAGTCAACAGCCTTTTGAAGTAAACAGGAGTCCAGCCGGTCTTATTGGCCACCATCATCACGGTGTCTGTAGGCTTTTCTATGGTGACAGTGTGGTATACTGTTCCCCCGCCAAGATTATTAGCTCCCCTCTGGGTGCAGTAAGTCCTGCAAGCAGTAGTCTACTCTTTTGGGACACACTCTTGTTGTTTTATGAGAGAAACTCCAGGTCAAGTGATGTTCACACGAGTCGTCATGGTGCCCTGTTGCCCCCGGTTATCTCTCTGGATGTTGGAGTTGGAGGGCCTCCTCACTCGAGGTCGGTGTGCCCACGGAGCGAACCCTGCAACTTCAGGGCATGGTTGGTGGTTAGGATCACCACGTGGGGTCCTTTTCCCTTAGGAGGGAGGTGGCCTTTTGGGCTGCTGATTTCCAGGTTTTTAGATACCGCCAGTATCTTGGCCAGATGTGGCAGTGGGCCAAGCCCCTTAGTGACCGTAGTTTATCCTACCTGGATGGCATTCTTGCATTGTTCCATTTCAAGTGGTCCCAGTTTTTGCACTAATTCTCCAATGGCGATTCACCTTTCACCGGGAATGTAAAGGTCAAAGGGTTTAGCTAAATTAGGGAGTTCCAGGGCAAGGGTCTGAATTGACTGCTCTTTCCATTCTTGAAAGGCCACTTCTGGATTCTATTCAAAAGGATCATCATCTTTTCCTTTCAGTGTTTCATATAGAGGCCCAGCTAGTAGACTGTAGTTAGGGATCCAGAAGCAGCAAACCCTGGCCTCCCCAGGAACCCCTAAGCTGTCTTCTAGTTTTAGAAAGGGGTAAGGCTGAAAATGGTTTCTTCCCTTTCCTGGGATGGGCTTCTCTGACCTTCTGTGAGAATGAAGCCCAGGCAGGTCACCGCAGTCTGTGATATTTGAGCTTTTTCTTGGACAACTTCTATCCTTTATTGGCTTGGTAGTTCAGAGGCCTCCTTAGTAGGGCTGGTGATCAGAATGTCGTCTGCATATTGAAGGAGGGTTTCCTTTTCCAGAGGTAGAACTTTTAGGTCTTTAGCTAAGCTTTCCCCAAAGATGGTGTGGGAATTTTTGCACCCTTGGGGCCAGACGGCCCAGAAGTATTGTTTTAGTTGTATGTTGAGTCCTGCCACTCACAAGCCAAAATTTCTTGTGACTCTGGGACTAATGGAATACAAAAGAAGGCATCATTGAAGACTAATACAGAATACCATGTCCTGGTGGTTGGTAGAATGACCAGCAGGGTGTAGGAATTAGGAGCAACTGGAGGTATATCCTCGGTGGCTTCACTGACTGTCCTGACATCCTTTACCAGGTCCCCAGCAGCCCATGGGGCTCTCGTGGTCAGACCAATCCCAGAATATGGAGCTCACCTGGGCAGGTACCCCACCCCCACCCCAGCCCACGGGGCTCTCGTGGTCAGGCCCCTCCCAGGATACAGAGCTACCCTTGCAGGTACCGTGGCAGGGCTGGGCACACAGGAACCGTGCACATAGCCCTCATTGCAGAGCACCCCAAGCTCACCTGTCGCTCAGAGCTGACACAGAGCACCTCAGAGCAGGACTTGAACCAACAAACAGCAGCTGCGACAGGTCTGTGACCCTGGGCATCACTCCGTGAGGCCTCCCTCCACCTGGTCTTCCAGAGACTTCCACTGCACCCGGGGCACCAGGCCTCTGTCTCCAACCACCACCCACCCCTCCTCTGCCTGACTCCTGGGTTCCTCTCATTAGGAGAGGGTTTTCTTGAAGTTGTCTCCCACTCATGGGCCAGATAAAATGATTAGAAAACAAGCCAAAGCTGCAGCCCCTTGTCTATCCTGACTCTCAGGAGCCCACACCTGTTCCTTGGACCTGGCCGGTTCAGCAAGTTCCATTTTCTGCAACTGTGAGCCCCTGAGGGGTGATGATTGGCTGACCTGGGCAGCCTTACCGTGCCGGCCAGCCCTCCCCAGGTGTGCCTGGGTTGAGATCAATATAAATACCACTCCAGGCAGCAAGAGCCCCTGCAGCCGTGCCTGACGCCATTTTCTCTGCCCTGTCAGCAGTCTCGGGGCTGGGCTGGTGGGAGGGAGTGAGAGGCCACGGCTTTGTGGGTGGCCCAGTGTGAGTGGGGCTCTGCTGGACTTTCTGCAGCAGTTGCCAGGCTGCCACCTGCTAAAGAAGAGGATGTGTCACCCATACCTGCTGCTGGAATTTCTCCCTGGGCAGAGGTGAGGAAGGAAAAAAGCAGTGGGGGCAGGGACAGGACGGGTATCTCAGGCAGGGAAATGGAAATCTTCCAGAAGAGCACCCAGGGCCAGGACCATCCTGGCTGGCCTGCAGGCACCAAGTCGGCCGGCATGCTGTCACTCGTGTGGCTCTATGGCCCTTCCTCTAGGCTTTCAAGTCCTTGTATATATTCAGGTGTTTTACCTGGGACGGGTGGGAATAGTTCAGCAGCAACTGGCCTGGGGCTCAGCTCACGTTTACTCACAGATGCCTCGGCACGGTGCCCCAGCTTTGCAATGAGGACGCTTGTTGCGTGGGGGCTGCTGGCTGAATGGGAGACGATTCCCCACCACTGACCAACTTCAGAATTGTTTACAACTGGAGCAAGTGCCCTGATACGGTTTTCCTCTGTGTAACTGGTGGGTTCTGTGTTTTTTTTCTCTTTTTCGTTTTTGGTTCAAGGTAGATTTTATTCCTCTTTTTTGTATTTACAGATATAAGCATGGAAATAATTTATTCATATAAATACATGTATGTGCAGGGAATAATTGTTTTTTCTGTTTTATTTTTTAAATTTTACTTCTTTTTAATTTTGAATTTTATTTTATATTTTTATACAGCAGGTTCTTATTGGTTATCTATTTTATACATATAAATGTATACATGCCAATCCCAGTCTCTCAACTCCTCCCACCACCACCCCCCCAACAGCTTTCCCCCCTTGTTGTCCATACGTTTGTTGTCTACATCTGTTGCTCTATTTATGCCTTGCAAAATGGTTAATCTGTACAGTTTTTCTAGGTTCCACATATATGCATGAATATACAAGATTTGTTTTTCTCTTTCTGACTTACTTCACTCTGTATGACAGTCTCTAGATCCATCGACGTCTCTACAAATGACCCAATTTCATTCCTTTTCATGGCTTAGTAATATTCCATTTTATATATGTACCACAGCTTTATGCATTCGTCTGTCTGTGGGCATTTAGGTTGCTTCCATTACCTCGATATTGTAAATAGTGATGCAATGAACATTGCGGTG